>NC_134413.1:33625456-33962671 GCF_038048845.1 Mixophyes fleayi | reverse complement strand
TAAAAAGAGAGAGAGACCAGAGAGAGAGACAAAAAGAGAGAGAGACAGAGAGAGAGACAAAAAGAGAGAGAGACAGAGAGAGAGACAAAAAGAGAGAGAGACAGAGAGAGACAAAAAGAGAGAGAGACGGAGAGAGAGACAAAAAGAGAGAGAGAGACAGAGAGAGAGACAAAAAGAGAGAGAGACAGAGAGAGAGACAAAAAGAGAGAGAGGACAGAGAGACAAAAAGAGAGAGAGACAAAAAAGAGAGAGAGACAGAGAGAGAGACAAAAAGAGAGAGAGAGAGAGAGAGAGAGAGACAGAGAGAGAGACAAAAGAGAGAGAGAGAGAGAGAGAGAGAGAGAGAGACAAAAAGAGAGAGAGACAGAGAGACAAAAAGAGAGAGAGACAAAAAGAGAGAGAGACAGAGAGAGAGACAAAAAGAGAGAGACACAGAGAGACAGAAAAGAGAGAGACAAAGAGAAAGAGAGAGAGACGAGACAAAGAGAAAGAGAGAGAGACGAGACAAAGGAGAAAGAGAGAGAGACGAGACAAAGAGAAAGAGAGAGAGACGAGACAAGAGAAAGAGAGAGAGACGAGACAAAGAGAAAGAGAGAGAGAGACAAAGACCACCGGCCTATGTGTCTGCTTTTTTTTTTTTTTATCTCAAAAGGTTTTTATTAAGTTTTTAGTAAAAGAATATAAAACAAACATGGCAGTTACTACAGAGTACAGTACATAATGTAGATCCAATAAATCAGACAGAACTGCCCATAAACAATCAAAAAAAATAACAAAAAACAATAACACAGGAAACATTCAAATACACATAAGACAAAGACATCAAGGAGGGAGACAGACAGGGGCTCATGAGTCGGAGACTGGCCATATTGAACCCAATCAACCATAAAAGCACATTTTGAAGGCAGGACATCTACCCTCCAGAGGGGTATACAGCATGGGAAAGTTAGGTGGCAGACACAGGTCTATACTCTGAAAAAATTTTGTACCATGTAAACCATTTAACCAGGGGCGAGGAAGCCCTTGAGGTATAGTTAAAGCCTATGGTCTCCATCTCATAGCTATGTTGAACTTTGCTGATGATTTTGGTAAGAGATGGAACCAAGGGGGGATTTCCAGCTTTGAGCTATTGCAGCTCTGGCTGAGATGAGTATGTGCCCAGCCACATAGTGGTTATGACGCTGAAGATGAGGATTATATAGGTGTAAAAGCACCATGGCCGGGGATGGGGATAAATCATCCTTAGTGACCTGGGTAATTAGCTGGAAAATTTCAACCCAAAGTGGTTGTAGCTTAGGGCAATTCCAAAAAACGTGTATAAGCGTACCAGTTTCCCCACAGTTTCTCCAACAGTACTTAGTTTCTGACGGCCGATGTGTCTGCTTTTTAAAAACAGACTTTGGAAGCTTACCCTGTTCTTCAAGGTGATGAATATTAAAGACCAAAAGCACTTGCCTTAACTAGGCTGTATAGGCTGTAGCTGAAGTGAGGGACAAACTTTCTTTGTCCGCTTCCCTATCTTCCCCAGAGGAAGAGAGGAGTCAAATTGAAGGATCCACCATCAACCCTCAGAAATGCTGCTAGATGATAGTCTGCTATTACAGTATAATAATTTTGTATTGTTTAATACTTTTGTATTTTATATTGTTTTATACTATTGTATTTTTTTGTCTAACCACAATCCACCAACCTGAAAGATTTGACAATTTCTTGATCAATTCACTCTGTTTCATAGACAGCATGGTTTTACTTCTTATAAGTGTGTCAGCAGCATCTGTCAATTCCTCAATCTCCTCTATGGCCTGAAAGTTATGGGAAAAGATTTAAATACAGAAATGTTTTCTGTTAAATATTACATCGGCTACCTGACATTTAAACAATGTTCAAGCTGACCTGTTTCAATATATAGCTCTTTGAAACCTTGGGAAGGTTGTGAAGGCCAAGAGCATTTTTTAATTCCTCAAAGAGATCCCTCATCTCATTTCTTCTCTTCCGCTCATTTGCTGTGTGGTTCCGACGATGAACAGAGGTGGAATTTCCCTCACCTACCATCAAAAAAATGTCATCTTCATTCACCTTTATAAAAAAAAATAAAAAATAAAACTATAATAAGACAGTTGATATAGTCTTGACTACTGAATAGTGAACAATATTTCTAATACTATAGTCACTTTAATTATAGCAATATGTTTAAAACATTCAAAATTGATCTCAGAGGCATTTTGATCCAAAAGAAATTAGTAGGATGAACTGTCAACCGTACTCGAAAAGCTAAACCAGTAAACCCTTAGACACCCTTTGCTTTCTGCACATCTGGCATTATAAAAATATGGGTTTTATGATGACGATTCCAATGAAGCATTAATGGTGTGATATATTATTAACCAGGTTGTTCAAATGAAAAGAGGACTTATGTACTTACGTTTAAATCCGTTTCTCTGATTCCGTCTGGGGGACACTGCTTACCATGGGGTTGTGGAGGGAGCTTGGGGGAGTTGGCACCTAACTAGTTAACTTTTAGTACTGCCGACAGACCCCTCCCCTCTACAATCCCCCTGCCCCCTCTTGTTCAGTTAATTAAAAAGCCCAAGGAGAAAAGGCCAGTCAAACAAGAGCACACAGAAGAAAAGCAGAAGGGAGGGATCGCAGTGTCCCCCAGACGGAATCAGAGAAACGGATTTAACGTAAGTACATAAAAAATTTTTCTCTTTCATCCAGTCCTGGGGGACACTGCTTACCATGGGGACGTTCTAAAGCAGCCCCCCTAAGGGTGGGACTACTCTGAAAACCCCGCTCGTAAAGCACTACGAGCGAAATTTGCATCCTTTCAGGCTGGCGTCCGTCGTGGCTATGATCCATGACCATGGAGCGAAGGACCTGCCCACTGTCATGTGGTCCTGAATCAAGCCACCACTGAAGCGATTCTCTCGTCCTCGGAGATAGAGAGATCCTCTGAAGATCCAAGCGTAGGTGGGATCTGACCATTTTGTCAATAGATCCCACTGAAAACATCGAGAATGGGATAGTCTCGAAGGAGGCCACCATCTTTCCCAGCAGCCGCATGCACAAGTGCATTGAGGGGCTGGGAGAAGACAAGACTTGAGTTGTTATGCTCTGAATCAAACTGATCTTCTCGACAGGAAGGAACACCCCTTTGCTGGCTGGTGTCCATAATGAGCCCTAGGAAAACCATGCGTTGACACGGAAACCATCTGGGATTTCTTTAAATTTATTAGCCATTCCCATGATCCTCGAGAACCGCCACAGGTGAGGGATCAAGTGATGACGTAAGCAATTTTCTGAGGAGGATTTGATGAGCAGGTCGTCCAAATAAGGCTCAACCTGAACTCCCTGAAGGTGAAGACATTGCTGCCATTACTGACATGATCTTCGTGAAAACCCTCGGCGCTGTTGAGAGGCCGAAGGGGAGGGCCCGAAACTGATAGTGGAAGGATCCCACCGAGAATCTTAGGAGGGACTGATGGTGGATCCAAATGGGAATGTGGAGGTATGCGTCTTTTATGTCTATGGACGCCATAAACTGATCCTTCTCTAAGCCGTTTATCACTGACCTTAGGGATTCCATCCGAAATTTGTCCATCCGTAAGTGCACATTAAGGCCCTTTAAGTTTAGGATGGGACGAAAAGAGCAGTCCGGCTTCTTGACCAGAAACAGGTTTGAATAAAACCCCTGTCCCTTCTGGTAATCTGGGACCCTGCAGATAACTCTTTGAGAAAGAAGAGCGGCGACACAATCCTGTATTGCCTGCCTTCTTGATGGATCTCGGGGGAGCGGAGTCATGAAGAAGCGATGTGGAACCGGAGCCATCAGGTCTATCCTGTACCCCTCTGATATATTGCCCCCAAATCCAAGGATCTTGGGAGGACGCTGCCCACTGTTCTTGAAACAAAGACAGACGTCCCCCCCACTGGCGCCCCTCTCCAGGAGAACAAAGTGGTCGTCAGGACGCAGGCTTCTCCTGGGTCTTGAAGGCCTGGCGCCTAGCTGCAAACGAGGATCTTCCCTTGGCAGAGGAGCCTCGAGAATTGGGCTGCCTGCCTCTAAAGGACTGTCCTCTAGGCAAGGAGGTCCCCCAAAAGGGCTGACGAAAGGAGCTGACCCGAGGGTTTCGGCTCCTGCTAGGGAATACCGGCAAGGAAGTGCTTTTGCCCCCCGTTGCCTGTGAGATAAGGGTATCCAATTCCGGGCCGAACAAACCTGCTGCAGAAAAAGCAATGGTTCCACAGACTTTTTGATTCCGCATCTCCTTCCCAGGATTTCAGCCATAACGTTCTTCTTGCTGAAATAGATGCAGCCTGAATAGAAGAGGATACAGCCGCTGTGTTCTGGGCTGCCTCATAAAGGTACCCCAATGCTTCCTTCAAATGCAAAGCCAAGGGAAGTAAATCAGAGTCCTGTAAGACCTCTGCCAGCTGGTCTGCCCATGCCTCCATGGCTCTAGCAACCCAAGCTGAAGCAAATGTGGGCCTAAAGGAAGAACCCGCAGCCACAAATATAGATTTCAGCTGGGATTCCACTCTGCGGTCATTGACGTCCTGCAGAGATGCAGAACCTGGAGCTGGGAATGAAGTGTGCTTGGCCAATCGGGCTATTGGAATATCCACTTTTGGAATACTCTCCCAGCGACCCACATCTTCCTCCTGCAATGGATACAAGGAAGAGAACCTTTTGGGAACCGAGAACCTCTCATCAGGCTGTTTCCAGGCTCCTTCTGCAATATCCTTAAGTTCTACGGAAGGGGGAAAATGAATAGCCTTTCTTTTGGCCTTCTTAAAGAGACTTCTGTCTCTAGGAGTAGGATCCTCCGGTTCTGGGAGGTCCAACGCCTGTCTCACTGCTAAAACCAAATCATTAATAAACTGGCTTTTAGAGCCCTCTTCCTGTCCCAAAAGCTGAACCTGGTCAGGGTCAGAATTAATTTCCCCCTCTTCCTCTGAAAACTCCTCAGAGTCTGAAAGGACCATAAGGGGATTATCAGATCTAGGCCTCCATCTTTTAGCAGGCGGAATGTTTTGGGATTCAAGTAACTGGTTTAGTTTATCCAAACCCTTTATAAATGCTGCAGACCATGCCGGTTCTGTGGGAACAGGGGCCTGGTCTGTATGTAAAGAGGAAGGTCCTGGTATAGACGTTCCAATAGAACCTGTGGCAACAGGGAGGCCCAACTGTGTACTAGTATTATTAGCCACCGAAGTTGCCACAGTAGAAAGCAATTGATTGGATTGAAAAACCATCTGTGCTAAAGAGGAAACCGACTGTGTCAGGGAGGCCACCCAGGCCGGTTCCTCCGTCAGTGGGGCTGAAATATGCTGGGTTTGCGCAGGGGGGACCCCTGCTTCGCAGACAGAGCAGGGCGCCAACGGGTCCTTCTGCCCACAAGGTAATTTTACACTACATTTAGAACATGTAAAATATTTTGCAATAGGGCCCTTTCCCTTATCTGTCATTTCTTAATAAAGGAAGGCACACCAAACACACAGACTTAAATTGTAAAATTTAGCCGAGTATAGAGAGAGATATAAATGTGTGGAGAGCATAGGCAAACCGAGGGGGAGTTTCCTAGTGCCTGGAATCCCCCCTCCAATCCTGGGGCATTGTATAATTGAGGTGGCTGGACCCTGCTCCTGCTTCACACAGCTCTGCTTGAAAAGGCAGAGCTGCATGCACCTAACAGTAGTATGCAGAGCATGCAGCATTGCCCATGCTTATTATGGAGATAGGAAGAGTTGGAGAGCGCCAAGCACTGTCTAAAATTATAGCCACGCCTCCATGCATGCTGGTCACGCCCACTGGCGGCGTGGTGTGGAAACCCCCCTCCACAAATCCTGCGTTTGCCCCTGGAGAGAATAGTGTAACAACAAATAATCAACTGATCGAGATATAAAAGTTGTACTTGTAATTATCTTAAAAACAAATAATACTTAAGCAAGTAGGAGAACTATAATATAACTCCTACTAGCCCACTTGTACACAGCAATACAGAATGTGTTTAAATAAATCAGATACTTAGCCCATAGGCCAAACAGGCCTATGGGCTAAGTATCCCGGGCTTCTCCTTGGCGCCAGAAGACTGGGATAAACCATCTCTCTCTGGAAGGAGGGGGGAGCTCTCTGTCTTAGCTCCCACCCTTCAGTAATGCTGTCTGTGTAGCTGATATCCTTCTTCCATAAAAAAAAAAACAAAAAAAAAAAAACGCTGCCCAACTCCACGAGCACCTAAAAAAAACTGGACAAGAGGGGGCAGGGGGATTGTAGAGGGGAGGGGTCTGTCGGCAGTACTAAAAGTTAACTAGTTAGGTGCCAACTCCCCCCACAAACCCATGGTAAGCAGTGTCCCCCAGACTGGATGAAAGAGAAATTAATGTTTTAAAGGTTGCCAAAAAGGTTTCTGAAAAAGGTAATATAGGTGGAAAGCAGTCTGTTTAATATATAGACTAATACACTGAGAAAAGGTGATAAAGTAAGGGAGAGTCCTTAAGTAAATATTTCCTTGCTATGAAAGACATGCCACGAAGACAAGCTGTTCATTCTGAGATCATAGACCACATATATATTGAAGTACATTACATGCATATAACCACATTCCACAATATTCTAAAACACAGTTGTAATCCTTCAAATAATTTCTTTCAGAATCAGATATAGCCACTTTTTTAAAACTGTACCTTGAAACCCTTCTTGCGTTCTTTAGAAAACTTAGCATGAACACCACAGCTACAAAAAGAGAAAGAAAATGTTCAATTATTTCAGACTCAAAAAAAGAAAAAGAAAAAAAAGAAAAAGAAAAAGAAATCGTGTCTACTGCACAATAGATCTTGCTTCATAATTACACTCCTAAAATGACAACATTAAGGTAAACGTGACCAAAATTAAGATACTCAACTAAATACAACTTGAACTTTTTGTCCACTTACTGATAAAATATTTTTCTTCAAGACCATTTGGAAAATACAGGAACAACACTTATCCTTTCTGCAGCTTTTAACTACTGTTATTACTAACGGAGACCAAATTGAAAAATAGGAGCGAGAAAATAAAAATTACAGGAGGAAACCAGATTCCTGAGTAAGAGAGTCTGTGTCCCCCAACAGGACTAGTCAATACCCTGTTTTAAAGCAGCATGTTAAACAAACATTAACATTTTCTGAATGTGGGGAAACGTCTTTAAGCTATTTGAATATGCCCAATTTTTATTAATAGAGTTTCATCTTTTTTCAGTTACTTATTTTCTTTGCCCTTTCATTGTTAATGTTCCATCTAGTTATAATATATGTAATGAAACCTGTACTATTCCAAGTCATTTTGGACTCTATACACTATTGCTACAGCAGAAAGTCTACATTCACATTTTTGTTTTGAAAATACAGAATAAAGCACAGCACTGTCACAGGACCTTCACTTTAGCTGTCAGGGTGTAGAATAGTACTGCACAGATGTTATCAAGAGAAATGGATTCTTACCTGTCTGTATTTAAAGTAATGGTAATAGCAGATGCCTTAAGTCGAGCTATATTAATCTTCTCAGAAAGTTCTTCCACAGTCTCAACGTCAACACATAGATCATCATCATCATCATCATCACTCTATATATTAAAAATAGATGTTACAAGAGGGGGTCAACAGGAGAGAAAAAGATCCTGCTTTTTAAAGAATGTCTAGGTAGGGGATAAGAAATTGGAGTAAAGATCTAACTCCTCTTGCTCTTTTCGTACTGAGGCAATCACCTCTGAGGTAACTAGGGGCCAAATAGCCTTCAATAGATCAAATATTTTTTCTGCTGTCTGAAGCAGTATAGTACAAAAAGCACCAACTCTATGGGCACTTACATAAAAAAAAGTTTTCATAGGAGATGGGGGAAGGGGGTAAAGAAGGGGAGCAGCTTTCACAACTTTGAAGAGAATCAAATTAAGCACCTGCTCCAACACAAACATTCTACACCAAAGTAGCAGTGTCCTCCAAGTGGGAGGAGAAAAAAAAATAAGTTACAGCGCGCACACACATACATATATCATTAAATAAAAACTCACATCATCTTCACTATGAGAATAGCATTCAATCAAATATTCATCTTTTTTTTTAATGTCAGGAATGTCTTTCTCGTCAGTAATAGGGACTTTGATTAATGGATCCACTGTGAGGCTTTCATCTTTCTCCTGGTTTATTGTAGATACAAAGTCCTCAGATCTTGCAGTGCTTTGTTCTAAGAGAGGTGATTTAATTACTTCAACACCAGGTTCCCTCAGTATCTGCTGCTCAGCCTCCGAATATACTATGGATTCTATTTGATTTGGGTCACATGCTAATCCAGGTTCAATTAAGCTAGTGTCCTCTTTTTTGAAAAGGGTGCTTTTATGTGCTGGGCTTTGGTCACCTTCAGTTATAGGGCTTTGGGCCCCCTTAGGTATCTGGCCCCACCTGACCCCTTTCTTTGTGACTTCTTGTAACAGTGCTTCATCAAAATCACTGGATTTATCTGCAACTTCAGCTTTTATCTGAGAAGGCACATTACTTCTCTGCTTATTTTGGGAATTCCCATTTCCATTCTTCTCTTTAGATTGAGTGATGCCCCCTAGCTCCACAAAATTGACAGATGCTTTAGGATTGTCTTCCACCTCAGCCTTTTTGTCAATTTTTACCATTTCTGAACAGGGCAGCCTTTCACATTTTATATGGTCCTCTTCAGCCAGTTTTTCACTTAAAGCAGATACTACCGGACTTAATAAATTGTCCAGTGGTTTAACTTCATTGTTTGACTCTTTCACAACTGCTGGCTTATCCATCATTAGTATAATGGCTTTAGAAGCAGAAATTTGCGGACTGCCACTTGGGGCAGTAGGTGGTGTAACATTTACTACAGGAATGCCTCCTGACTGGAGAGGTATCACATTAGATGTAACTACAGCATGTCCACCACTAGTGTAAGCTACAACTTTCGAAGGAGACCGAGAGACTTCACTGCTAGTTGTAGGCATGGCTGTTGTCGTTGTTAATGTACCAAACTGAGAAAGCATGGATGGATTTGATGGAACAATGGTAACCCCAGATTTAATTGGGCTGGTCTTTGAAACAGTGGCAATAGGTACAGCAGCTGGAGCAGCACTAATGGAAGTTGACGTAACAGAAGCAGAAGTAGGATCTAAAAATTCAGTTTTCATTGGAAGAGGAAGCCGGATACCCACAGTAGGACCTAAAAAACAGTGTGAAAACAAGAATTATCTACTTATGATTACTAGATGGAACTGCAAAGAAACAGACTACCTCTCAGTTTGAATTAGAAGCAAACAACTTTTTCTAAAGTTGTAACACTTCCTAACATTGTAGGTATAAACGGGGCGTGTACAAAAGTAGACATCTTTAAAGAAGTAATACAATTATGTGATGGTGGGTCACTCCTAATTATTTTCAGACACAATATTAAAACATAGAATTTGCTTAAAGATATATGGGTATAATTTAGTGCTGGGACTCTTGGCTAAATAAAGTAATGATTAAAGTCATGAAAATCATATAATTTTAGTGCACGAATTAAGCCCTATTGCGTTTCTTAAAATAGGACTTTTATACTTCCGCAAAATCCATTTCTCTTAGTCCACTGGGGAATACCAGGAAGGTTGGGGTACATTATAGGCAGATAAACTTGTATGCGCTTTAAAAAACTCCTCCCCCCTCTATACCCCTCTCCTGTTAGGCCTCAGTTTATGTTTAACCAAGCCCCACAGCAAAAGGAGACAAAGAAATGACAGAGAATAAGAAAAACAACTATCAAAACCGCCCAAGGATTTCTTGCCCTAGACCCTTGGTGGGCAGAACGCCCATCACACAGACTGCTTATCTGCAAACTTTGCTGCTGGATGCCTGGCATCCACGCTGCAAACCACCCCTCGGGCAGACGAGTGACCTGGCCTACTGACTGACCAGCCGTAGGAACGAAAAGAGCGAAACCTGGACACCCTGGACTTAGGAGCATTAACAAGAAGGAAATTGTTCATTCACCGTCGCCTGACTAATAATGGTGTCAAGCTCCGGCCCAAACAGAACACTCACCCAGAAAAAGAATATGCCTCACAAGCCTTCTTAGACTCCATATCAGCCCCACAGGATTTTAGCCAGAGAGTCCGACGGGCGGAGAAGGCAGAGGCAGATATTTGTGCCCCTATCAGTTGGGCATCTAAGGGCACCCCCCCCCCCCACAATAGTCCGTAGCCATGAGGATCTGTTCCACCAAAGAAAGCACTTCAGAACTCATTGCCGGCCCACAAACCCTTTGAAAGCTATCTGGACCAGATTTCCACACCCTTGCTCACCCAAGCCGATGTCAAGGCAGGCCTTAAAGAGGCAATCGCTGACGCTAAATATAGACTTAAGGACACCATCAACCTTGCGGTCTGCACCTTCCTTAAGAATGTAAACAGGGATTGTAGTGATCTTAGCCAACCACACAACAGGAGTCTCCACCCTTGGAGGCACATCTCAGTTAGCAAGAACCTCAGGGGGAAAAATATAACAGGACTGCAGTCTGCAGGAAAGCTGGTACTTCCGATCAGTCAACGACCAGGCCTCAACCAACAAACACCTCCAACTAAGAGGAAGTGGGAAAAAAAATAATAACTTTTTGATCGATGTGCAAACAGAGAAGACTCTGCAGTCTCAGGGACTGCTGCGTCTGGAATATCTAGTGTCTGGCACACAGCCTGTATGAAATCATCCACCCCCTGACAGTCAGAGGTAACTTCCTCCCCAAAAGTGGAGTCCTCCACATCTGACCCAATAACCACTTTGCTCTCCTCCTGGAAAAAAAAACCCCAGAATAGGACTCATTTGTCGGTTTGGGCGCCACACCCCACACCTGTCATTGCGTGAGGCTTAGTGGATCGCTCCATGGATGTGGCATTAATAAACAGGGAAAAGCCTCCAAGTCAATAAAAGGAAAATAAAGAAATAAATTTAAAAAAAGGGGCTGCCCACCAGACCCAACAAGTCCTACACGGCTGGGGCACTAAACTAAACTGAGGCCTAACAGGAGAGAGATATTAAAAGGGGTGGGGAAACTAGGGATCAAGTATTAAAGTTTTTTAAAAAGCCCACATGTCTACCTCCCTACACCATCATTTATTTATATAGCACCAGCAGATTCCGTAGCGCTTTACAATTGGGAACAAACAGTAATAAAACAATACTGCGTAATAAATACATACAGAGAGGTAAGAGGGCCCTGCTCGCAAGCTTACAATCTATGAGACAATAGTTTGATACACAAGGGTAAGTGCTACACAAGGGTAAGTGCTACATCTTATTAAATATATGTCCAGCTAGAATGCAAAGGTTACAAAGTATTTAGTGACTGTATGCGCAGTCACACAACTATGTTGGCCAGAGGGTTGTTGTTTTGTGTTAGCTGTGTAGAGGATGGCAATAAGGTAACCTAGGGAGATTAAGAGGGTGGTAGAAGAACATTATAAGCTTGTCTGAAAAGGTAGGTTGGCAGAGAATGCCTGAAGGTTTGAAGACTAGAGGAAAGTCTTGCGGTGCGAGGCAGTGAATCCCATAAAGTGGGTGCCGCCCAAAAAAAGCCCTGCAGCCAAGAATGTAAGGACGTGATGAGAGTGGAAGAGAGACGCAGATCTTGTGCAGCATGGAGGTGTCAAGTTGTGAGATATTCTGAGACAAGTGAGGAGATGTATGTTGGTGCAATTTAGTTGATGGCCTTGCATGCTAGTAGAATAACTTTATACTGGATTTGTTGAAATACAGGCAAACAATGTAGAGACTGACAGAGTGACTCAGCAGATGAAAAACGATTTGCAAGAAAAATCAATTTACTTTTTATCGTTCGACATGGTAAATATGTCCCGCACCTATGGAAACCTTTAGTTCCAGTGGGATGTAAATCTTGAGGATTGGCAAGTGAACTACGTACTATCTTTTAGGTTTGGTGCTCTTCTATAGATGAATCGAGGTTTAGATAGCAAAAGATTTTTCAAAACTGGGTCCCCCATTAACACCTTCCAATGTTTTCTGAAGATATTTTCGCATCTCTTATAGTCTATTAAATTGTGTAATAAAGGATAAAGGACTTTTATCTGTCTTATTCTTTTTGTGTGTCTTTGGTTGTAGTAGCTGGACCCTATCTATCTGCTTAGTCTTATTATGTGCTGCTTCAACAGATTCCTTAGAATATCCTTTCTGTATGAACTTCATCTTCAGAATGGATATTTGTTTTTCACATACAATTTCCTCAGTGCAATTCCTCTTTATACATATAAATTGCTCTACTGGGACTTCTCTAGCCACCTATGGTGATGGTGACTATTCCTACTGATGTAGGAATTACTAGCTGTCGGCTTGGTGTATGCTTTAGTGAAAAACGATTGGTAAGAAAAATCAATTTAGCCGCTGCGTGCAAAATAGACTGTAGGGGCTCGAGTCTGATTTTGGGAAGACCAGTAAGGAGGGAATTACAATAGTTGATGCGGGAGATGATGAGTGCATGAATTAACGTTTTTGCTTTGTCTTGTGTGAGATATGTACGTATTCTGGAAATGTTTTTTACATGTATTCAGCATGATGTATATATAGAGTTGATGTGGGGAACAAAGGATAGTTGCAAGTCAAGGATTACACGTAGGCAGCTTGCGGGGTGAGATTTATGGTCATGTTGTCAACAGAAATAGAAATGTCAGGCAGGAAGCCTCTATCTTTAAGTGGGAATATTAATTCTGGTTTTGAAAGATTGTGTTTGAGTTGGCGAGAGGACATCCAAGACAAAATGGCAGAAAGACAGTCAGTAACACGAGACAACACAGATGGTGAGAGATCAGGAGAGGACAGATAAAATTGTGTATCATCCGCATAGAGATGATACTGAAATCCAAAGGAGCTTACTAGTTTTCCAAGAGAAGTGGAGTAGATAGAGAATAGCAGAGGACCTAGGACTGAGCCTTGTGGTACTCCAACTGATAAAGGAAGAAGAGTGGAGGTTGTTCCAGAAAAGTTAACACTGAAAGAGCGATTAGATAGGTAGGATGAGAACCAGGATAGGACAGTGTCTTGAAGACCTAGGGATTGTAGCATCTGTATGAGGAGAGAGTGGTCAACAGTGTCGAATTTAGAAATTGGGGAAAGAGGGTGTTGCAGAGAGGTGGAAAACTGTTCATAATAGAGCTAATATTCCTGCGGGTATGAGGAGGCTTGGAAGAGTTAGGCAGCGGGGAGGTTAAAGAATGAGGAGTGAGCGGGTAACTAATTAGGTGATGATCCGAGAGGGGGAAAGGAGTGTTAAGGAAATTAGAAACGGAGCATAGTCTAGAGAAAACAAGATCAAGACAATGGCATCCCAATGAGTAGAGGATTCAATCCACTGGGAGAGGTCAAGTGAGGAGGTTAGAGAGAACAGTTTTGGAGCAGCGTTGGAACGTGAATTAGCAATAGGGATGTTGAAATCATCCATGATGATGGTTGGAATGTCAGAAGATAAGAAGTGAGGGAGCTATGCAGAGAAATGTTTAAGAAATTGTTGGTGGAGTCCAGGGGGGGCGATAGATCACAGCGATTCGCATAAAGCATGGATTAAAAATCTCAACAGTATGTACTTCAAAAGATGTGTACGTGAGTGATGGGACATTTGGTAGAACTGTGAATGTGCACTATGGGGAGAGAAGTAGTCCAAGCCCACCTCCTTTTCTGCCCCCAGGTCTGCGGGTGTGGGTGTAATGGAAGCCACCATGTGAAAGGGCTGCAGGTCAGGCAGTGTCTGATTGTGTGAGCCATTCTTCTGTTACTGCCATAAGGTTGAGATTGTTTGAGAGGAAGAGGTCGTGTATGAAGGTAAGTTTGTTACAAACAGACCGTGCATTCCAAAGGGTGCATTTAAAGAACTTTGGAAGAAAGGGGAGACATGTTATGTGTTTGAGGTTTGCTGGATTTCGGTAGCATTCAGATACATGTGTGTGGGAGAAGTGTGGGGGATGTGGATTAGGTGATATATCCCCAGCTAATAGAAGCAGGGAGAAACAAAGATAGGAAAGAAGATTGTAAGATGTGTGTCCTTTTAGTTTCTGGCGACAGGGTGGGGCGGTTATAACTAATGAATTTAAATAGGACAACAGTTAATGAGTTAACTAGAGGTGAGTGAAGTAAGGAACGAGCAATGAGGACAGAGGTGTGTGTTGCGGGAAGGGTGAAGAAGGATATAGTTCTAAAGATAATGCCATGAATATAAAGTAAGAAAAATAATTTGGCAAACATTGGTATCTAAAAGGAAAATAGCAGCAAATACAGTAATTAAAAAGATTTACCTAGGTGTAATGTCCTGTGCAATCAGAAGTAGCAGAGTAAAAACTGCAGCAGATGTAGGTTAGTTCTAGATATCTTCAATTGTTGTTCAATGTTTGTTCTACTTGTCTAATGTCTTGCTTAACTGTATTTTCTAAACACTTTGTGAGAAAACCACTGTGTAGAAAACACACGTCTGCCCCCACGTAAGTCTCCACCAGACTAAATGGTAAATTATAGTGAGGCGGATTTCAAAACAAGGTACATCTGTGCTAATTAGACAGCTGATAAGAGGAGAGGGGGGGGGGGGGGGGCGGACTATTTGGCTTACTCAGGCTATTTGAGAGCCAGACCAGAGTCATAAAATTGGTTCAATGAGCAGCAACTAAACACAGGTTAAGCAACTAACAAAGTCCTATTAAATACTTTTAAAACAAATACAGGCACAGTTGCAGAGATGAGAATAAGAGAGGATGAGATAAGATGAGATGTTAAGTTCTTGTACATACTTTTTTTACCTGATGACTGCAACAAATGCAGGAGAAAATAGGATGCTACTAATAAAACAGGTAACTAGACAAGTTTAAAATTAAAGCTAGTGGTGATATGACCGCTGTCTGTGCCAGTTCAAGAGAAAGTGAAAGAAGCATCAATAAAGCATATTAGGAGCTGTTTATACATAGTTTACATTCCTGGTACCTGGTTTACGGATGACAACTTGCTGGCTGCTTGGCTGAAAGTTTCCGGTTTGAACTTGTTGCAATGGCACAAGCTGGATAATCTGTCCATTAGGGTGTCTAAATAAGTTAGCTCCATTAGGACTCTTAATAGGCTGTAAGACCACCTTCTGCCCAGGAGATGTCTGCACACACTGTACTGGACGAAAAGGAGAACCACTGGGCACTGGTATTAGGAGCAGTCGAGGGCCCAATCGTTTTTCGAAACCTGGGCTCACGCTTGAGGGTCTTTGTGTTGGTACAGAAGGTGGAGTAACTAATATTAAACAGAAAAACATTAGCTGTATATGTACTCCAAAACATAAATGTTATATACAATAGCAAGCATTTTAAGACATTGAGAGATAATTAAATGGATGCACATAATCATGTTTTACTCCCTTTAGTGCAAAGTAGAAGGCCATCTATAATGAATTTTTATAATGACAAGATGATGCTGCTAGCTCTGAATATGGGCATTATTTGTTATATGTGCATCATACCACTCATTGATAGATGGTATGTAGTGGTGAATACAATGCATCTCACCTAGAGGCGATACACATTAGAAATACGTTAACAAAACTAAATGGCTTCGGCAATGTAAATGTAAACATCACTCCTAGCCCTAGGAGATTTATTGGTGTTCACTGGAAGACCTTCTATAAAATGAGTTCTCTAGATTTACGCAATATAAAAAATAATTATAAAATATCACAAATCTACAATTGCAAAATGTGTGATATTTCGGCAGCCCCCAGCTGATCACATCATTTAACACCATTGCCCATAGAGCCTAAAGCAGCAAGATTCACAGCACTTAATAGGATTGTCCTTTGATTGCCTTTTTGCAAGGACACCTGCTGTTTGATTCTTCCAAAGAAGATAAATGACTTAAATTATATAAGCAAAATAAAAATACAAATTATGTTTTGGTGACCAAAATATTTGATTTCACTTGGTCAGACCTGATGAAAGGGTTGAGAAAGGTTTAAGGTGTTTTGTCTTAAGTCAGAAAGTGACTCAAACATACTCAGGTTTTACATAATCTAAAAGACACTCCACTTTCTGGATGGTTGTAATGGATTAATTAGTTAAAAGAAATTGGACCAGAAAATGGTCTCAAAACAAATCTCTCAGGCAGAATTAAAAAATTAAAATCTCACCAGTTTTCAAAGTCATTGGGGGTGCAATATTTGTTCCAGCCAGAGGAGCAACAGATCCATGTGTTTTGACATCAGTTGAAGTTACCAAGCTTTTTGCAACTGCAGTAGCAATGCTTTTATCAGTACCAGAATTCATGGAAAGGGTGAAAGTTGATGTAGGTAATGTAGGAGTTATAGCTTTAACTAAAGTTGAAGGCAGTATGGATGATGTTGACATAGATTTTTTAGTAGAAGGACCAGATGTTAAGGTCATTGTGTGGATGGCTTCATTGGATGCTGATGATACAAATACTGCTTGGTTGGAGAAAGAGGAGTCTTTTGTTACCAGCTTTGTTCCAGGTATTAAGGTTGGATTTGAAGAGGCAGCTTGATTTCCGATTGGTGAAATAGTGCCTAAACCAACTGAAGAGAGTGATGGAGGAGAAAAAGATGTCATGTTCACAGCAGAAGAGTAGGCAACCACTGGTGCTTGCTTTCCCGATGCTACTGGAGAAGTGACAAATAACCGAGTAGATTGAGTGGTCAGTTTTGGCGATCCAGGTATGGTGGGTTTGGGAGAGGAGACCCCAGGACTTTTCTGATCGAGAGTTCCAACTTCATCTTTGACAAATTGAGTGAGCTGAGTGGTGGACGTGGACTGTGCAGCTGCAAAGTAGAAAATCTGTAGGTCAGCAACTCCTAACCAACACTGGTCTTTAATATTGGCATAGATGCATGTTAGGGCAAACCAGATAATATGACTACCAGCTATTCTATTTAACTAATCCCATGCATAAATTACCACTACATTATCAAAACTAAAATCTACGCTAAATAAGTGTATTTTTATACTGACAATAAATCCGTTTCTGATTCCATCTGGGGGACACTGCCACCATGGGTTTGTATGAGGAGGACCAGAAGTTGACACTTAAATAGTTAACTGTAATCTGTTGACAGGATTCCTCCCCTCTACAACCCCCTGTAATTAAAAAGCCCCAAGGAAGGGGAACAAAACAAGCAACCAACAGCAGAAGAACAAAAGGGATGGAATCAGAGAAACGGATTTATTGTAAGTATAAAAAACCTCTTTTCTATTTCATCCAATCTGGGGGATACTGCTACCATAGAGACCTTCTAAAATAGCTCCTTAAGGGATTGTACTCCCTGACAATTGGACATGCAAAATACTGTACCCAAAACTTGCGTCAAGAGATGCAAAAACATCAAACCGATAAAAAACTAGGTAAAATGTGTGGACAGAGGACAGACGGCGGCCTAGCAGAGCTGATCCATCAAAACCCCTTTGTGTCCAGCCCAGGGGGCACCCACAGAGTGGTGGAAGGTGCGATAATACGACTGGGCACAGGTCGATCTCACATAGGGATGCCCGATAGTGGACTTATACAATGCGTGGAATACCATGCGTTGGCAAGTAGTTTTGAAAGTTGATAATCCAACTGTGTTTGTCCAGCACCAAGATGGTGAGAGAGAGAAGCTGTTTTAAGAGTAGATCCGAATACACCTTGATCAGGAAATCATCCAGGTAACGGACCATAATTATATTATTTGGAATATGATCTTCATCAAAATGGTTATATTTATATGTTTTTTGTAATATCGGCTGTTACCAAGGACAGTAAAAATATATTTAGAATTTGTGTGCTTGTTGTTTTTAATATAACGCTCTGGTGCACGTTTGTGAATTGTGTATCATCTGCTGTTTATAATGAGATGGATTGAATGATAGGATTTAGACTCACCTGCCCTATTTAAGGAAGGACTGAACAGAGAGCTTTACTATCCTTGAAAAAGTCATTACAGACGAAACGTGTCAGTCAATTACTCTATATTCGTTGCTGAGACCGCCAATATATATGTCCTAGGATTAGAAACAATTTATGCAGAATACTGTGTATATATATGTTCCTCCAATTGCATCTGTGGCGATATACAAATCTGACAGCACTGCTGTGATTGGGGAGTGAAAAAGTGTACTCTCTCATTCCTACAAGCAAGTTCCAAGACGGCTGCTGTCTCGAAGCACCTGGACAGAGACCTGCACGATTTGACTCAGCTCAATACCATCATACTTAGAGAGTGTCGCTCTGTACGGAACCTTTTACCCCATGAGGTTGCTTTCTATAAACACTTGATATAGGAAGATACAGCCAGACTCCGCTAAGTATTTTCAATCATCTTAATTTGTTGCAATTACTGTAATTTCCAGGAGCATCATTCAGTTACTATTTCTATCTCAGACTGCTACATGCTTACCAGGACATAATACGGACTCTCCCGGTCTCCATATGGATGCTGCATATCAGTTTTTATTATGATTATGTTTTTGATTCTGATAATATTTCTTTTTAACTGTGATTTATTCAATATACCCTATTAAACTTTTTAGTATTTATTTGTCTTTGGTGTGGCCGACTATTCTGTATCCTACCGTGGTATGAATTGTTGTTTTTAAATTAACCCCCTAATACTAACAATCAGCACTGCTACTGTGTTTCCATTTGTTAGGTAATGGACGATGCGTACCCCCAGGGTAGGCAACCAAGCGGCCATAACCGCCATGATCCTTGTGAAGACCTGTGGCGCCGTGGAGAGACTAAACGGATGCACCAGGAACTGAAAGTGGTAGTCCCCACTGAAAACCTGAGGAGGGACTGATGACCCTCCCAGATTAACACGTAAAGTGAAGAATCTCGGATGTCAATGGAGGGAAAGAACTGGTCCGGCTCCAACCTGTTGATTACTGATCTTATCGATTCCATTTGGAATGTGTCTCCTCGGAGATGCAGGTGGAGGGCCCTGAGATTCAGGATCAGACGAAAGGATCTGTCTGGCTTGGAGACCAGAAAGAGGTTGGAGTAGAACCCCAACCTTACGGAAACCGGCAGATTATTCCTGCCGAAATAAGTGAAGTGACTGCCTGGAGCATTGCTGATTTTTTCACTGTGTCTGGTGGAAGAGAAAAGGCAAAGAAGCTTTTGGGGCCCGATCCCAAATATCGATCATGTAACCCCTTGGTATGATCACCAAGATCCAGCGATGCGGGGAGGAATCAGCCCATTGGTTTTGGTTTCCGTACCCCCCAGTCTCGCAGCCTGCAGGCTCATCAGGAAGCTTGGACACTGGACACTTCGCAGAAAAGGAGGATCTCACTGGGAGTGACCCCTGGCTGCAAAGGGTCTACACCTCTGGAAGGCTGAATCCTGGTGAACACACCACCCCAAAAGAGCTGTAGAAAGTCTCAAAACCCAGGGACCCGGGGTTTGGGGGCATTCACCAGAAGGAATGTGTTTTTGCCTCCTGTGGCCTGACTGATCATGTTATTCAATTCTGGGCCAAAGATGAGTTAACCCAAATAAGGAAGAGCTTCGGGAACTTTTTTCACTCAGCATCTGCGTCCCAGGAGCGCATTCAGAGAGTCCTTTCTGGCCGTAAGCACCGATGCCGAGACAGAAGAAGAAACAGACGCCCCGTTTTGAGCAGTCTCAAAGATAACCAGAAGTCTCTTTTAAATGCAGAGCCAGGGGAAGTACTTCAGAGTTCTGAAAACCATCTGCCAGCTGGTTGGACCTGGATTCCATAGCCCTTGCTTCCCATGCTGAGGACAGCATCAGGCGAAACGAAGAACCCGCTGCCACATAAATGGACTTCAGGAAACCCTCAACTTTACCTGGTTCAGCGGCCCCTAAGAACGGTACTGACTGCAAAGAAGTGTAGTATGGTGGGCCAACCTTGCTACTGGTGTATCCACCTTAGACACCTATTCCCAGTAGGCCATCTCATCAACTGGCAATGGGTCACAACCAGGGAACCTACTAGGGATGCAGAATCTTCGATCCAGTTGTTTTCAGGCTGATTCTACTAGATCCGCAAGTTGTGAAGATGGTGAAAACACCAGTAATACTGCAAATCCAATTTATGAAAGTGTCACGAGCCGCGGCGGTACTCACAGCCGCCGCGGCTCGCTTCTCATGCGCCCCAGCCGTCACCTTGACGACCGGGACGTCATTTCCTCTTCCTGTCCGGCCGTTACCAGGGCAACGGCCAGACGCTAGTACACTAGCGCTGCGTCCTGGCGGTGCTGGTAGCCGGGCGCATGCGCATAGCAGGCAGCCTGTGGGCTGATTAGGCTTATTAACAGGCATTAGCCTGCAACTGTGTAGGTCAGGGGCAAGCCCTGATTGACCCTGCTGGATACTAGTAAATTAGCCTGCAGGAGTGTGTTCAACTGCTGATTGGTCTGTGTCTGTACTTAAGGCAATGAGGTCTGCTGCCTCATTGCCGGTTATAGCTTCTGTGCTCCAGTCTGCTGACCTGCTTGTTCCAGTCCCTGTATCCTGTATCTACGTTTGACTTCCCGTGTATGACCCTTGGCTTCGTATTGGACTTTCGCTTGTGTTTCCTGTGACCCTGATCCTTGGCTTGTTTACCCGTTCTGCTACTTTGCCTGTGACCTCTGACCTCAGCTTGTTCATCATTACTGTTACCTGCTGCCGGCCTTTGACCAAACTCTGCGTGGACCTGACTCTTCTTGCCTGGGTTCTCCCCAGCCGGTACACACTTCACGACCCTCTGTCAGTCTGCAGCCCAGTCTGTCCCCACCATCAGGGGCTCCAGTGAACACCTGACTGGCAGAGTAGACTCCGGGTTGTGTTGTGCCGGCTGGAGGGGTTCCTAACAGAAAGTAGGAAAAAAGAAAAATCACACAGAGCTCATTGCTAGCTGGTGGCAGGTCTGTAGTCTGCTATTGAAAAGAAGACTCTTGTGATATATAATTAATTTGCTACCGATATCACACACTGTGTAATAACTTTGAAATATGAATATATACAGTGATATATATACAGTTTACAACAGTAGACAATAATACAAGAATTCAACAATGTACTTAGCCCTCTAGGATAGTCAATGTAGTCAGGAGCAGAGAAGCCTGTCAGCAAGTATAACAGCAGAACACACTCCTTAATAATCCTCTCAGGGTTGTACTGCTGACAAAGTAGTTTGCTTTCCTGCCTTAAGAATGTACCAAGTACACTGATGAGCGGAATGGGGGCGACACTATGTTCAGGCATCCTTCTCCCCCTACTGCTGTGCCGTTTGTGGCTTCCAGTCATACCGTGTGAGTTGACTTATTACTGTAAGCCAGCAACATGGCTTTTCTCCTTGCCGCTTTAATGCCTTTGCATCATTCCATGGCAAGATAATCTGAGGTCCCCTGTCTTATTTTGAGAGGGGGATTTGATATGGCGGGCGCCATGTTGGAATCTAAGCTGAAGCCGCTGTCATCACTTAAAAAGAAGAGGCAGCCACGTAGAGCTGGCTGACTGCAGATCAGTCAGTGTAAACACTAACAGGCACCCCAGTACTGTACTCAGTGTATACGCACACAGACCTAACTAAAGTAAAGAAAAATTGTGAAATAAAAGAAGATAAAACTAAACTGTTAAAAGAGAAAAAAAAACAGTACAGAGCAGAGAAAAATAAGCCCGACTCCATGGGCACTTAAAAAAAAAAAAAAGGGAGCTACAGGGGTTTGCAGAGGGAAAGAGTCCTGTCAACAGGTTACATTAAACAATTAGTTAACTATTTAAATGCCAATTCCTAGTCCTCTCATACACCCCATCGTGGCAGTGACCCCAGATTGGATGGAAGAGAAAAAAAAAGTTTGTTGCGAAATACAAAATGTATCAGTTTTACTAATCAGAGGTTCAAATTTGATATCTACAAGAACACTTGCTGCCTCTCCCTTGTGAAAGGTACCTCAGTTTATTTATAATGATAAAGGCCACAGGCGGTTTATAAAAAGTTATGACCTAAAATAAAGTGCAAATATTTGTTGCTTAGCTCAGAATATATTTTACTGCTTAGACAATTTTAAATACATTAAAAGAAACATTTGACACAAAACAGTGAAAGAACAAGCACCAAATATATGTTTCATCCGCACGATGAGTCGAGAAAGAAAATCTAAGGCAAGGTCATCACTGAAAACTTTTTCTTGGGAGGCAGGGTGATCCAATACTAAAGCTTTATTTAACCCAACTCTTATTTTCGCTCTGCTAATCAAAACGAAGGATTCCTATGACAGTGGTGCCCAAAGCCGGGACATGTAGTCAATACAGTAGAAATGGAGCTATTCGAAAATAAGAAACATGTCTGAAACCGGGTAGGTCTTACTGCACAGACATTACAGGGCCCTATGTCAGTGCAGACAGACACATTGGGGCGTCCCAAAGTTATTAAAAAAGAAATGGGTGGAAAGACAAACAAAAAAACATTTTTAAAAATTAACCAGAAAAAAAAAAGAGCCAACAAAGAATGAGGAATAATGGTCTGCAAAACGTATTGAATACATGAAGAGGTCATAAAAGTGAGGCCTAAAACTACTAATATGGCAGGTCCAAGATGCAGAACCTGCATGCAAAAAAAGAGCTCCACGCTGCTGTTCAGAACAGTTGTATGAAAAATTGATAATGAGCATCACCCATCTGGCAAATTAATTTACACACCCTATGAAAAAACAACCATGAAGGAGGGTCTCTGTATATGGCACATAGACCAAGAACGGGCTCTGTGCTTCTAAGGTATGTTCTAAGGTATTCCCGTTCATTGGTGAGGATAAAACAACGGAAATGACAATTTTCTTACTATTGTTGGAATTCACTACTTTGGATGATATTGAGGGAACAGAGCATAGCCCTGCCTTATTTGCTAGAAAATTCTAATATGGTTCCTAACAGGACAATACTCCCAATTTATAAATCTGCCATGCAGAGAAGATGGCTAGTTTTGGTTACTGTAAATGGTGAAAGATGGTCATGGTTCCCAAAAGTTGTCTTAAGAATTCCATGAAGACTTGTTAATGTTTCATGTCTCGCCTTACACGCTCCTCATTCCAACCATACCACACCTCCTGCAAACGCACAGAAAAGCAGACACCAATGGCTGCTATATTATTGCAGGATCTTGCAGTACCCACATTGACTTTCCGCACCAATTGTTAGTCCACTATCTTATATATCAATGGTTACTCACACCTCCTAGTTTGGTCAGGGCAATCTTTTCCTTCTGTTTCTTGTCATTGTACGTAATTTGTTTGCACAGGGTGCTCCATAAGTGTGGAAACGCCCTTTTAAAACGGAAATAAGTAAGGAAATATTAATCCAGTGTCTACACATATGGTCTGGGTGTGGTGGAAAACTTTTTGGGGTTTGTGGCCAGTATGGCGGCCATCTTTATGGAAACTCTTATTTGTATACGTTTTTAAAAGCGTGTTTCCACACTTATGGACCACCCAGTATTATTATCTCAACAATGTGCAGCTTTGCATAATATGTTGAAGCAGTAGCCGACAAAACATGATGACAAGATCTAAGTATCATGAGTGTCTCTGCCACATTGGTGCGACCAGGATAGCATGAACAATTTATATTTTGAGATTGCATATGACTCACAGAAGAAATTAAGTCACTGGAAAAAGATAAACCACAGAAACCACCAGGGAATAACCAAGGTGTTCACAAATGTGGCATGTGGTTCCCTGCCCAAGCATAGTAAACTGGTAACTTATGGCTGTCCAGAGATGTCATTAGAGCTAAGCTTCGAAGACCTCAGCAACTCATCACTTGTTGAAAACATCACAATTTACTCTGGGCTCAGCGTGTTGTGGCTTAGAACAACAGCTTTCTGATTTTCCAAGACATAAAGACTGCTGAGATCTCATGAATATGATGCTTTCTGGCCACTGCATGGTTTCTGAGACTTCTTGCAGAGCTGCCATAGAGGTTTATGTAGAATTGTTCAATGAAAATTATGTGGAACACTTTCCTCGGGGTGATAACTCCTTGAGAACGTTTATGCCAAGACCAGTGACTCCACCATCAGTGTATGCACCAGTCAGGATTCCCTTGTCTGCAGGTGTGATGACTGGGTCCATCACTGATGCTCACAACAAGGGGCACGTAAAAGAGGAATGACATGCAAAATATCTTTTGTGAAAACATGAAAGAAGGTAAGGTCTGCAGTTCAAAGGAAAAGATGAAGATAATTATTGACAGACACTTTGGGTTGTATTAGGAACTGAATAGTGGATGATATTAGTTTATGTAGTCTTGTTGGTGGGAGAGATAGTCTTACAGTCTGAGTGTCAAAGATAACCCCCACAAATTCAATCTTTTTCAGGGTTATCTTTGACAATGTTGAAGAGTTCTTATTAAAGTTCGCATCCAAGCAACTTTCTGGACAGCCTGAATGTGTGCATGTCCTGCAGATAGAAGATGGAAGAGATGCAACACTGTTTCCCAGGATGATTTTGCAGAGCCAGATAAGGGGGTTTCAGAAAACTGGATGTCGAGTCATTGTGAGAAAACTTCCTAATTTAGCGTGGTACGCCAGCCTAGTGGAGAAAGGAAGGGTACCTTAGCCAAACTTCAGAGCTGCCAATCCAGGCAGCCAAGTAAAATGCTGCACAACTGGGTGTTAAAAATATCCATTGAAAAAAGGAAAACAAGAAACAAAATGTGTGATAAAAGAATGATGATAGGGATGTGAAAGCAAAAGGACACCAGGCAATCTAAAGTGAGCATTGTTGTTTCCCTGAAACATGTATAAGTAAAGTTTCTGCACCCCCTCTTGCAGCTTAATTTTTTTTAAAATCTTTAAAAGGGGTTCTCCAATTTAATACAATTCCATACTTCCCTTAAATAGTTCTTTGGTGGAGGTAACCCCCCCCCCTCCCCTTATCTCTTTTCTCCTACTATTTGAGAGAAGGGGGAAGGCAATTAAAAGATATATATTGTAAAGAAGAGAATCTCTAAGCAATCTAATATTGCAGCACTATTTATACATACCACTGTTAGTCTGCTGTGAAGTGGCTGTTTTCTCTACAGCCATGATGTCCTTTGAATTCCCATCAGTAGCAGAATCTAGTGGAGGCTTTTTGGCAGCCATTTTCACATTGATCTCACTCAGTTTAGATAGGTGGAAGAGGCTAGGCCGCAGTCTGTGTGTAATATAAGCTGCAAGCCTATTAGCCGGATGAAGTGCTCCCATTTGACCCAAAAGCAATTTGGCTTGAGGGTAACTTTTGCCATTGACCTGTAATATTGAAAATAATAAGAGTAATAAAGGAATTTCAAAAGCATTTGTACACATTTTAGCAAATTAAAGAAAGTACAGAACAGCTGCAAAAGGCTACTCTTGATGTCTTGCCAAAGTGGCCATAACTTTAGCTATTACCTACCTAATCAAGTCTCATTTCAGAAAATGGGGAGTGAAAAAGCAAACATGATGCAGAAGTGGGGTTGGAATATATATTTTCTAATACACTAAATTGAAAAGATTTTAATTTAGTTCATTATTCATTAAACAATTGTTCCTGTTTGGGTGTTAAATATGCCCTAAAACATGTCCTGTCTGTGTCCTGAACTTATAGCTAAAAATGTCTGGACCCTAGCTGTCAATTGGAGGTCAAATAGCTGCTTAAGACAACTCCTGGCCTATTAATCCCAGTACAAAAAAGCCCTGAGATGCTGAATTGCCCTGCAGGTGTAATGGACATATGCTTTATCTAAAGCAGGCCTGGCCCTGTGGCTTTCCAGGTGTGGTGAAACTACAAGTTCCAGCGTGCTTTGCCAGCTATCGGCTGGCTATCTACTGCAAATCATAATGGGGATTGTAGTTTCACAACACCTGGAGAGCCACAGGTTGGACGGGCCTGGTCTAAAGTTTGATACTTGCTTCAGGCTTGTTTCCTACCACTATATTCAGTTTAAACCAGATATATTTGTTGCCATGTTAAGTGTTAGGCTAGGGTCTGGTATTCGGGTAATCACTATGCATTAGAAACCTCCATGTAAGACATATAATCAAGACAAGACAAGAAATCAATATAAACTGGCATTACCTGAATTAGATCTGCCTGATTGATGGTGGAGTTCTTCAATCGAGCCACCAGCTTGCCTGCTGGAATGACTTTGGTGTAGAATGGCAGACCTTTTCCACCATGAGACTTTGTTTCTTTTTCAGCACAGATATCGTGGGGTTTTTCGTCTGGGAGTTTCACACTTTCAGCCCCCCACTGTACAGGAGGCTTTGCAGATGCTTGATCTGTCTTCTGTCCTGGTGCCATTGAGATTTTCACTCGAGAAGAAGTTGTAGAAGACATAGACTTATCTTCACTCTTCTTCTCAGACATAAGCTCAATATTGAAGCTGCCCACCTTAAAGGACTGAGGTTCTCGGTTATTCATGTGCTGTGACACAATATTGAGGATTTTGCTACGATCCTGTTCCCAGCTGCAGTCCGACATAATCTCAATTAACTTAGTGGGACCATTGTTGTCTACTTTTCTGCACCTTTTGTCTACAACTTCTGCATAAGTGAAGGAAACAGAGAATAAGCAGAAAAACAAATGCAAGCAAAAATGCTGAGAGAACAGTTATTTGAATCATGTTTGTAAGAAAAGCATTATATAAATACAAAATCATAAAGCTCCACAAATTTACCATCCTCTCCTGTGTCTTCCATCTCCCGCTCTCTCTTTTTGATGGATTTGTAGTCATGCTCCTAAAAACAAAAGTATACAATTAAATGTGTGTGGCAACAATAAACACGCTTTAAGGCAGTTTATCGGCACAAAATGAATAATGTTCCAAATCTTAAGTTAAAATTTCCATGCTAAATTGAAAAAAAAATGTAACACCATACTTCCTAACATTGCAGAAGACAGGACATAAGTTGGCCACACCCATGATGTACTATGGACACATTTATACAGCGGCACAGCTTAAATTAGGAAGCCCCGTCTTTTCAGGTACCATAAATTGGGACTGCCCTAATGTCATAGCTAGGGGGGTGAATTGGGTCCCCCCCCTTCTCCTCCAATTGCCTACGCAAACACCATGCTCGCATACAGTGTGCCGCACTTGCATAGCTCCAAAGCTTAAGCTGGTTTACACAATGGACATAATCGCACCTGATCGCACCTGACTGACATGGAGTATCTTCGTGTGTGTGGTGACATCATCATGCACATGAGGACGCAAAGACAGCTGGGTATCCAAGTCTAGGCTACATAAGCCTGGTTTTGGAATTCCAAGCTTTCTCTTCCCTCTAAGTGCAAGGCACTGCTGCAGCACTTCTTCATTCCCGCCCCCACCCCCCGAGCATATAACCTACACGGCTACTACTCTTTAACTATACTACGTAGCTACCCAATTACAATTACTCTAACTAAACTGTTGCAACTATTGATGATACAGTGACTGCTGTCCAATACCAACTGTTGCTTTATCTGTACCTTGAGTGTCAATACCTAATTATAACTTGCTATTTGTGGGTGTCGTCTGTTATAATTACTGCTGATTTATCTCTTTCTTGAAAACTACTATACCAAACAATTACATAGAAAGAGAAAGTGGAGGCAGACACGTAGAGAAGATACAGTTAAATTGTTGAAAATTAATGTAAAGTAAAAAAAAACAAGTGAAAAAAGTTAATTTTTGTATCATTGTCTTGAATGAGTCTAAAATTTTAGC
Organism: Mixophyes fleayi; assembly: GCF_038048845.1. Lineage (NCBI taxonomy): Eukaryota > Metazoa > Chordata > Amphibia > Anura > Limnodynastidae > Mixophyes > Mixophyes fleayi. Next base: position 33,934,960 of record NC_134413.1, on the reverse strand, counting down.
TGAATTTATGTGTATAATATGAATTGTAAGTAAAATACTTTGATTTATATATTTAGAGACATTGCAGTTATTTATAACAGGTGTATGTGTATACTATAATATCTAGTTTTGGTATTAAACTATTGAGTAGAAATCTTTGTGGATTATAGATTCCTTAAGTATTGGAAAAAAACTTGAGTAGACAAGACTTCTAGGGGAAAGTGTGAAATGGGTAGAAGTAACAAGACTGTATAGGAAAAGTGTACAAACCATACAAACATACTCAATATGCCCTATTTTCCTACTACATTTATGTATATTTATATACACACACATAATGTTTTTTGGGGTCTTTCAATTCTCAAAATACGGAATACATTTTTTCATGGGAAACGCTTCACTAAGGATCCCAGAACGATGACACACTCATAATATGGTTTTCTGCTACAAATATAATAACAATCAAGTTGAGCACCACAGGTTTAATGAATGGTAATGTTGGTGGAACCAGTTCATAATTTGTTAAAGTAAACAATCTCATAAGCATTCTGATAATAATGGCTCAAACATAAAAGGGGAGTCCGTTGGAAAATTGGCATTCGGTACATACCGTTTAAGTATAGAAACCAGTGAAGCCTAGGCCGCCTTTAACAAAAATCAGTTTGAACTCTTGTGCATGGCACCCTCATTTTATTTATTAATTACAGCTGAAACTTTGCTTCAACCTTTCCTTCAGTGTATCCTCTGGAAGCAAAACCTGGTTTCTAGCAAAGTTTTACTCATAAACTAGGATAGACACAAAGATGACATTTCCTTTCCGTCCAACATGAAGTCTCAGCGCTGCACTCCAGTCCTGTTCGAGCTCTGGGATCTGTCATTGAGCCATGTGCTGATGTGCAATGGGAAAGAAACTGCTACCAGCAGCAAATTATTACCTCAATAAGGAAAGAGAAGTTTCTTTATGTGGCGCAGTTCTATCTTACACCCTATTTTACAGTGTCTGGTGAAATTCCATAGACAACTATCTGAAGAAACTTTTTGACAAAATGATCTTCCTCCAGCAGTTTGACTGGAGTCAATATACAAATAATCAGATTGGGTACATGTTGGCAAACGCCCTCTCACTTTGAACTTGCCCACACATGCATACATGGGAGAGGGTTTGCGAGACGAGGAGAGAATGAAAAAAAAGTGTTGTTCAGTGCTACTGAATTAAATGTACCATAAACATATATTAAAAAATAAATAAATCATACATTTGGCGTTTACATTGTTTTAATCTTAAACCAGTCTTATTAAAATCAAGTAGGGTCAGAATCCCAGGGAGATAGGAGAGTGCCAGGGAAGAGGGTAAACTAAACGCAAATGAATCTATGTACCATTTTCATTTTTCCACCTTCTGTGATATTTTCTATTTCCTCTCCAGTCTCTCGTCTCAGTCTACCTCTGTCTAAGTTTTACTCCATGCTTCATGATTTGACTCGCCCGCCACTCAAAATACCTTTAATTAGCAGATAAATAGATTCTACTTATTTCGGTCATATGACTGACATCCTAGTCCACTCCTGGTCAGGAAAGAGTTGCCAGGGAAAGCTACAAGGTGCCTTGCGAGGAGACACACAAATTGGTTGAGGAGAAGAAGGGAGGCGGACCGACTCTTTATCAGACAAGCTGAAGGCTCCGGAAGAGATAATGTTTTGCTCAGTGAAGCCTGAAGAAGCCGGTGTTCGCGGCATATCAGCTCAACAATTTTACCAAGCTCCTACCTGCGTCCTATAAATACGGCTGTACTGAAAGGATTAGCACTGTGGTGAAGTTCCTGAGCTGACCTGCCACTCATACTGACTCCATCTAGTTTCGTCAAGTCCCTGAAAAATCAAATTTCAGGCTATTTAACTGAAAATGGCAGGTAAGCCTCAGTGGGTTGTCCTTTTTTAGGCTAAAACAGAAATCCTTAATTATAAATAATATGCGTAAAAGTCAACCAATTCAAAAATTAAAGAAACAGAATACAGGACAAAACAGAACCCATACTTTGTCCACAAATATTTAAAACATATGTACCCTGAAAATAGTTTTTTTAAATGGATTTGTTTATAATTATGTTAATAAGCAACAGCTCACCTTTCCAGTGGTGTCAGAGCCATCGATTATACACTGGCCTTTCTTGGCTTTTTCACCTGGTGCTTTATGTTCATATGCCCTGACTCGAGCACATGTCATCATGCTGTCAAAATACAAATAGACCGGATCCATTTCTTCCAGATTGACCTGTGAATTGATGCAGTGATGCTTAGATGCTAACAATGGAAATGAATAGTAATGACAGTGATAGGATTCTAGATGCAGCTAAGGCTAACTATGGGAGAAATTCGGTATAAGTCTCAACTTTATTAAATGGGTCTAATTACTGTATTCTGCCCTGCTGGGAGGATACGTGTAAATGGGCAGGTTTCCAATAAATTATTATTAGGCATTGGCACACTGTCAAGGTTGCTGTTTGCTCTGGCCATAGAACATCCAGCATATATAATTAGAAACTATATGGGTCTCCGTGGCTTAGCAATTCCTAACTGACCCAAGTGACTCTCTTAAAACATTGCTGCCAGTGGAGGAGGGGTCAGATTTTTTTCTGGCCTTAAAATTTATTGGACAAAGTCAATTAATTTTCCAGTTCAGAGGCACTATCCACAACAGTTTACACATTCCTATTTTTGCAATGGGTCACTAAATTTAAATATTTAGGATCTGAATATCCAATATCCCAGCAGATTATATTCCGCATAACATTACCCCTTTGATTGAATTCCTACATATAAAAACCCACACATGGAAAAAACAATGTCCCTCATGTTAACAAGTAGAATTGAAGAAAAATGATAATTCAACTAAAACTAAAAGGCATTCCAGCATTCGCCGGTCTGTATACCTATGCATAACTTTCTAAAAATTTAACAGCATGTATCCGGTCTGAGCGAACAGTAGAGCTATAATTAAATGACATCTATTACATAGATAGTGTGCATCTGGTGGGCTGGCACTTCACAACTTTATATTGTATTATTATGCACCTCAGTTGGTACATCTTAGAGAGTGGTTTTGGGATCCCTCTAATAATAGCTTGCAAAAGTATCTGATAAGAGTAAGTGGACTTCAATGATGCACACCTTTGCAGGCCCTTTTGAAGGGGAAAATCAAATAGAAACTTAGCCCCACTTATCATACAGGCTATCTGCATCTTGGGTGCAGAAAACTCCCTATTGGGTGGTACAGGAGTGAAATCAGATAAGACACTTTGTATAATGTATAAATGGGTATCTTTCTAAAACCAGGAGTTGATGGATTTTGGTTGGGATACATTGTTACAATAGTAAGAGATCTCTTTGCTGAAAAGCATTTTGAAACTTTTACAAAAATAGAGGTAGAATAGAATATTCCCAGAACATACTTTCACAGGTATCATTAATTTCTACTTGAGGCTCAGTCTGAGAATGGCAAGTCAAGGTTTGTGGTCTCCACCATGAAAATAAACCTTCAGCGTATAGGACCACATAAATGAATATCTAAAATATTACACTACTATTACTACTGCAACAACACTACTGATGAGGAATATAAATACAGATAGCCTCACAATGCTCCAAACAAAATAGGAAGATGACACAGAATGGGGAATAGCTTTATATTTTGTGAATAGCTAGAGAATCTACATTATGTACTAAACATCAGCAAATCCAGTTATAAAGATTTACATAGTGTTCAACTCATGTAAGATTAATGAAATTTGGAGGCAGCACCAGCTCAATTTGCTTTAAGTGCTGTGTAGGGGTCAGTACATTTTAGCATCTTCTATGGAAATGACTAAAAGTAAACATTTCCCGCCATTGGGGGACACTGCGAGACATTGGGGTATAGTAGTGGGTCTAAGAGTTTAGGCACTCATCAACTTCTTTGATCTTTACTCTCCTCCTCTACTATGCCCCTCTTCTCCTGTGGATACCTCAGTTTTTGTTTTTTTTTAAAGTGCCTAGGAGAGGACACGTGGGCTTAGGCTCCTGCCTATACTTAGTATAGTTTAGGTTTTTACATGTTTTTATTTTACTTTTTCTTTAGGTGCTGCGCGGGGAATCGATCCTAAGACCCAGAGGGGTGAACAGCCTGTTGGCTTCCTTCACTCTGGGTCTCTGCGCAGTTAAGCACCAGCAGATGCTCACTTGCCTTGCACCTCTTGTCCGGCAGTCATCCCCTAGAGATGAACGTTTTGGCTCATGAGTTCTATTTCTGCCATTAGGGCTTTAGGTGGCCCATATAGGAAATAGCCTGTAATTTTTTTTCCGGGGCCATTGTTAATAGTTGCGCGGAGGAGCTGCAGCGATCCACCTCCCCCGCCGACGGACATCCCGGCAAGCACCTCCACCTAGACTACGAGCATCGGGGGACTAGGTATCAATCGCGCTCCCTAGGAGGCAACTCGGATACCGGAGGGGACACCGCACACACTGCTTGGGCACTGTAATTACAGTGTGGATGCGATACACGCCGACAGCCATATTAAGTATGCTCTGATTGGCATTTCATAGAGGCAGCGATATTGGGGGCGGATTCAGAGGAGGAACTTCCCTCCACCCCCATCCTGCTTCCTGGCACAGAAGTGGCCATATTGGGACACAGAGATCGTTGGCTGCACGTCCTCTTCAGCGATCCCCACCAAGGAGCGAGTTTCTCTGAGGGATCCCACAGATAAAAAGTGTGATCACTCCCTCCGCTTAGCTTACATAGCATCAAGCAGTATGTTTAGACCCACCATGAAAGTGGCCTTGGCCAACAAAGCTATAATTAGTTAGTTAAAGGTATTTCAGGATAACACCCCACGCGCTGATCTCCTCTCCTTGGCCGAACATATTCAGGAGACTTCTGATAATGTAGGACAGGCAGCCCATGGATGCGGTGTCTGTCAATTCTGGATTCTGTTGTCTCATTATTGCATCTCGTCGTACCCAATGGCTACACTCGCGGGCGGCGGATGCAGATTAAAAACGAGCTCTAGAGATCTTGCCATTTGATGGGGTTACTCTGTTCGGATTAGAGCCAGAGAAAGTCATTCAGGTGGCTACAGGAGGTAAAAGTAACACGTTCCCCATGGGCCCCAATATACCACGTCAAGCATGTTTTCGGTCCTTTCGTTCATTTGCCCTGGGCCCCCCGTCGAAAGAACAGTCATCTGCCCCCAGGGCAGGGTACAGCAAAGGCAGGGGCGGTTAGGTGCGGAGCCTCCAGGCCAAGTGATAAGCCTGCAGCATGACCCTCCTTTCCCTCAGGAATCTGTGGTAGGGGCACTCATTCACTTCCAACGCCAGTGGTGGGCAGCCACCGTGGACGCTTGAACATGAGGAATTGTATCCCAGGGCTATGTCATAGACCCAGCTCTGTCTCCACCACCAAGGTTCTTCTATAACTCTATCGCCCTTTGTCCCCTCAGGCGCAGGAAACTTCAGGAAGCTATCCAGAAGTTGCTGACAGCTGGTGTATTTGTTCCCATCCCAGCACAGGAGAGAGGTCAGGTGTTTTACTCCAGCCTCTTCCTAGTGCCAAACCCAGATGGATCTTTACGCCCAATTTTAAATCTGCAGCCTCTAAACAAGCAGGTGATAGCTCAAAGGTTCAAGATGGAGTCCCTTCGGACTGTTATCGCAGGAATGGAGCAGGGAGAGTTCCTGGCTTCCATCGACATCAAGGATGCCTACCTACATGTTCCCATATGGAGGCGGCACCATTGTCTTCACCGCTTTGCGGTATGAACTTCCCACTTTCAGTTCAGGGCCCTACCCTTCGGCCTACCTACCGCTCTCCGAATGTTCACCAAGCTCACGACCATCAGGGTGAAGCTTCTGCGGCAGAAGGGAGTCACAATAGTCCCCTGTTTAGACAATCTTCTCCTGAAAGCTCCATCGGCAGAGCTCTTAACTCACTATATTCAGACCTCTATGCAGTTCCTGGAAGCCCATCGGTGGATTCTGAACCCACCAAAATCATCTCATTGCAGCTCAGCGAATGCGCTTTCTGGGTCTCGTGTTCGACACAGTGACCCAGAGTGTCTATTTACCGGAAGCCAAGGTCCTCGCCCTATTGCCCAGAACCAGGACCTTGTTGGCGCAGGCAGAGGTATTCCTCCTCAGTTGCATGAAGCTCCTGGGGACCATGGTTTCAGTATTCAAGGCCGTGCCTTTTGCTCAGTTTAACTCTCGACCTCTTCAACTAGAGATCCTTCAGAAGTGGTTGGGATCTCAGGAGCATTTAGACAGGCTGATTATTCGCCTGTCAAAACCCACTCGTCTCTCTCTGGCATGGTGTTGTCCAGACAAAATCTGGACAAGGGTCAGACCCTTCAGAGCGGCCCATGGACCTTAGTTACCACAGACGCAGGACTGTTAGGCTAGAGAGGGGCGACAGGGTCCCTAAGATTTCAGGGTCGCTGATCCACCCTAGGAAGCCATACTCTCGATCAATATCCTAGAACTCAGAGCGGTAGACAGGACATTGACGAGGGCTCAGAGGTTTCTAGCAGGGAAGCCTCTTCAAATTCACGGACGTGGCATAACTGAACCACGAAGGGGGAACTCGCAATCTAGGAACCATGCGGGAAACAGCCAGAATCATGGCATGGGCGGAGCGCCACATACACCAGATATCGGCCTCTTACATCCTAGGCTTTGAAAATTGGGAGGCCGACTTCCTCAGCAGGCAGAGGGTTCACCTGGGCGAATAGTCTCTCAGCAAGGAGGTCTTTGCCCTGCTATTGAAACGCTGGGGCATGCCGGAGCTCGATCTTATGGCATGCAGGCTAAACCATAAAGTCCCTCTGTATTGATCAAAGTCTCGAGACCCTCAAGCACACTTCACGAATGCCAAGTCAGTGCCATGACACTTCCGACTAGTGTGCCAGTTAATCCCAATACCCATGCTCTCGCGGGTATAAAAGAAGCTAAGAGAGCGGGTTCCGGCTATCCTGGTAGCTCCTCATTGGCCGCGAAGGGCATGGTCCTCAGACACACCGAGACTGTCAACGGATCCTCTGTTCCACCTGCCAATGCAACTGGATCTTCTCGTTAAGGGCCCTCTTCTCTGCCACAATTTAGATCGGCCAGCTTTGACGGCGTGGCTATTGAGACCTTAGTCCTCGGGCCAAAGGGTTTTCTCAACAGGTTATTGGCACTCTGATCAAGGCCAGGAAATCGTCCTCCTCAGCCATATATCAGAGATTTTATAAGGCATACATCCTTTGGTGTGAGGCACAGGGTTTCCACACATCCAGGTTTAGTCTTCCTAAGCTGCTGGCGTTCCTGCAGGCCGGCTTAGATAAAGGGCTCCATCTGGGGTCGTTTAAAGTTCAGGTCTCAACACTCTGCATCTATTTCCAGCGGAAACTGGCGGCTTTCAGAGATGTTCAGACCTTCCTGCAGGGGGTCCTTCATGTGCAGCCCCCTTTCGTTCACCTGGTAGAGCCCTGGGACCCCAACCTGGTGCTCTGGGCGCTCACCCATCCACCATTTGAACCTCTAGATTCTGTGGAGTTGCGTCACCTCATTTGGAAAATATTCCTCTTAGCTATCTTGTCAGCTCATAGAGTGTCGGAGTTAGCAGTGCTCTGCTGCACTTCCCCTTTCCTAGTTTTTCACGAAGATAGAGCAGTTATTCATACCAAACCTTCCTTTGTTGCCAAAGTCATGTCCAGGTTACACCTAAATCAAGAGATTGTAATGCCTGCATTCCACCATCCACCTTCTTCCCTTCCCACTTTGACCTCCACCTCTGATGACGATTTGCGGTTGCTGGATGTGGTCCGTGCTCTTCGGCATTATGTTGACCAATGTCCGTACAACCAAGGATCTCTTTATCCTGTACGATTCGCAAAAGCACGGTTGGCTGGCTACCAAACAGTCTATTGCCTGCTGAATCACTTCCACCATCAGACTGGCCTATGTCCGAGCATCTCTGCCTGTCCTGGTATCGCTGAAGGCTCACTCTACCAGTAATCAAAATCATGAATGTATACTTCACTAGAGACTGTAAATATAAAAAAAAACAAAAAAAGAACAACAGATTGGTCTAGGCGATTAACCTCTAAAAATGCTATTGCTGTTGATGACTCTTTCTGATAATACAGGCGCTCAGACCTCAAAACTTTTGTAGGATTTCCCTATGTTTGCAACCAATAATGACAAAATAGATGTGTTCATCTATACTAATTGTATTTGAGTTAAATTACTGCATCATTATATACTTTTGCAATATTTATGGTTTCCAAAATTTCCTGATGGTAACATTGGAAGCATTATTTCTATTCATCCTTGATACTGGACAAGGTTAGATATATTTAAGCTTATTTCAAATAGTACGAGACCTTATTGAACAGTTTATTTGCATTTGAATGGTGTGACTGGATCACATATAAATAACTTATGGTATGAATTTATTTAAAGGAAATAGCGCGGGGCGCTTATTTATATAAATTGCCAATGCACTTACTTTTAATATTGTGTATAATTTGAGATAGGAAATCGTTATTTCTGAGAACCGGGTAGTTGTTTTTCCTGTTTAGCCTCTCTAGAGGAAATGCATCATGTCTGATGTATATATTTGATACAATGAGCCTTTGTTTACAAAGCCTTTGGTGTATTGTGATGTGTGGAAGTGGCTTGTTTTAGGTTTTTGTTGTTCTGTGGGAATGTGTATTCAGTGAATGTCTGAAGAAGGTATTCATGTCAGAAAGACCTTTTGACTTGCCAGTATGTATTCTGCCTCTGAAATAAGACGCAGGATATCACAGCAAGGTTTTTAATCATTTCATAGCTAAGTGTAACTATTATTGGCTTTGCAATGCATGTAAATCCATGTTTAAACAGGTTATATCCTGATGCTAAAAATAGCCGGTGTCTGAACTGTATAAAAGGCACTAGCTTGTATTGGAAACTTGTTCTTCTGATTTTCATCTGACCTGATCACTGGTACCTCCAACTAGTGTGAGAGCAAATAAACATCTTGCTTCAAAGACCTGCTTGAAAACATATTCAATATTTCTGTATTCCTGTGACCTGCAGATTAGACCCTAACTCTAATCCGTTCTCCGGCTGTCTCTGAGGTTTAGATGCAAGCTTTCCGGTACCACCACTCCGCCTGCTACCCATGCAGCCCTGGTCAGTGTGATAGGCCAGGGGGGATCCACCCACAGCTTCCCTAATCCATAGTAAGAGGTCAGGAGTACCAGCCCAGGTACACCAGCAACGAGATACGCTAGCAGCATCAGTTACCCAGAAGAAACCCGGTACTGAAAACCGGTTAGGAGTCCAGTTGTGGCAACACGTGTAAGCCCCTCCTACTGCGGCAAGAGGGCGCATTTGGGATAACGAAAGGGAACGGTGGCAAAGTAAGCCCAGCCGGATCCCAGCAACAACAGACGGGGTGTAATACGCGGTCCATCCTGTCACAAATGGTTGTATAGTTCGAGTAATGTAGGCTATTATAGGAAAGGGGAGAATTTTATTGTGCCGTTTGTATTCTTTACGTAAAAGTATACAACTATACTTGATTCAAAACAAATGTAAACAAAATTATAAATGAAGGACTGCCTCAAAAATATGGAACATGCAAAAACAACACCAGATCCCAAAATATTGTTAAGGGCAGAGTACCGTGAGATCATAGACTGCTAGAACTGCTTCTCGAGATATTCACTTTTAGTAGCAACCTTTCTAAAGAACTTGAAAAATTCCACAGTACTCAGTTGCCACTAGGACTTAAGCTCGCATTTGTTGATCTAGCACTTGGCCAGTAGAGTGGAAATTACACGGTAGTAGGTAGTGAGCAAACAGGATGTTAGCAGCAGAACTCAAGAGCCAGATAGGCAGGGGTAAATGCAGAGTAATAAACAGGCCAAGGTCTGAAGCAGAAGAACACAGCAGAATCCTTTAAGCAAGCCAGAGGTCAGGATAGATAGAGAAATGTATGCAAATCCGCTTTACAAGCCAATGTTCAGGAGTGGAGAAGATAGCAGAATCCTTTAAAAAATCCAGGTCAAAACAGGTTAGGATACAGGGAACACTAGGGCAAGCTGAAACGAACACCAGCATTGGTAGGGTGCAAGGAAGAGGTTTATAAAGCCAGCAGCACCAATCAGAAATTGCAGGATAAATAGCTGCATGGATGTGGTAAGTATTAGCACAGCTAAGTCTGCTAGAATGGGAGCTGAAGAGAAGCTTGTTGCTATGTACCTAGCAAGGAGGTGAATCAGTGAACAGCAGGATTGATCCTACACATGGCTGTAGCAGTAATGCACAGATGACAGATGAGTCAAACAGGAGAGATCCTATTTCTTAATACAGTCCCTGGGTTTGTAGTGCAGTTATTATTGTCAATTAATACATTGGCCTGCTGTTCCAAAAACTACAGATGAATGTCATATTTTAATAAGTAAACCCCTACTTCTTATTAACAGTGAGCTGAACTTGAGACATAAATAATAAAAAGTAGAGGTCTATAAGAAGAGCATGCAAACTCCAGTTTAAAGCAGCCTTACGCAATATACATATTTTAAGAATCTGTGATTTAGCACCAAAAATTTTGATGGTTGGACATGAGGTTACTGGGGTATATGCCTTTTACAGCAAAAAGTTGCGCAATAAAGAGCAAATAATTACTAGACTAGTAAATAATCTGCTGCCATTACAAGGACAATCAATGACAGCTTGGGGTTCACATGTTTCATTCATTATTCATAGCTGTTAGCTAAAGGTATGTAGAAATATTCAAAACAAGCAGAGGTTTATAAATATTTTCGACATGTTCACCATCATCCTATCAGGATCCAGCCTCATTCAAAATTAATTAACATCGCTATGTTTGTAATATGCTTTTCTAAAAAAAAAGTCAATAAAAAGCTTTTCAATTAAAAAAAAATAATTAACATCAACTGCAGGTGTTGGGTAGATGCTCTGACCTCTTATAGCATCATTTACCAAATGTCACACATTGCAAAATCCAGATGAGCATGACTTAACCTGGGAGTTTGAGAGAGAGTTAAGACAGCAAACCGGAGGGACCACCCAGCCCCAAAGTGTGGATAAACAAATAATGTTCATTGGGTTCTTTAAATAAAAAGTACAAACACACTCACATACATGCAGTACATAAATCAATATATCAGGTCTGATTCATTAAGGAAAGTAAAGCAAACAAAATGAGTAACCTTGCACCAGGAAAAACCATGTTGCATTGGAGGGGGAGCTAAATTTAAAATGTGAGGACAGATTTATAGTTGGGGAAGGGCATGTCCTAGATCAACTTTAAATTTCAGTGTAAACATAAAGCTATCAAGTATTTGTGTGCTACATGAAAAAACCCAGAAAGTATTGTTAGGGCCCACGACCACAAAGATGAGTTTTTAAAACAGGTAGAGTCTTCACCTTTAGCAGCAGCCTTTCCCGTAGAGCTTTATATGCTCACAGGTATTCAGATGCCCCCAGTTCTTAGGCTCAGTATAGTAAAAGCTCATCCAATATGGCCTTAGCGCAGATGGAATCGGGGACGGTAGCCCAGACTGGAGCGGGTAGTCAGTAGCAGAAAGAGGTCAGGGGTCTGAAGCAAACAGGTAAATCGATATCCAAGGTCAAGGTCACATAAGTCCAGAATACCAGCCAAAAGGTCAGAGCAACAGGCAAGGTCCAAGGTACAGGCAAGGGTCACAACAATAGATCAGTCAAACAGGAATCCAACAGCAGGTCAGCACAGTACAGGAAACACTATAACCGACACGGAGGCTAAGCCCTCCCTGCCTTAAATACAGAAGGTAACCAATCAGGGTCCAGCCCTAGAACTAGCCCCAGATGCTGCCTAATAAATTAATACAAATTAATTAGCCCACAGGCTGTTCTTTAATCTGCGCGTGCGCGCCCGCCCGGTTGTCAGCGTTGCCGGGACGCGGCGCTGTATTAGAAAGCATCCCGACCGTTGCCATGGAGGTGGTCGGGAAGAGGAAAACTGGAAAGGACGTCCCGGCTGTTGCCATGACAGCCGGGACGCAGAAGGAGGAATCGACGTGACAAGTATTTAACTTATGTACAAAACAATAAAACTAATAAGCACCCTTTGCATTGTGACATGGTTTTGCCCAGGAGAAAACTTACTCTTTTTTTTTTTGAACTTATTTTCCTTAATGAATCAGAGATATTTCCTATGCACATATGTTTTTGTCAGTAAGCCTATTGAAGAACACTGCAGGTTAAAGGTCCTAAAGTTCTGTGTAAAAGTGAACAAAAAATAAAAAAAAAGGTTAAGAAACAGTAATATTTGATAAACTTACATTTTAATTTTAGAGGCACTTTTTCATACAATCAAGTTACAATAGGTTGTTTTAGAAAACCAGTGAATCTGCCAAGTGTTTGAGACATGGGGTCCTTACCACAGTGCTGGGTGTGTGCGAACGATCAGATTTACTTCCAGAGGAGGATTTGCTCTTCTCTAAATGTCCTTTGTGGTGTTGCACTTTGGATTCAACAAATTCAGCTTTTTCAGGAATACAAAGTGGCTCTGGATCATTCTCCACATCCAATCTATTCCAAATGGGAAATGATTTTGAGGACCGAAACTCTAAATCCCAGTCATCTGAAAATACCCAAAGAATAATAAAAAAAAATAAAAAATAAATAAATAAAAAAAAGTTAAAATCATAGCGTACTACTCATAATATCAACTTCAAAAGACAGGGAAAATGTTAACAACAAATAAAGCTTTACCAGGCAAATTTATTTTCTCCAGCAGCATAGGTATATCATCAGGACATTTTCTACAACTTTTAAGCAGCACTACATTTTGTGTATATTAAATTCATAAGACAAAAAAAATAAAATAAAAAGTAAAAACGAATAAAACAAATCAAAATTAAACACAAAAACACAAAAAAACAACTATTCCTATATTATGCTTATTATAAATATATAGTGAACAAGCCATAACATTTGCTCTACTTCCACAGTACAATTAATAAAGAAATTGTAAAATAAGTGAATGGAATTTCACAATGAAGGGAGTAGGAGAAGCAGTAGTATTGTATACCACCATATACCAGCCCACTCCGATCACTGCACACACACACTCCGTGCAAACAGACGGACAGAATTTCTAAAATACTCACTAAAATCAATAGATTTCTTCTTTTTTGTCGTACTGGCCCCACTCTTATGGTCATCTTCAACATTTTCAATGGGTTCTTCTTGTGCTGACCAGGGTGAATCATCTGTTTGTTTTGTTGGTTGAAGGTTCTCAGCATCTTCTTGTGTGGGCCTAACTGATTTAACCTTGAATCCATCTTTTCCAAGGTAAAGTTTGCTCTTCAGACAATGACAGCCAAGCATACAGGTTATTCGGCAACAGTGAGTAGGTCTGTGCTTTGCGTGACTTAAACTTGAACATATACAACCTAGACGGCAAAACTCTTTCTTGCATGATGTTGTCCGTTTGTTAATTATTTTGTAGATAGGCTTGTTTTTCAGAGAAGCCTTGGAGGAGAAAAAGAAGCTGCATATTGTTACTTTATTCTGCAGTGGCAAAAAAAACAATTTTTACAATCAATGGTTAATTATATTACATAGCTTACACCACAACATACATCACTGCACAATTATTACTGCCTTGCATGCATTCCAGGAAACCCTCTCTTAAATAACAATCCCTCTCCTTCACAGCACAACAAACAACACAGCCTTGAAACTGTGTGAAGATAAGCAAACAAAGGAAGAGCTAAAGAACAGATTTAGTGCAAAATCAAAGTGTTTGGCAGGCTTGTCAGTGAGGGAAGTCTGCCAAAGACGAGGTGCTGTACAGGGATGCCACCTTCCCCCAGGGCCCAACATAGAGAACAGACCCCTCTGCCTCTGTATAATTAGTGCAGGTCTGCTATGGCCAGGAGTTTCAAAAGTGCCAAAGCTCTTATGCCGCGTTCTTTCCTGCCCCCCCCCCATAGGTTGAAAGAGAAAACGATACCCATTTATAAGCCATGCGCTCAAACGAGTATGTCCAAACTCATGCAAACCTCCCATTCAATTCATTGCAAAGTACACAGAGGAGGATGTTCAACAATGTGGTATACATTTGAAATAAAGCCTGCTCTAACAGGCAACAGAATCTCCAATGCTAGACCGTTACAGACATGCCGATTCCAGGGATTGGCGAAAACTGCTACTTTGAACACTAAACCATCGTTACTCAGTCTATGGAAAAATAAATGTTTAGGTTTAGTTGCAATGACTATGTAACGGACAACGGCAGCTACATTCTTACCTGAGCTGTAATAAGAGTGGACAAAGAAATATCTGCGCGCTCCTCTGTGATTAAAGTGCGTGGCTTCCCTTCCCAGACAGCACACTCCTCCAGCTCCATAAGCTTCATTTGAGCTTTGGAAAATCCTAGAGGCTTCAGAGAGATTTGATGGCTCTGTAACTGAGCTTGGTGTAAAAGTGGCAACAAATTCTCTTCCACGGGAGGAACAGAGCTGGACTGAACTGTAACCTTCTGGTCTGCCACTGGTAATTTTCCTATACGTTGGACTGGGGCTGGATATTCCACCAAATCTGACGCAGTGAATTTATTCATGGAGTGTGCTTTAGTATTTTTCTTTTTCTCTGCAGAATGTCGTTTGCAAACTTTCTCCTTTATGGTTACAGGAGTTGGCACTATGGGTCTCAATTTAGATTTCGTAACTGGTGCCGAGATTTTGCGCGTATACTTCCGTTTTTTAGTTGGCAAGGGAAGCGGCTTAGAAGAATTTGAGGAGGATGTTGCATGCGGAGCCTGCTTCTTCAGCACACTGTCCAGAGTCCTTACATAACTACTGCTTTTCGTGGGAAGCTGGTAGCTGATAGAAGACACTGTCTCGTTTTGTGAAAATCCTTTGATATCCCCCATTAGCTTTGCTTCATTTTCTAGGTACTCATCAAGCTCATCACTGCAGAAGGCAGAGAGATTCTTCAAAGAGTGTTCTGTTCTGCTAGCTGTAGACAATGAATTTTTAGGCAGCAAAGTTAATAGAAGTTAAACATTTTCAATACTATGTACTACTTTCCAGAAAAAGCAACAGTCCTAATGTAGGTGGCTAACCTATGATTCATGCTTATTTTTGTTATAAACTTTTAATAGGTAGCAACAGCTATGAGATCTTTTATTTGAAAACACGTTAGCATGACAGACTAGAAAAACAGAAAGAATGAAAACTAAATAATTGGTGTTAATAAGTGCATATGATCAGACAAGGTTATTCTCCTGTAGCCCCTGTTTTAAGTTAAGTGATTGAATGTAATGAAGCGGTAATTTCAAAAGTAATTCAGTATATGTTGGGTATGGTTTTCCACCAAACAGAAAGAAACCCTGATATTTTGGATATTAGATCTCATACCTGTTCTTTGGAAGAAATACACATGTATGAAAAATGTGAGGATTTTAATAAAGTTTGATATGCAAACATTTACACTGTTTTCATACACACAGCAAAAATATAATATTCTTCTTCATCCACTCTGGGGGACACTGCTACCATGGGGTTGTATGAAGGCGCATGGAGTTGGTACTTAAATAGTTAACAACTAAGTTTGCTGCTGACTCCTCCCCTGTGCAACCTCAGACCCCAGTTTTGTTTAAGTGCCCAAGGTGTTGGGCTGTTTAAGTACTGCTCTGCAGTACTTGCTACTATATTATATTTTTTTTATTTTCTTAGTGTTACTAACATGTCAGTTCGGTTAGGAGTGGATTAGCGTCATGTTTTACACTGGTTCACTTAGGTTTTAACTGGAATATAGTTCCATTTATTAAAAAAAGAAGAACAAGAAAGAATATAGAAAAGAATCAGTCTGCAGCGACAGCCGCTATGCGACTGTCACTGTATTCTCCCGAGCGCCTCTGGCATAGAGCACGGGGACTTAGTCTGAGAAAAGGCCATTTTCAGGGGAATACCAAGTTTCCCACCGAGGTGGAGGGGGGGAAATGGATTTCATTTGGCCACAATCTGAGTACAGATTAAAAGGCTGCAATGCACAAAAAAAAAACAAAGTAGAGCTATAATAAGCAAAAGCCTCCAGTGAGCGGGTAGGATGATCCTCCCCAAAGTTTACAAAAGCCTCCAGTGCGGGGAGTGTAACAAAGCCCCCCCCCCATGCTGATTGGTGCACTCCAAAGGTGGGAAAATTCAGCTAGAGTTTACCTCGGACAGACTCCTGACTGAAATAATGGAGAATCCATCTGCTGCTGGCTTCCCTTCCTTGTTTTGAGGCTATTAGCCAGTCAGAGCTAGTAATCATTTTACTGTATTTTTCTCTGTGAAAGTTGCCTAATCAGTATCTCCTTAAAACAAAAAAAAAAGAAATAGAATGTCTGATAAGAACATGAATTCTTATGTAGAATTTTATTCCTGTTCAAAATGCTCTGCAAAATTACCTGTGGGGCAAAAAGACCAGGGAGCAGTTTGTGCACAGTGTGAAACTGTGTTCGGCAGTACCCCACGGGGAAATAATTAGTTAATGAGGTTCTTTGTGGTAATAGAGAGAATACGGTCTATATATATGTACCTACAGTTTAGGGTTTTATTATAGAAGGCTCTAAAGTTAATGGAGACAGTATTTTACATGAGTGTTCAGTCATATTATTATGAGACGTTCATTTTATTATCCAGAAATTAGCTATCTATGTGGTGTGATTGTTTATGGCCTGTTTCTTTTTAAATAATGACATATAGTGGTTAAAAACTGAGGAGGAGCATGTCATTTTCAGATCGGACTGCTCCCCCTTCACAAATAGGTATGTTCCTTGAAGCCAATTCATGAAACTGGACAGTAGACAGTTGAAGAAACTCCTGTTAAGTGCCAACTCCACCTCCACTCTCACAACCCCATGGTAGCAGTGTCCCCCAGATGGAATCGGAGAAACAGATCGTAAGCATAAAAATCCTCTTTTCTCCTAGCTCTACAGGGATAAACCCAGAGATGTACTCCCCAACACAATCTTTTGATATATATAACAGAATAATCCTCACAACAGAAGACTCTCAACACTAAGTTGATAGCTAAGTGAAGGAATTAGTAAATATTATAGAGATATCTATTTGTACAGATATGTGTAAGGCAAAACTGATGTCAACCCCTAGTCCCTCCAGAACCATGTCTAAGACAGAGTACCCGCAGATAGAAAGCAACTTGTCAGACAGACACAGTCTACTGCTGATAGAGAGCAGCCTGTCAGTTAGACCCTGCTACAGATCAGCGGTTTTCTGTGTCTGTTAGGTAAAACTGCACAGAGACTAAACAGCAGAAGGGAGGGAACACAGTGTCCCCTAGATGGAATCAGAGAAACAGATTTATCGTAAGTATCCTATCTGACATTGCTACCATGGGGACGTTCTAAAGCAGCCCCCTTAAAGGGAAGGACCGCTCTGACAGCCCAGCATGTAGAGCACTACTGACAAAAGCAGTGTCTGCTGGCGCAAATATATTGAATTGATAAAAATTTGTAAAAGTATGGACCAGGGTCCATGCGGCTGCTCTGCACAACTAGTCAGCTGAGGCCCCATTTTGTGCAGCCCAGGGCGCTCCCACTGAACGTGTATAATGGGCTACAATACGATCTGGCACAGGTCTGATAGCACTGTCATAAGCTTGCCTAATTGTAGAAGTAAGCCACCTAGCAAATCGATTGCTTAGAGCCCGGCCATCCTCTGTTAGAGGAGTTGAACAAAAATAAATAATCCGTGCGGCGAATCTTTGATATCCTCTTGACATAAATTCTTAGAGCCCTGACCACATCCAGAAACTCCATGGAACCTGTCCCTGAAGACTGTGGGCCACCCTTGACTACCAGAACCACTATTTCTTGGTTCACATGAAAGCTGGACACCACCTTTGATAGGAAAGCGGGAACTGTTCCGAGAACAGCCCTATCATCGTGAACGATAAGATATGGTTCCTGACAAGAGAGGGCACCAAATTCGGAAACTTTACGAGCCGATGCAATAGCTAGTAGAAATACAACTTTCATACTCAAGAACCGTAATTCTGCCATGTGTAACGTTTCAAAAGAAGGTCCTTGAAGCATATTAAGCATCAGGTTAAAGATCCCAGGGTGCTGCTGGTGAAACATGGAGGTTGGATATGCAGGACTCCTTGCAAGAAGGTCCTGACATCTGGAATGTCTGCCAAACGCAGGTGAAAATACACCGAAAGGGCACACATCTGTACTTTCAATGAACCTAGACGAAGGCCCGCATCCAGGCCATCCTGGAGAAAAAGCTAGAAAACGTGTGGGCATGGGTGGCTCTCACACCATCTGATTTAGGTTTGCCAGATGCGGTGGTAAATACGAGCCAAAACTCATTTTCTAACCCGAAGGAGGGTGTTAACTACTCGTGAAGAGAACCCTCTGGACCTCCACAGGCTGGCCTCAACAGCCATGCCATTAAATTGAGCTGAAGCAATTCCTGATGTGTGAATGGTTCTTGTTGAAGAAGGTCTTCTCGAAGAGGTATTGGACAAGCAGGGGTCACTAGTATGACTGGAATTCCACCTTGTTTCACTCGAAGGACTCTGGGAATCATAGGTATGGGAGGAAAAAGGTATCCCAACCTGAAGTCCCATGGCATTGTCATTACATCGATGGCCACCGCCAAGGGGTCTCTTGCTCTAGAGCAAAACGGAGGTACCTTCCTGCTGTGACACGTCATTAAGACCAGGTCCGGGGCCCCCAATCGTAGGACCAGAGACTGGAAGACCTCCAGATGGAGCGACCACTCGCCCGGTAATATTGCATGCAGACTGAGAAAGTCTGCTTCCCAGTTTTGGATTCCTGGAATAAAAATTACTGAGATAGCAGGAATGTGGTTCTCTGCCCAGGTCAAGATCTGAGCAGCTACCCTTATTGCTCCTGTCAGTCTGTGGTTACCAAGATCCAGGACCATGGGGCAAAGGACTTTCCCACTGTCAGATTGTCCTGGACCGTCCACTATCTGAGGGAAGCCTTCGCCTCTGGTGACAATTGTATAAGTTGTCTCTCTAATATCAGATGGGTCCTGCCCATTTCCTTAAGAGGTCCCATTGGAAGCAGCGTGAGTGCAGCCAACCATAAGAAATGGTCTAAGAGGTCGATACCAACTTTCCTAATAGACGCATGCACAAGTGGACCGATGGTCTGCGGCAGGTCATAACCCGAGCCGTCAGGTTCCTCAGGGATTGAGATCTGTCCTCCGGAAGGAAAACCTTTTGTTTGCTGGTGTCCATGATTAGTTCCAGAAAGGTAATTTTCTGTCACGGAATCAATTGTGACTTTTCTCGATTTATGATCCATCTGTGCGTCTCCAGGATCCCGATAGTGTGGACCAGATGCTGATTCACCAGGAGAGCTGAGGAGGCTTTTATGAGCAGATTGTCCAGCTAGGGCACTATTTGCCCTCCTCTGGAATGAAGAGAAGCTGCCATTCATTTTGTAAACACTCTTGGTGGTGTTGAAAGGCCAAGTGAGAGAGCTCTGAATTGGTAGTGATGGTCCCACTGTGAATATGAGAAGGGCCTGATGAGCCTTCCAGATAGGTATGTGAAGGTAGGCGTTCTTGATTTCTATAGACGCCATGAATTGATCTGGGTCCAGTCCATTGATG
The DNA here is from genome assembly GCF_038048845.1 of Mixophyes fleayi. Lineage (NCBI taxonomy): Eukaryota > Metazoa > Chordata > Amphibia > Anura > Limnodynastidae > Mixophyes > Mixophyes fleayi. The sequence continues at coordinate 33,915,300 of NC_134413.1, read as the reverse complement.
ACAGACCTCAGGGATTCCATTTGAAATCTGACCATACGTAGGTGCTGGTTTAACGGTTTTAGATTTAGAACAGGCCAGAACGAGCAGTCGGGCTTTGGGACCAAAAAGAGACTGGAGTAGAATCCGTCTTTTTTGGTGTGCTAGAACCTGGCAGATAACTCCGGTGGAAATAAGAGAAGCAACACATGTAAGCACCGCCTCTTTAGAGGGTCGCAGGTGAATGTCCCTAAACCACCAACTCCGTATTTTGGGTCTTTTTGGAAATCCTTTCATGTCAACATGGGCTATAAAGTTCAGCCCGCCAATAGGGACCCCTTGCAACACGAGGACAGTCGCAAACGGGTAGAGATACTTACGCCAAAAGACGTCCAAATCCCAAGATCTAAAAAAATATAAAAATAAAATAAAAATAAATTAATAATAATAATCCGCTTGACGGGACCTTACTCTCCTCGCGACTATGGAGGTAGGGGTCACCTACATTTATTCAAATATCAGTGGGCGGCGTCCACCTGAGATATTTGGATCTTGGGGATCATGTCCAGAGTGGCAGAAACACCGGGGGTTTTATTCAAATCTGTTCTTAGTGCCTTAACCAACATCTACGAGTAGGCAATTTTTGGATGGGATCAGTCCTTTGTTTTTACAGTAGGAAGCTCTCATTAACAGTTCAGGCCATTCCCCTTTGGCTTTCCACAGCCCAGAGAGTTTTCACAAAGATTATGGCAGTAATGGCAGCACGTTTACGTGCATTGGGAGTGAACATTATTCCGCATTTGGACTATTTTCTCCTCAAACCCTTATCAGGTCATTTTCTCCATCAGTATCAGCCCGTCTATTCGAATTCTGAAGCAACATGGTTGGATAAACAATTATTCCACATCCAATTTGATGCCCTCACAGACAATGAGGTTTCTAGGATTAATAATGGACACCACTCCTCAGATCTTTCTCCAGAACCTTCTCTACAGATCCCTGCAACTCTCTGTATGGTTAATCCTGAGGCACCCTTGTCCTTCCATGCGCTTGGGCACGTGGATTCTAGGTTTGATGGTATCGGCATTCGGAACCCTCCCATACGGTCATTTCCACTCTTGTACGTTCAAGTGGAATCTAGTAAGACAATGGGGGGGTCCTCCTTTTTCATCTGGAGACCCCAACGAGTCAGATTTTCCAGGGAGACTCATCAACCTCTGAAAAGGTGGTTAGTTCAAGAACTTCTGATGATGTGGTCTTGAATTCTGGTGACCAGAGATGCCAGTCTGAAGGGCTGGGGAGCTGATCTCCAGCTTCGTCCCCAGGGTCTTTGGACAGACAGGGAGGCGCTTCAGCCCATGCTGTTAGTCCTCCAGGGAGCTCAGTCTCTCTTTCAAAGGAAAACAAGTCCACCTCCAATCCATCAATGCCACTGCAGTGGCATATGTAAATCGCCAAGGAGGAACAAGAAGCACAGGAGCTATGCAGATAGCGGAACAGGTCTTCTTGTGGGCGGAGAAATTCGTTCCAGCGATTTCGGTAGTGTTTATTCCCGGGGTGAAGAACTGGAAGCGGATAATCTCAGCAGGCATGCAATTCTTTCGGGAGAATGGAACTGCATCCTCAGGTGTTTCAGGAGTTAGTCCAAAAATGGGACCTGCCAGATATTGATCTGATGGCATCCAGACACAATCAAAAGATTCTGCACAAGAACCAGAGTTTCTCTGGCTGTGGCAGTGGATGTAATGTCCATGAGGTGGGACTCCTGTTTTGGATATCTCTCTCCACCAATTCTGATGATCTCACTGAATCTAGGGCGAATACTGTTGGAACGCCTTAACGGTCATTCCGTTGCCACCGAATTGGCCCAGGTGGCTCTGAATCGCCAACATCCTACTTTTGGTGGAAGGGTCAGGTTGGGTTCTTCAGACTTGCCTCAGCTGGATTTAATGCAGTGGCTGTTGAAGCCGACCTCTGGCGGTCAAAGTGGTTCTCTTTCAGGGTAGTGGAGAAATTTATGAAGGCTTGGAAGCAGGTATCAGCTAAAATCTATCACAGGGTGTGGAGGATCTATGTACAGTAGTGCGAGAAGAGGGGTCATAACTCTGCATCTTTCAGATTAGCCGTTTTCTGGCCTTTCCTCAGGATGGGTTGGAGATGGGACTAAGACTTGGTTCTTTGAAGGTTCAGGTCTCTGCGCTTTCTCTTTTCTTTCAGCGCCGGTTGGCTCTCCTCCCTGACGTTTGTACTTTCCTTCAGGGGGTGATTCATGTTCAACCTGCCAACATTCCTCCGTTGGCCCCGTGGGATTCAAACCCCTGGAGTCGGCTGATCTGCGTTTCTTGACGTGGAAGGTGGTGTTTTTGCTGGCCATTGCATCTACTCAACAGGTGTCGGAGCCTTGTCCTGTAGGGTTCCTTATCTGGTGTTCCATGAGGATAGGGCGGTTCATAAGACCGTACCTACTTTCTTTTCATATAAATCAGAAGATAACGGTTCCGGCCTTTAGAGAAGGGATTGGCCTCCTTCCTCGGTTAGTCTGGATGTGGTCCGGGCTTTAAAGTTTTATGTGGACAGGACTTCTGCTGGTTGCAGGACTGACTCTCTTTACGATTATCATAGGATAGGTTGGTCGGCCATCAAGCAGACCATTGCTCGTCGGATTAGGTCTATGATTCAGCTTGATTATGTGTCTAGGAGTCGGCCTGTGCCTCAGATTTTCACGGCACACTCTATCCGTCCAGTGGGGGCTTCCTGGGCTGCTCTCCATGGAGCATCTGCAGAGCAGCTCTGTAGGGCGGCGACCTAGTCCTCAGTTCAAACCTTTACGAGGTATTGCCAGTTCAACTTTTTTGCGTCTACGGACGCCAGTTTCAGTCACAGTGTTTTGAAGGCTGGTAGACCAGCCCCTTAGGGGCTACTTTAGAAGGGTCCCATGGTAGCAGGGTCCCCCAGAGAGGATGAAGGAGAAAAGAAGATTTTTGTACTTTCGTTAAAGCTCTTTCTCCGACTCCATCTAGGTGACACTGCGTTCCCTCCCTTTTGCTGTTCTACAGTTAGTTGTGTTGTTGAGCCCTTTTCTTGGGACTTTAGAATTACTCAGGTGTGTGGGGTGGCAAAGGGGAGGAGTCAGCAGCAAACTTAGTTGTTAACTATTTAAGTGCCAACTCCATGCGCCCTCATACAACCCCATGGTAGCAGTGTCCCCCAGATGGAATCGGAGAAAGAGATTTAACGCAAGTCCAAAAATCTTCATATTTCCATTCTTCCATATTTCCATGTCAATTTAAAGTACAAAGCAAACACAAAGAATTCAGTCTCAGAATCCACCAGTAAGTGAATAAAAACCATGTATATTTAAGCATGGAAGATGTAATGCTTATTGGGGTTATTCAATTGTTAACGATAAAAAATCTTAGCGTTAATACGGAAATTCCGCGAGTAAACTACCGTATTAACGCTTTTCGCGCGCAATATTACTGTATAAACGGTAATATTTTTTGAGCGCTCGTTTTTTTCGTCAACGCTAACAATTGAATACCCCCCTTAATGTCCGACTATCTGCCGTTACATCACAAAGCTTAAACCTAGAACCGGTCAACTCACCTTCAATTTTCAGTGGTGGGGCTGTTGTGTTCATAGAAAATTTATCACGCCAGCCTTTAATCTTTGTGTAATCTGTCGTCTTCCCAGTTCTGGAGACAAATGGGAATCCTGACGCTAAAAAATAAAGGATGGAGAGAAAACTACAGATAATAAAACATTACCTGCATATTTTAAATTGGCAAAATAAAATAAAAAAGACATTTTTAAGATATTTTAATGGTCACCAACACCGAGCACCATATTACACTATAAAAATAATATTTAATTGTTATAATTAAATTCAACACTTACCGTTATTAAGGTATCACTACAACTTTCCAAAAATCTCACTTGTGTACTACCCCATTTTCCATAATGTATTCTTCTGAAAAGACATTATGTGACTATTACTCACCTTGTGCACATAGGCCATAATTGTCCCATCTGGTATTATCAGTAAAACGAGGTAATGGAAGCTCAACTCCTAGATACCTTAGATCAATGCTCATTGTAAGATCTACAATGTTCAGTTTTAATCCCACTGCATAAAAAAAAAAAAAAAGAATATGGCTTTAACTGAAGCAACAGAGACAAATACATTTCCATACATCAAAAAATAAATAGAATTTAGAAAACATCTTTAAATTTGTCCAATACCTTGTTGTAGGGCTGGATGGATAACCTGCCTGTACCTCATTGTCCTCAATTGAGCTATCAGCTGTCTTTCTAACTCTGCAAATTTCCGCACTTCCGCTGAAAGAGAACCCCAGGTCACAAATGTTATGTAATGCATTACTTTCTTACCACAATAATTTTCTATTTGGAGGGTAAGGTGATGTCACATAACCACCTGGATTGAGCTGCCACAAGAGGGGACAGTGCACTAAACAGAAAAAACATACATAACCCCCTTCACGGTCAGACAGGATCAATTAATAAACATCAATGAGTGGAAGAAGAAGAAAAAATAGCTTTCCTGACAATGTGAACTGTTATTAGTGGTCTCTAAAAGTTCATTAACAAATTTTAAGCCACAAAGTTGGGAGCATTGTCTAGATCAAAGATGTCCAGAATATGGATTAAGAATCTCATTCTATTGTACAAAGCCTGGAACATGGTCTGGTAAACAGATAACCCATTTTTAAGGCTGCTATTTGCCAAAGAGTACAAATGTAAAAGGGGAAAAAACAGAAAACAAAGTCAGTCCAAAACCATCCACTCCTAAACAAAGCTAGGACAAAATGTTCATTAGGCAGAAAAAGGGTTTGCTATTTGTGCTAAAGTAGGGTCCTTTTCTAGAAATGCATTGAGCACGAGGATCAGCAGATATTGACTAAATTGGGAATAAACTTGCAACATTTAACTGAATTAAAAAAGAACATCAAAATGGAACGATGTGGCACAGTTTGGGCTTATACCCATGGTTCCCATGTAACATCCAAGGTACTTCACTTGCTTAAAACATAACTGGGAAATGTGGATTTCTAAGATCTCATCAATGCTACATTCCAGCATTTTATGTGTGTTGTACCTTCATAGGTGTTCGGATGTGAACCGGTGGGAGTGATTGTCATAGGAATCAATGATCCCCAAAAAAGCAGCATTTTCTGTTTTTAAACAGTTTGCCTCTTCCCACTGCCAGCTCTCAGATGTAAGCCGACCTGATCTGCTCCAAAAATAAGATGATTGGGCTATACAAGCAAAAATTGTGAAAAAAGTATTTTATTCATAAATATCAGCCATTGCATCCTCTGTGAAAAAAAGCCACAAATACCCCTTCACCTAAGGGGGGTCTATAAAAGCATTAACTAGGCTGGACATAGAAATCAGTCTATAAAAATGAGCACAATTAGCCAAGAGGGATCATCAACAACATTTGCTTTATTAAAAGGACAGTTGTCGAGTCTCTGCCCTGGTGGTGTCTCTTGACGCAGAAAAGGCTTTCGACAGAGTGTCATGGCCGTTCATAAGAGCTACTCTCAAGAAAATGGGATTCAGAGGACAATTCATGAATGTATTAGCCTCCCTATACCATAACCCCTCAGCAGCAGTGTGGGCTAATAGCGCCGCATCACAACCGTTTCAAATAGCGAACGGTGCTCGCCAGGGCTGCCCACTTTCCCCTTTGCTGCTTGCCCTAACAATGGAGCCACTAGCATCCCGAGTTCGCAATAACCCAATGATAGCAGGGATTCAGACAGGTGTAAATGACTATAAAATTTCCATGTACGCGGACGATATTTTGCTGACAATCACCAATCCTCTCTCTTCTCTCTTTGCAGGAGGAATTAGACAAATACGGAGAAATCTCTAATTTTAAAATTAATATGGATAAATCTGAAATCCTCCCCCTTAATATATCTCCTCATCTATTAGACTCCCTCAAACGTCAATCCACCTTTAGATGGCAATCGGATAAGCTTGAATATTTGGGGATCTATTTAACGAGCCAATATAGTCAGCTTTATGCGGCTAACTTCCCCCGGCTCTTGAATGCACTTAAGAGATCTCGAGAAACTTGTACATCTCGTGGCTAGGCCGCATAGAGGCGGTAAAAATGAATTTACTACCACAAATCCTATATCTATTTCAGGCATTACCTACATGGGTCCCTTCGCTTGCGCTAAAGACTTTACAGAAGCAGGTCTCTCGATTTATCTGGCGGGAAAACAACCTCGCGTGCAAGCCCGCACTCTTCATCATCGAACTTCGGAGGGGGGAGTGGGTCTCCCAAATATTTCTAAGTACTATATCGCTGCACACCTAACTCAACTAGTCCTGTTTCATTCTCCCCTTGGTACGAGGCTATGGGTTGACATAGAAGCTAACCTTATGCATGTTCTTTCGCCCTACACCCTTTTATGGATATCGATCAAACACCGACCGCCTCTCTCCTCACTTCCACCTACTACCCGTTTTTCACTCCAGATTTGGGACTACTGTACCCGAACATTCCATTTACTAGCGCATCGCAAAGTTATGTTTCCATTATGGAATAACCCAGCTTTCCCCCCTGGACAACAACAATCCTTTTATCAGCTCTGGTCTTCATGTGGATTCAGGTTCTTGAGAGACATAGCCCCCTTAGGTATTTTTCCTGAGTTTGCAGACCGCCAACGTCGACATGGCATCCCACATAACCGTTTATACCAATACCTACAACTAAGACACTTATATAATTCAATCCCAACACTTAAAACCATTTACTATCTTACACCTTTAGAATCCTTCAGCAAAAGTAAATCCCTCCCTACTGGATTAATCTCAACATTTTACACCATCCTGGTGGCATTTCGTCAACCCGACAAAGATCGGTATGAGCTTAAGTGGGAGGAAGACCTTGGAGAGGTATTAGAAGTGGAGGAGTGGGTTAGGATCAGAGCACGTGTTGCCAAGAGCTCTATATGTGTGAAGACTAAGGAGAATGCTTATAAATTACTTTATAGATGGTATTTGGTCCCTACTCGCCTAAAAGCCATTTATCCCGATTCCTCTAACTTATGTTGGAGGAACTGCGGGCAAGAGGGCTCCTTCCATCACATATGGTGGTCATGCCCTAAGATGGTGGGATTCTGGCAAAAAATCCATAACTTAGTACACAGAGTAACCACGCTACAACTTCCCCTCTGTCCTTCCTACACACTCCTACATAGAATTGACCCCGACATTGGTAAACAAACAGCAGCGCTTGTGGGCCACATTCTGAACGCCGCTAAAACTGCAGTAGCGTATATGATACAGTCGGGCATGAAAGGTTCATGTATACCAGCAGGAATTTGGTGGATAAGTATGAAAGAATATGGTATAGATGGAGGATATCCCCGTATGTCACGGAGGGATTGAGAGAAGTGAAACTCTCCTGATTGAAGCTTGGGGCAGACATCCAGCCGCCTATTATGTTATTAAGATCAACGATTGTATCTTGTATTGCCAAAGCTGTACCATTATTTCACTATATCTTGGAAAAATTTATATATCTCTACTTGGAAATGCGAATGTCAATGTTTTTTTGCTTTTTCTAACTGCATGGTGTACATATACTTGACAATACTTGTATCACTGTATGGGGTATAGTTGGGGGGGATAATTTACTGTGTTGGGTTTTTCTTTTTTGTTGTCTAAAGGAAAAAATGCAATAAAATTTTACCCGATTTAAAAAAAAACTGCAGTAGCAGCAAACTGGAAAAAAACAGAACCCCCCCACTCTAGCTGAAATCATAAACAGAATATGGCAGACTTATCGTTGTGAACACATCACAAGTAAAATAAATGATAAACCCATTAAGTTTCAAAATACCTGGCAACCTTGGCTAGCCGCCTACGGAGCAGATCAACCAGGAACCGATCAAAATCAGAGTTTAGGTTAAATGAAAAGTAAGATATTGTGACCCCGATTGCAAATGGTTTACTGAACACTTTGATGACATCAGGATGCCGGGCTGAGTTTCCTTCCCCCTCTCCCCTCCCCCCTTTTCTTTTCATTCTATCTATGTCTTTTTCTTTTTACCTTTAATTCAGTGGATATGTACCATATAACAATGTTCTTGAGAGCTTACTTTTATTAACAAATTGTTTGATTTACAGTCTAACCTGAAATTGTAAAACTTTCAATAAAATATACTTTAAAAAAAGAAAAGAAATTCTGCACAATATGTTCGTTATGTGTCTTTTTAAAAGCACATCTTATGTCATCTAAAAAATATTCAAGATTTAAAATTATTGTACTGCATAAATAGTTACCAGGATGCACTGACATGCTTATGTAAGTTTACAATTGTTATGACCAATGTATTTGCAGTGTGCTCACTGAATGTATGTGTTTTTTTTCTAATTAAAAAGGTTGGGATGACATAAAACGTTCCAACATGTTCTCCTTTTTAAAAAAAAAAAAAAAAAAAAAAAAAAAAAGAACAGTTGTACTACCTCTCCCTCCACTGGAGTCTGTCTGAGCTGAAAAACTGAATGTTCCAATAGTCTTTGGCTTCTCCCCTGTATGAACATCCAACGCTTCCTATAAAAAAGAAAAACATTCATCAAAGGGTTACAAACAAGTCCACCTCTACTCTTAAAGTGCACAAAATATCATATATAAATAAATAAAATGAATCCAACTGACCATGGGAGGGATGCACAGACTGCTCGAGCGACATCTTGAGGATTATGAAACAATGGTGTGGGTGCAGCCCTCATAGAATTTATAAGAATTGATATACGAGATCACATACCAAGATTGTGATCGTTAAAAACATCTACATGAGGCCTTTTTTGCGTTGGCATACCTGGGTGGTGATGCAAGCATATATAGACTTTGTGGACATTGTATATTTATCTTAAGTCAAATCCCAAAATAGCTGTGTTAAAGCTGCACTACCACCTAGCAAAATATTTGACCAATTTGTCCCTAACTTGAGCTGCTCTTTGCAGCCATTTTTCCTTGTGTGGCTACGATTCTTTTACAAGACGGACAGTAAACTTGTGTAAGGGGTGTGAGCGAGAGGACCAAACATAAATTACAAGCTGCAATCTCATTTTCAACTTGTCTTCTGGCTTATATCCCCCTCTGTTGCAATTTTAAAGAGGTAAAATCCATGTTTATGAATCCGTTTGGGGCACACTGTTTATAGAGGGTGATGCGCTGCATGTAAGGCACTAATAAAATAACTACTTGTCTGGTCTGCTCCTTCCACTCTAAGCCCCCTCTACAAAGACCCATGAAATTTTTAACTAACAAGCAAAGGATAAGACTTACCGTATTTACCCATGTATAAGACGCACCTTACCTTTGGCCCCGAAATTTGGAAAAAAAATATTACGGTAGCTGTCAAAAAAGGCAGGGAGAGTGTAATGGCCGGCTGCTCTGATAGTGATCAGAGCAGCAGGGCAGCACACTCTCCCTGCAATCGCTGCCACTGTGCCTTTGTCCCCCTCCTCCTGGATCCCCTCTGACACTCTCTGCCTGTCCTTGCCTGCTGGATCCCCGCTGACACTCTGCCTTCTGCATCCCCGCTGCCTGTCCCCCGCCTGCTGGATCGCGCTGACACTCTGCCTTCTGCATCCCCACTGCCTTTCCCCGCCTGCTGGATCGCGCTGACACGCTGCCTGTCCCCATCCTACTGGATCACCCCCCTCCGATGCCCCTGTAACGCTACCCCTGTATAAGACGCACCCAGGTTTTGGACCCAAAATTTTTGGGAAAAAGGTGCGTCTTATACATGGGGAAATACGGTAATTAACACGCAATAACCAGAGTAAAAATCGGAACATAAAAAGGGAAGTGAGCGTAGTGTTCCCCAAATGGATACAGAGAAATTAATTCTTACAGGGAGTACAAAATGTCTATTCTTTTCTCATTCATTTCATTTGGGGTACACCGCTTACCATGGGTACATTCCAAAGCTGCCCCTAGAGGTGGGTACGCTCAGATCAGAACTGGCGTCTTTAGAAATACAGATGTTCAACCTGTAGAAACTGGTGAAGGTGTGGATGGATAAACAGGTTGCTGCCCGACACAACTGTTCAACTGAGGCTCCATGCAGCGCCACCCAGGAGGCGCTTACCAAACTGGTAGAGTGTGCTGTAATTGTGACCGGATGGGCTTATTTCGCCACCCGGTCTGTTGGGGTAAGAAGGATGACGGGAAGTTCTTCCTGTAGTTTATGTGGGTTTCTCTCACCAGTCAGTAATCAACTGTTACTGACCACTATTACTGGTGTCACCTTGCCACCAGACACTTGCCAATCTGCGAATGCTAACTGCGTAATAGCTGTAGGAGAATCTCGATGCCACAACTAGGCTCCTTTGCATAGCCGAGAAACGCTTACTTCTGGGGTAGCTAGTATAGCTGCTGCAGCGCCACTTTGCTGTGGGGTGGTTGGTACCTCCTGACCACTTGCTATGGATCAGGACTGGTGGGTAGCAGGCAGAGCATGGATACAGAGACTGTGGGTTCAACACAGAACAGCCGAGGAACAGATTAAAATGTAAGCTCTTATCTGTTGGTCACAGGATACAGCAGGCAATAGGAGTCAGGCAAAATCTTCAAGCAGTGATGTGTATTTGCTCAAGGTGTCCTTACAAGGACCATTAGACACTAGTTGGAGGTACTAATGACCATCCAGAAATACAGATAGTATAATACAGTTAAAATGAAAAATACAGCTCTAATTTACTGTTTTTAACACATGTTGGCACGAGGGAACCCAGTCCCCTTGCTAACTGGCACCACAAAGTCTGAGATATTACATTAGATATTTAGCATCAGGATGTAATATATTCTCTAATTTTGGATTTAACAAAATTCACATCAATCTGTGATTTCTTAAATTACTTGTTGGTTGCATTATTCATGTAGTTTATCTACCTTTTTTAACAAGACAGGATAAAAAGTAATGACCCCCATCTGTGTATTCGGGCTAAGTGTTGATCAATCACAGCTTAAAAAGGCTTAATTAGCATGGGATTTCCTTTATTCAGACAGATGTAGAAACAAATTTCCTCCAACATGACATCAGTATATTTCCAATACAAAACTTAGTGGTGCAGTGTTTATCATTGCAAATGTACTAAGTGAAATAAATTTATATAATAAGTTATTTCTAAGTGACCCAGCCACAGTAATATCGTCAGGAACTGGGGTCATCCCTCCAAGATATAAGCCTGATGGATGGTAGCCTTGTTCCACCTCACAACTGTTTATTTCACTGCCGACCATCCTCTCCTGTGCGTACAAAAAGGACAAGGAGGATATCTATTCTACACAAGAAGGCGGATCGGTTCACATACATCCTCAAAGCCCTAGCCACATCCAACAGGAGAAGAGAGTATTCCCTTCCAGAAGCAAAATTCTGACATTAAGCAGGAATAACAATATCTTGTTTGAGATTAAATGTTGACACCACCTTGGACTGGAAAGAAGGCCTGGTGTGCAGAACAGCTCTGTCATTGTGAAAGACCAGAAATGGTGATCTGCAAGACAGGGCAACCAAGTCAGACACTCGTCTCTCAGAAGTGATAGCAAGCATAAAAGACACCTTTCAGGTAAGGAATTTAAAATCAACAGGTTTCAGAGGTTCAAGAACCGGCTTCTGTGGCACTGAAACAACTAAGTTCAGATCCCATCATGCTATTGGTGGATCAAAGAGCGATTGCACATGAAGAACCCCCAGAAGAAAAGGTCTGGACATCAGGTACTGTAGCCAGTTTTCTCTGGACAAATATAGATAATGCAGATACCGGAGAGTTATTCTCAACCCCCTGTCCAGGCCACCCTGTAAGAAGAGGTGAGCCAATCTAAAAGAAGAAAAAGTGGAAAGACAAAGATATATCAAATTTCAGAAAGGCCCTTTTCATTTTTACAAAGAATCACTGCCTCAACCACCATGCCGTCACAGCCAACCCTGCTAAATCCTGATGGAAAAATTGGCCTGGTTTAGAAGAACTTCTTTGAGAGTTAGTCTACATGGTGATTTTGCCGTCATGCTCAGAAAACCAGTATACCATGACCTTCTCAGTCAGCGAGATGCCACCAGAATTTCTGGCACGCTCTCCCTCTTGGCCTTCTTCAGTACCCGAGGTAGAACGGGAATCGAAGGGAAGAGAGATACTAGCTGGTACCGTCAAGAAATAGTCATGGCATCCAACAAGAATGCTTGCAGATCCCTGGTTCTTGAACAATACAGAGAGCTACTTTGTGGTTCGGCCGAGAGGCCATCATGTCTACCTACGACTGACCACACCTCTCCACAATTTGGTCGAACACATCTGGATTGAGGGACCATTCCCAGGGATGAATGGCATGCTGACTCAAGAAAATGGTCTTCCAATTGTCTACCACTGGAATAAAGGCAGCAGAGATTGCTGGAACATGATGTTCTGTTCAGCGCATGATCTTGGCCGCCTCCTTCATAGCAAAGGACTTCTGGCCCCCCCTTGGCGATTTACATACACCACAGCAGTGGCGTTGTCCGACTGCATTCGGATGGGTCTAATCCCATACAGAGAAGGATCGCCACTTTGTCCTCAGCTACCACAAAAGGGACTGACTGGCCTTTGGCGACAGTTTGAAAAACTGTGCTGTCAAATAAGGATTTCACCTCAACCACACAGTCAGTATCTCATTTTGGAATGTACGGGAGTGGAAGCAAGCAAACTCCACAGATTCGAAGCAAGATACCAGCTTCATGCAATGAAGAATGGAAACTTACCTGAGAGACAAGGCCTTCACTTGTTTTGGAGTAGCTGGAAACTTCTCCGCTGGCAATAACACTGACACCTGGGGGTAAATGTATGAATCTCCGGATTCTTCATCTCCGGCGTGTTCAGCCTCTTCAGCGCTTAAATTTAAAGCGGCGCTGCATTGTACAGGGAAGTTTCCCTTTACAATGCAGCGCCGCTTTAAATTTAAGCGCTGAAGAGGCTGAACACGCCGGAGATGAAGAATCCGGAGATTCATACATTTACCCCCTGGTGTCGAAAAGGAGACAAAGAAAAATCATGCACCGAGCTGGGACAAGACTGGGCTTTTGAAGGTTTAAAGACCCAGCCCTGTAATTCCTGTGTTTCTACAGTCAAGTGCAAATGAATTTGGAGAAGAGGGGCAGAGTTTGCATTTATCAAAAGGTAGTCCAAGTATGGTATGAATGTCAATCCTTTGGTCCTTAAGACAGCTGCCATGACCACCATAACATGCGTAAAATAGGATTTTTATACTTACATAAAATCCGTTTCTCCTAGTCCATTGGGGAACATTAGCAATATTGGGGCATAGTGTAGGGGAATAGGCATTTTGGGCACTTTAATAAGGCTTGACACTTGACCGTAGCTCCTACCCCTCTATTGAAATCCCTCAGTTTATATTTAACCAAGCTTTACAGAAAAGGTTACAATATAAAAGAGAAACAGAGAAAGAGGAAAACAACATCCTCTTGAACAAAAAACACAACATGTCGCACTAAAGGGGAAACCAGAGCGTCAAGGTTGGGCTCCCAGTGTCCCCAATGGACAAAAATAAATGGATTTTACCTAACTAAAAATCCTATTTGCTCCCGCATCCACTGGGGGACATTGGGAACATTAGGAAAGTCCTAAAGCCATCATCAGGGATGGGAACGTTCAGAAGAAGTGGTGCAAAACACCTTTCTCCCAAAGCTGGCATCTACTGATGCAAACACATGAAACGTGTAGAACCAGGTAAAAGTGTAAAAAGAGGACCAAGTGGCCGCCCTACACAGCTACTCAGTAACCATGCTGTGCAGACCAAGAAGCACTCATCGACCCTGTGGAGCGAGCCCAAAGATATCTGGAAAAGCCTGCCCAGCCCCACAATAAGTCTGACGAAATACAGCGATATCCCATAGAGTAAAAGTCACCTCAAAGGCTGGCCAGCCTCTCTTGAGCGCACAACATGGTTCCACATAAAGCTCGGACCACATCCAGAGAATGAAGAGAGACATTGTCTTCCGAAGACCAACATTTGGTTAGGGCAGGAATGAAAATGTCCTGATTTGTGGGAAACCGAGAACACATTAAGGAAGGAACGAGGGTTTGGTACGAAGAACAGACCTATCCTCAAGAAGAGAGTTGTAGGACAAGGCTGCAAGTACCAAAACTCTTATAGCCGAAGAAATGGCTAAAAGGAAAACAGTCTTCCATGTCAAAAACTTCAAACCCATTGTGTCCAAGGGTTCAAAATAAAATTAAATAAAAGTAAACAAAGTATGCAAGGGGCTGCCCAGCAGTCCCAATGCGTCCTACACGCTTAAGGCACTGAACTAAATGAAGGCCTATCAGGAGAGGGGGAGCAGCTAGGATTAAATGTCAAACTTTCTTAAAGTGCCCACATGGCTATCGTCCTACACTGTACCGCAATGTTCTTGGTGTCCCTCAATGAATATGGAAGAAATACCCTTGGTGTTGTAGACAAACCAAAGGGTAGTTCCCTGAATTGATAAAGGGATGTTTCCACCACAAACCTGAGAAGGCTGTGGTGGACTTACCACATTTGGATGTGGAGATACCCATCATTTATGTCCATAGAAGCAAGAAATTCGTCCCATTCCATTGCAGTGAACACCGAACGAACACACCCATCCTGCATTTGTCCACCTTCAAGTGTAAGTTTAGGGATTTCAGGTTTAGGGTGGGCCAGAGACAAGTTCGGTTTCTGCACAAGAAACAGATTTGTGTAGTAACCCCCAACCAAAAAAAACTTTTCAGCGCAGAGTATGATTATAGGGCAAGGCTAGCAGTTGCTGAGGATCTGCCTTCCCCAATTACAAAATCTAAATAATAAAAAAAATGGTGCAACTGCGCTCTCTGCTCTATAACAAAATTGTGTAGAGATTTGTGAATATTGATATCAATTTTATTATACAATGTATAAAACATTCAATAAAACCTAATCAATTGCCATATGAGCTCATATAGTCTAAAAAACTATTTATCCAAATTATATAAATGACACAAACACATTTGCAATGGTACATCAGAGCAAAGAAACCTCTAATATTCACCACTTCAATACTTCTATTTAGTCAGTGACCAGCTGACTCAAAGCTTGGGGGAACTCTGTGTTTTTAAGTTCAATCCTTAATTGTTTCCAAATGTTGAATATTGATCCACGGAAAAATTTTCTTCTACAAAATTATGATTCCGTAGAATTCTCACAAGGGGACTAAAGACTGAATGGCTTCCCTCAGTCACTCTTTTTGCATTGTCTACTGCGAACAGTACTGATGAAAAACCATCTGGGCAGAGGACTTCAGGAAATCTATGATGAAGCCCCAATCTATGACCGCTCGCCCAGGCATCTGAAGTGGTATTTCACCACCGAACCTGGAAGAGAAGTAGACCGACTCCCAAGACAGTTGCTTCTGAATAGGCAGATTGCCCGTCATCATTCCGATGGATTGGAAATCAGACCTCTAAGTTTATCAAAGAAACAAAAAAGGACCAAAACCTGGGACTCCCTAGTTTTGGGAGCATTCACATGCAGAATGAGAATTCTTTCCTCCCGTAGCCTGGCTAATGATTTTATCAAATTCAGGACCAAACAAGACCTGTAAATGGTAGGATCTCAAGAGTGTTCTTAGACTCCATGTCTGTGTCCCAAGCCATAAACCAAAGTATGAATATAGTAAAATAAATACATAAATAAATCAGTGAGTGAATGCATGAAATGAGTGAATGAAAATATGAACCTGGCACACTGCTGTCTATGGAGAAGTGCCTTTCTCGTGAGGCACTTAGAACAAAATGAGTCCCAGCAAGATAGGGGATAAGGAGTTTGGACAGTCAGATTTCTTTAAGTGCCCAACCCCATGAGCTTCTATACCTGATGGCTCCAGTGCCCCCTCACCCCTATATTGGATGAAAGATAGATACATAACTAAAAGGTCAAATATCATGCTCTTTCAAGGTATGCGGATTTGTATTAATAAACCTATATGTTAATGCTATTTTAAACGGTTATATACAAAGCAAATGGTGTTTTAGTAGAGAACCTGATCTGCACTCATTAGGGAGAGGCAGAATAAAGATTGTTAAGAATAAAATAGTTACTATGTAGATTAAAAAATATTTTTCCTGGTAGCAAAAAATCTGTATGCCAGTTATAATACAAAATACCTTAAATGTAAATTAAATGCTTACATAGTGCTTAGTAGAAAGTGCAGTCTCTCACTGAACACCACTATTTGCTCATTGTGACTGTAATGAAATTTGATGAATGAGAGTAAAATATTTTTGGGTTTGATAGGAAAAAACAAAACAAATTAGTTGTAGAACAAATATATTGAATGCTTTGCATTTAATTATTCTGTTACACATTGAAATGCAACAACACTTTCAAAGAATACAAAAAGTGGATTTGATCCAAATCTTGATACATATTTTGGTAGTTTTTTGTTAAACTCGGCCCATATAAAAAAATAGATATAATGGATTTCAAAAATCTGAAAAAGCATGACATGCTTTCACTAGAGCAAAACATGTGAGAAAGAAAAATAACTTTTTATCTGGGGCAATATAGTAAGATATATAACAGGATACCATAGCCAATGGTTGGTTCTCTGCTCTTAGACAAAGGCTACCGTGAACACTAAACTATTTTTTTTACCTTTGAAGAAAAAGCAACAAATAGGACTCCATCCACATCCTCGAGGTCTGGATTGAAATCTGGGCACAATCGTGGAGCTTCTATGGGACTGCCTTTTTTTGTAGGGCGTCCTACCTTAGAAACGTTATGCTTGCGAGGTCTCCCTCTCTTTTTCACTATGGGCGTCTCATTTCCAGGGGTCACTGTTACTGAAGATTTAGGTAGCAGGAAAGGGAGCTTCTTTTTCGGACCACATGAGGTGCTCAATGCAGTCTGCGGGGTGTCACATTTCGCATTAACTTTGGATTTACTTAATCTTTTTCTCTTGTCTGTTTTTGAGATGTCTTCTTCAATACTGGAAATAATGTTTGGGCTTTGAGAAATTTGACAACTCTCTACAGAAAGGGGAGTGTCACGTACCTCCGTGTTTTGTATTTTATTCTCAGACAATATAGGATCTTGCAAATCAGGAAGCTCCATAGAGTTTTTGGCAGTGACACATGGCTCCAGATATACCATAGGCAGACTGCCGCTGCCTAGTTTTAATAATTTTGCTTTGGCAACCCCAGAAGGGCTGTTTAGTGAGTGCTTCCTATCTGCGCGAGGCTTTGCCCTAAACTGTGCAAAGTGTCTCTCTAATATAGGATAGTCATTATCACTGTTTGAGTACTCATCCGTTACATCATTCTCAGATTCTTCTCGCTTAACTTCTACTCCTTCTACAGCTACTGTCTTATTATAATCATAGTTATCCTCGGGTTCCTGTTTGATTTCAACTTTAGGCTGCATAGATGGAGATGCCACACCAGAATGGTCATCAAAACTGTAAGAAATAAGAAGAAAACATGTTACATCCCAGCCAATCACCTTTGTCCATTTCTCTATACTCGCATCAAAAATATTGGCAACTTATGCTTCAAACAAAGCTTTAAGGGATTTAAAAATGTACATATTTTGCATATAGTCTATGTATATTTCAAATGATTTTGGAATTTACTATTTCTGTACATTAATCTATAGAATTTGCAATAATCCCTAAATTTCGCACTGTGCTAATGGTTTGTCAAATGACAATGTGCTGCAAGCAACAGGTAACTATGCAAACACGTAAAATACCTCTATCTCTATCACTAACTCAATGAGTGAACAGAGCAAGAGATATCTCTACTTGAGCATTAACTGCTGCGCAGGGCTCTTGTAGAGGCAGTGCACACCGAGACTTCAAAACAGAGAAACACCTTAACTCAACTCATCTATGAATATAAGAATAAATAACCACTACAGAGAAACATTGAGGTTTTATTTTTCTAAGGTTAATTATTAGCGAACTATCTACCTCTCTGTCAATTCTTATGATACTAAGTAACACGCTTTCCACTTTCTGTAGGATTACAGCAGCTCATTTACGGGCATTGTATTTAGGAAAATGTGCACTGAATTACAGCAACCAATTAGCATTTAAAGTTTACTATTGAAAAGAAATATACAGTCAAGTCCATAAATATTGGGACATTGACACAATTCTCATATTTTGGGCTCTATACACCACCACAATGGATTTGAAATGAAACTAACAAGATGTGCTTTAACTGCAGACTTTCAGCTTTAATTTGAGGTTATTTACATCCAAATCATGTGAACGGTGTAGGAATTACAACGGTTTCTATATGTGCCTCCCACTTTTTAAGAGATCAAAAGTAATGGGACAATCCACTCAAAAGCTATTTCATGGACATGTGTGAGCTATTCCCTCGTTATTTCATCCTCAATTAAGCAGGTTACAGGGCTGGAGTTGATTCTAGGGGTGACATTTGCATTTGGAATCTGTTGCTGGCGACTCTCAATATGAGATCCAAAGAGCTGTCACTATCAGTGAAGCAAGTCATCATTAGGCTGAAAAATCAAAACAAACCCATCAGAGAGATAGCAAAAACATTAGGTGTGGCCAAATCAACTGTTTGGAACATTCTTAAAAAGGAAAGAACGCACTGGAGAGCTCAGCAACACCAAAAGACCTGGAAGAGCACGGAAAACAACTGTGGTGGATGACAGGAATTTTTTCCCTGGTGAAGAAAAACCCCTTCACAACAGTTGGCCAAATCAAGAACACTCTCCAGGAGGTAGGTGTATATGTGTCAAAGTCAACAATCAAGAGAAGACTTCACAAGAGTGATTATAGAGGGTTCACCACAAACCATTTGTGAGCCACAAAAACAGGAAGACCAGATTAGTGTTTGGCAAACAACATATAAAAAAGCCATTACAGTTCTGGAACAACATCCTATGGACAGATGAGAAAAAGATCAACTTGTACCAGAGTGATGGGAAGAGAAGAGTATGGAGAAGGAAAGGAACTGCTCATGATCCAAAACATACCACCTCATCAGTGAAGCATGGTGGTGGTAGTGTCATGGCATGGGCATGTATGTCTGCCAATGGAACTGGTTCCCTTGTATTTATTGATGATGTGACTGCTGGTAAAAGCAGCAGGATGAATTCTGTTTCGAGCAATATTATCTGCTCATATTCAGCCAAATGCTTCAGAACTCATTGGACGGCGCTTCACAGTGCAGATGGACAATGACCCGAGGCATACTGCAAAAGCAACCAAAGAGTTTTTTAAGGCTAACAAGTGGAATGTTATGCAATGGCCAAGTCAATCACCTGACCTGAATCCGATTGAGCATGCATTTCACCTGAAGACAAAACTGAAGGGAAAATGGCCCAAGAACAAGCAGGAACTGAAGACATTTGCAGTAGAGGCGTGGCAGAGCATCACCAGGGATGAAACCCAGCGTCTGGTGAAATCTATGCCTTCCAGACTTCAGGCTGTAATTGACTGCAAAGGATTTGCAACAAAGTATTAAAAAGTGAAAGTTTGATGCAGAATTCTTTAGTTTGTCCCATTACTTTTGGTCCCTTAAAAAGTAGGAGGCACATATAGAAACCGTTGTAATTCCTACACCGTTCACCTGATTTGGTTGTAAATACCCTCAAATTAAAGCTGAAAGTCTGCAGTTAAAGCACATCTTGTTAGTTTCATTTCAAATTCATTGTGGTGGTGTATATCTGCATAGAGAAAAACTCAAAAGTATTCTTCTGGTTATTTTCCTATTTCCTAATACTGTACCTATTTACTATGTTACGAACGGAAGTACCAAACATTGGTATGCATTCAGTATTTGTGTATTGAATCAAGTAAAACAGCAAGTCATCTGAACCTTTTATTCAAGATCTTGAATGGCATGTTACTCTACGGTAAAATTACTATGTTCTTTTACCAATTAAAAAAAATAAACCAAAAGTACAATATTTAATTAAATTTCATTTTACACAACACATTTACAACAGTCACGGACAACATAGAATTTCTTTCACTCTACCTGTCAGGGTTATCTGCCTTTAGTTGTGAATTTTCTTTAAGTCTGGACAGTGGATTCATAAAATTTAGGAAGTCACGCTCAGCATTGAAAGCTTCATTCTCTGTGTCAACGTCTGAATACTCAGACATTCTGAATAATTCTCTCAACTTTTGGATACTTTCGGGATCATCATGTTCTGCTGATTTTTTGCTGCCTGCAGAGTCTTGGTCTGAATTTTTGGGCTTAGATTCTTTAGTGAACCGTCCCATTACAGCACCCTCCCGAAAACCTTTGGCAAAAGGATTGCAATCAATTTTAAGTTGGGTAATCTGAAAATTTTGATATGCTGTGACTGCAATAAATTCTGTCTGCGGGAAAGTGAATGTGTGCACATCAGGTCCATTAAGTTGAATTACTTCAGTGGCCTTCTCAGCAGGTACCACATGTAGCCGTGGCAAGTATCGGTGCATGGAGTGAAGGATGATGTGACCATCTTGGTCCAAAACATTGTTGGTCAACTTTAGTTTATAGAAGGAAACTGGCTGATGCATCCAATACTGTCCTGTAGATGGAGACTCTGGGTGAATAAACACCCTACCCAGAACGTGTGGTTCTGCTTTCCCACCAGGCTCCCACCACTTCCCATTCCACTTATACCGATAGGTGTCCAATGGTGTGATGTCCATAACAAGGATGTATTTCAGATAAGGGTCCAAACCAGATATCCAATAACGACAATAAGGAAACATACGTCTTCCTTGCTTTGTTAAAACCATTTCTGTGCTACAGCGGTAAAATTCATTCCACATGTTATTGTTGTCAAGGGTCACGGTAATTTCCTTAGAAACACAATCAGATGAAAGAAATATATCAGATTTCGATTTGTCAGGTGTGTTTGAGACAAATGGCGCAACAGAGGATACATCCTGGTTTGCTACAAGGATCCCTTCATCTTTCGAGCCATCACCCTGAGACTGGTGCAAAATGACAAAATATGCAGGAGTAGTTGATGGTGGTTTAATCCCGCATTCTTTGCCACCGTTTAGGGTCTGTAATTTCTCCATGATGTTGAGACTTCGAAGCTTAAGTAGTAAGCTATAGCTTGTACTGAAAATTCATCCCTCTAAAACAAATATATAAAAAGAAACATTTAACTAAACCATGAAAAGTGAGCAAGTTCTCTGCAAATAATGATGTGTTACGCAAACCAGTATTTTCTTAAACCTACCTCTAAAACACACACATGCAGTAGATGCTGTCTAAAGAACTGTCAAAGCATAAAAACCAGTGTACATTAAAAACAAAAAAAAACCTCAAATATAACTACATCGAAAAGTACATGTTTATTTTGCTTTATTAGGTCAGAACACTTAATTTGAGGTACTAAAAGTTAAACGACAATATGGTTTACTCTCAATACAAAAAGGATAATTGACCTATTCCCTTGATACACTCATACATTTGATTTTATGAATTAAAAGTTTGCCTTTCTATGGGTGATCTGATGCACTTGTTCAGTATCATGTACAGACCTTGAGCAGAAACCCAGGAATTGTATCAGTATTGTGTTTTGCACCACAACTATGAAATACAATATTTGAAAATTTCCTTTTAAAAGTTGCACTACCATTATTCACTAGTACATCGATTCAGCTTTAAAATAACAAATTATATGGGTTTTTTTACAACATGGAGAAAGAAAAATGATGGAAATAATAAGAGTGTGTCAGCATCCACTTGCCTGTACTGTAGAAGTACTTCAAAATTAAGGCATTATAACATCAAGTTTGTTAATAACCGTGCAGATATTTGCACGTAGACTGTCACTTCAACAAACACGTTTTGTAGCTCGTGGTTAAATAATTTCCTGTTATCTTTGCAATTAGCGAAGTTTCCCATCTGCCACATTGTACAGTGCCCACTTGTGTCCCTTACATAGGCAACTGATGTTCAGCTCTCCCTTGCAGTCCACACCGATCTACCCGCAGATAGAGTTCAGGAATACCTGCGACTGCCGGGGCTATACAGCAAATGCCTTGCGTTCTTCCCCCTTCCTGTGCGACCACTTGACCACTATTAGGCAGCGGCCGCCAACTGGAAGGAAGGGACGGAGGAATCACCTAATCCTGGCGGCAGATACCTTATCTGTACTGTGCATGGGGAGACGCGTGTCTCCACATCTACACTATAGGCTCTCTACTATGCACAGATAGCACAGTCAAATCTTATCCATTGGTGGACCTGTCACTATAGATTCATGATCAATAAAACATAGGACATTACCTAGCTACTTTTATACCGATACATTTTTGACATCCTTGCTTTGAAGGCATTTTTATTAATTTATTTAGCTATGTAAGTGACACTTTAACACAAGGGAATAGAAAGGTACGAAATATTGGGTTTTATATGAAGGAATACTATACCACTTGCTGTTAGAAAAATAATTATTTCAAAAGATTGATGGTTTCACATTACCAATCTTTCTACAATGTATTATAATCATTTAAGCACTAAAATTAAATTAATATTTGTTTAAACATTTTCCTCATAAATTTCAAAAACTGAAAATCATGAAGTAAAGATAAACTCTTTATAAACTGTGCTTAAATTCTATTTAATGTGGCCTCCTCAAACCAAAGACCAGTAATCATCACGTTTAATTGAAGTGCACATCATATGCAATATTATTGCTCAACTAATTTTCAACAACTTTCAATTTACAAAGGGAAATGTTATTCAACCACAAGCTGGGTGGGTCTACAGAAACTCAGAGCTAGTATCCATCGGAGGTCTAGCCCTACTGTATGACCAAAAAGTTCAGAAACATGAACATTTTAAAGACGTACCAAGAGCTTCTCTTGGACAGACGTTTCTGTTGAACCCAAAAAAATAAAATCGAAAAGACTTCTCTTTATAGTTAAAATTTAATATTTTTTTCATGTCAACAATCTTTTAAAGAACAATGAAATTAGCGAAAGATGTGGGAGGCAGTCTTCAAAAAGGTTTTTGTATTAATAGATCATTTCCAGAGCAAACCTAGGCTTTTGATACAGAAGCGGTTTTCCCTCTGCAGGAAAACATCTCTTCATATTTCAGTATTTTCCACATAATATCTGAGCAGTTTCTGAGTAGCAGTTTATTTTGTGGCAGGTGTAGGAGGAATAACAGACTTCTATGAAGCACTTATTTGTGTTAGTTGCTTTCCTGCTTAACCCTAAATGTGGCTCATCTGTCATCATCATCATTTATTTATATAGCGCCAGCAGATTCTGTAGCGCTTTACAATTGGGAACAAACATTGATAAAACAATACTGGGTATTACATACAGACAGAGAGGTAAGAGAACCCTGCTCGCAAGCTTACAATCTATGGGACAATGGGAGTTTGAAACACAAGGGCATGTGCTACATCATATTGCACAATGGACTAGCTAGAACGCAAAGGTAAAAGTATTGAGTGGGGGGTGTGTGTTGCAGTGTTGGTCAGAGGGTTGTTGTCTTGCGTTAGCTGTGTAGAGGATGGTAATAGGGTAATCTAGGGAAATTAAGATGGTGCCTGAGGAATATCATAACCTTGTCTGAAGAGGTGGGTGACATCATACAGAAAAGTAGAAACATTCATTCCAAAAAAACACTCCTTGTTTATCCTTGAAAGAGAAAAAAAAAAGAAAATAAAACAAGCTCAGCGTAAAAAACGACTGTCTTCTACTGGTACTTTCTTGGTAAAGAATTAGAAAATCAAATTTGGCTGTCTGTAGATTTATGTTTTACAACCGTAATTTTAAACTCCTATGGCTTGCTCTGATAGCAATAGAACAGGTTACCCAGTGAACAGTTTAAAAATATTTTTTACCATATTTTCAGGATAACCAATGTTTCTCGATAGTATACTTTTAAAGCTGAACTAAATGTATTCAAAATACAGCTTTTTATGTCTCAAATTATATATGGGTAAAATATATTGATTAACATCAGACCTACTGTCTCAGGCTCTCTCAACTGGGAGCTGCAGTTCCTCTCTCGAAATAGTGTTGTCAAAGTAGGTATTTTTTGTAGCTACATATGTTTTATAAATATTTTAAAAAAGCAACATGTATTTACAGTTTCAAGTCATTCATCCTGCTATACTGGATTGATTTTGCAGTTTTTGCTGAGAGCACAGCAAATGCACCCATTCCAGCTTGAAAAACAAGACAAAACTGACATTATACTGAGGAAAGGCTTATACAGAGGGTGACATAAAAACACACACATTTTAATGGATTTTTGTGCAAAGACTATGCCCGGTGGTAAGCGAGGGTTGCGTTATGAAAGTGTAGTGTAAATTATGAGCATGGTATATAACAACTGAAATACACTACCATGATTTTTAAATGAGACATATAAAACTGGTAAAATTAAACAACTCCAGTGGAATAGAATGCTGTTAAAGAGATTCCATCCTTTGTACACAAAAATGAAAAGAAATGGACAGATAGATCCTGAGAAAATCTGAACACTTTCACAAAGAAAAGACTAAGAATATATAATAAAACAAAGCATTGTAAAACCTCATGCACAGCATTTTTCATTGGAACTAGAATCAGTTCTACAATTTCAGTTTTTGCTGACTGGGGACAGTCATTATACCCTCGTCTCTCATAGTGTGGAGTACTATGCTAGGTGTGATATGTAAATAGGGAGGAATAGAAAAAAATATGTTGCCACATACAATACTGCTAACTGGGTAGATTATTTATCCAACTCTATTATGATTTGTGATTTGAAATGGACCATAACGTAAGTATGGCAACAAGCACAGAGCAACTGTGAAATTCTTAGCAAAAAAAGTACAGTCCACTATCTGATACAACATATTTTTGCAGATACAATTCAACTGTCATTATATATATATATATATATATATATATATATATATATATATATATATATATATATATACATATATACACACACACATATATACTACATTTCAGATAGTCTTTTCATTTTGTTTTTAAACCAATAACAATAATTTCAGCTGAATCCGAACTCTGCATTTCTGCTTATGTTATCATTCGCGTTATATAGTTCCCGACACAAACCATGTTTCCCTATATGGTTGAATATGGATACATCCTACTGACATGTAACCATCCTCAATGATCAAGTACTCCATACACTGTCTCCTCACAGCCTTATGTGGAGCTCGACCCTCCCTAACACTTCCGACAACGGCACTAGAACAGAATGTGTCAGTTTATGGGAACACAGCAATACATCTGCATGTACTGAAGACACTTCATCGAAGGTTGTGTAACAGGGACATGTTATACGAGTCGCAGCGATACATTGTTTTATACAATCACACATCTCAGAAGCCACGTTGGCTCGGTGTACCACTTACACTGCAGGCTCTGTATACATCGGATCTTTCCCCCCAATCACACACTCCCGGAAGCCAGCACACCTGAGATACGCGCAGGGGAGGGGTATGTTACCCCCTTTACAAACACGTGTCTTCATTTAAGTTCTTTTTTTTTGGAAATACCGAAGTTGCTCGGCAGCATTTTTCACACTATGGAGCCGTCAACTACACATGCGCAGTGAGCTGGTTACGTCACCCGCCTCGCATCGCCAGCAGGAAGAGCGCGAGGCTCCTATCACGTGCCGCTCACAAGACTAGGAAGCGGAGAAGCCACAACCCCTAGCACATGTCACACCACACCACACACCATCCCATATGTCCTGTCACACACCATCCCATATGTCCTGTCACACACCACACACCATCCCATATGTCCTGTCACACACCATCCCATATGTCCTGTCACACACCACCCCATATGTCCTGTCACACACCACCCCATATGTCCTGTCACACACCACACACCATCCCATATGTCCTGTCACACATCATCCCATATGTCCTGTCACACACCACCCCATATGTCCTGTCACACACCACACACCATCCCATATGTCCTGTCACACACCACACACCACCCCATATGTCCTGTCACACACCACCCCATATGTCCTGTCACACACCACCCCATATGTCCGGTCACACACAATCCCATATGTCCTGTCACACACCACCCCATATGTCCTGTCACACACCACCCCATATGTCCTGTCACACACCACCCCATATGTCCTGTCACACACCACCCCATATGTCCGGTCACACACCATCCCATATGTCCTGTCACACACCACCCCATATGTCCTGTCACACACCACACACCACCCCATATGTCCTGTCACACACCACCCCATATGTCCTGTCACACACCACCCCATATGTCCTGTCACACACCACCCCATATGTCCTGTCACACACCACCCCATATGTCCTGTCACACACCACCCCATATGTCCTGTCACACACCACCCCATATGTCCTGTCACACACCACACACCACCCCATATGTCCTGTCACACACCACCCCATATGTCCTGTCACACACCACCCCATATGTCCTGTCACACACCACACACCACCCCATATGTCCTGTCACACACCATCCCATATGTCCTGTCACACACCACCCCATATGTCCTGTCACACACCACCCCATATGTCCTGTCACACACCACCCCATATGTCCTGTCACACACCACCCCATATGTCCTGTCACACACCACCCCATATGTCCTGTCACACACCACACACCACCCCATATGTCCTGTCACACACCACCCCATATGTCCTGTCACACACCACCCCATATGTCCTGTCACACACCACCCCATATGTCCTGTCACACACCACCCCATATGTCCTGTCACACACCACACACCATCCCATATGTCCTGTCACACACCACCCCATATGTCCTGTCACACACCACCCCATATGTCCTGTCACACACCACCCCATATGTCCTGTCACACACCACCCCATATGTCCTGTCACACACCACACACCATCCCATATGTCCTGTCACACACCACCCCATATGTCCTGTCACACACCACCCCATATGTCCTGTCACACACCACCCCATATGTCCTGTCACACACCACCCCATATGTCCTGTCACACACCACACACCATCCCATATGTCCTGTCACACACCACCCCATATGTCCGGTCACACACCATCCCATATGTCCTGTCACACACCATCCCATATGTCCTGTCACACACCATCCCATATGTCCTGTCACACACCATCCCATATGTCCTGTCACACACCACCCCATATGTCCTGTCACACACCACCCCATATGTCCTGTCACACACCACCCCATATGTCCTGTCACACACCACCCCATATGTCCTGTCACACACCACCCCATATGTCCTGTCACACACCACCCCATATGTCCTGTCACACACCACACACCACCCCATATGTCCTGTCACACACCACCCCATATGTCCTGTCACACACCACCCCATATGTCCTGTCACACACCACACACCACCCCATATGTCCTGTCACACACCACCCCATATGTCCTGTCACACACCACCCCATATGTCCTGTCACACACCACCCCATATGTCCTGTCACACACCACCCCATATGTCCTGTCACACACCACACACCATCCCATATGTCCTGTCACACACCACCCCATATGTCCTGTCACACACCACCCCATATGTCCTGTCACACACCACCCCATATGTCCTGTCACACACCACCCCATATGTCCTGTCACACACCACACACCATCCCATATGTCCTGTCACACACCACCCCATATGTCCTGTCACACACCACCCCATATGTCCTGTCACACACCACCCCATATGTCCTGTCACACACCACCCCATATGTCCTGTCACACACCACCCCATATGTCCTGTCACACACCACACACCATCCCATATGTCCTGTCACACACCACCCCATATGTCCGGTCACACACCATCCCATATGTCCTGTCACACACCATCCCATATGTCCTGTCACACACCATCCCATATGTCCTGTCACACACCATCCCATATGTCCTGTCACACACCATCCCATATGTCCTGTCACACATCACACCAGCCTACCATCCCATATGTCCTGTCACACATCACACCAACCTACCATCCCATATGTCCTGTCACACACCATCCCATATGTCCTGTCACACACCATCCCATATGTCCTGTCACACACCATCCCATATGTCCTGTCACACACCATCCCATATGTCCTGTCACACACCATCTACCATCCCATATGTCCTGTCACACACACCACCTACCATCCCATATGTCCTGTCACACACCACCAACCATCCCGTATGTCCTGTCACACACCACCAACCATCCCATATGTCCTGTCACACACCACCAACCATCCCATATGTCCTGTCACACACCACCAACCATCCCATATGTCCTGTCACACACCACCAACCATCCCATGTCCTGTCACACACCACCAACCATCCCATGTCCTGTCACACACCACCAACCATTCATGTCCTATCACACACCTCCCATAATGTCATGTCCTGTCACACACCACCAACCATCCCATATGTCCCGTCACACACCACCAACCATCCATGTCCTATCACACACCTCCTATAAATGTCATGTCCTGTCACACACCACCAACCATCCCATGTCCTGTCACACACCTCCTATAATGTCATGTCCTGTCACACACCACCTATCATTCCATGTCCTGTCATGCACCTCCTATAATGTCATGTCCTGTCACGCACCACAACACCATCATCCCATGTAATACCACCTCAACACTATGATCGAATGTCAATTCACATCTGTTATTCCATGTCATATTGCACACAACCACAATTGTCTTATGTCTCATTACATGACATGTTTTATCCCATGTCAGTACACAATACAACACATTTCATCCCATTATATATCACATAACACCAATGTAATTGCCCAGGGCCCTTAAAAAAAATTCTGGACTTTATAAAATGCCATGGGGCGATTATGTTGGGCATTGGGCATGTCATGGGACTGTAATACTACATGTTGAACTGTCTTGATGTGACTGGGCTATTAAGCCACAACAGTACAATATGTAATAATATCATAGTATAAACTATCAATATAATCATGTGCAGGCTCTGTCAAAGGGAATACATTCCACACCTTCTTTGTACACTACTCAAAAGCAGTAATTACAAGCCAACTACCCCACTCCAGAAACAACATCTAATGCCAACATCCCATGCTGCAAAAATACTTATGCCCGATAATGATGGGCATGTGGATAAACGTGGAGGGAAAATTACCACTATAGATTTGTGTGCACTAACATGCTCCAATGATTCTTTCCTCTATAGCAGAAATACAGTAGCTTATTCCAATACAAATTACAGAAAAGTTTTGAGAGTCATTTGTAAAAATGGAGTACATAGCTTTACCTTCCTTTAACGAGATACAGCCCAACATTTTTTCCACAAATCCTTCAGCATCACTGCCTGAAGGACTTGAACTGTGATGCCTGCATCTGATTAGATGGATTCAGCATTTATCCTATATATTTGCTCTATACCAAAACATTTGTAAAGATTTCATGATGTCTGCAGGGTACAAAAGCTGTGGCATACTATATGTCAGTAACAGCTGTGCAAATGCTCTACCACCCTTTACTAGATGGTAGGGCAGCTTTAAAGATTAAACCCTGTTAACATTAATGCCAGTTAAGTCGGGGCACAATTTGTCATGTTACAGTATGGGTGGAATTCAATTCCCCAAGAATACTGCCTTGGCAAGTATATTACCGTTACTATGGTAAATGTAACCAGGCTTTCTGCTTGTCGCAGCGAGCCACGGCAAAAACCAAGAGTTGAAATTACTGTATTAACGGTAATTATGCGCACTATTACAGGAATGTTGGTTATAGTGGGCAGGCTGCGTTACTTTTTACAGTAACGCAGGCAGTTGAATTCCTCCCTGGGGGGAATTACTGTAAAAAATGTGGCCTGCGCACTAATGCCAATGTTGCAGTAATAGTGCATGTAATTAGCTGTTTGCGGGTTTAAAATTACCATATTAAAGGTAATAGATTTAGCGCCATGTTACTCAGAGAATTGAAACCCCCCCCCCCCACTTAGTGTGTCATAAAATATTTTAACCTTTAAAATGATTCTGTGTGCGGGTCACAGACCAGTGTATATTTGTTCTTTTTTGTGACTGTCATTTTGGTCGCTCACTTTTCCATTTAATTTACTATATTATTAGAATTCCATAATTGAACACCAGTATTTCAAGACCTATCAAGTTTGTATCTCCTACACTACAAATATATTTGTGTTCCAAACAAAATAGAAGTACTACTCTGGTGACAGCAGCATTGGCAGTGAGCTGCTCACACAGAAATAACCAGTCTGGATCGCATTTACAAACAGAGGGAGTCAGCATGAACTGGGGGAACTTGAAATATCACGAATTGCATACCAGACAAAGGGACCATTATTGTGAGGACGTTATGCACACAGCCAGCATTGCTGTGCACGTACTACAGGCAGACGGTGTAAACGGGAACAAAGGGTATCTCAGGCACAAGGAGAATACGGCCGGGCAGGAGGTACGGGTGTTATATGAATGGGCGGATAGCGCCTGCGCGCCACGTGGTTGAACACACAGCCAGCACCATCACGTGACCCACCAACCCCACCCATCCACACTCAGCCAGCATGCTTCCAGCCGCCATTTCTCGACTAGCGCAGCTCTACCATCGACAACAAAACCGCCCTCACTTGGTCGTGGTATGATGCAGGACATATAAGTGAAATCGGTCTCACTGTATTACTGTTATTCATGGCCACTTTCTCGCCTTGTAGCTTAAAAAAAAAAAAAATCTCTCCTCGCGAAGCGACCAATCAGACTTGGAGCAGACGGCGCCAAAACACACAATGCTAGACTTGCGCGGATTGGCTGTTAGGGACCACGTGATGATCTACACTTTCCATCTCGCCTGTGCGGTAAACAAAACACCTAACGGGAACACAGGCGTCAATCAGCCGCAGTTTTCACAAACCAATTCCCCTTTATATGCAAAACTGATCGCACCACTGCATTGACTTCATGATTTGGCATCTGACGGGGAATAATAGGAACTGCACGGGCTATTAATAGATAGTGGAGGATAACTTATAGGCTGCTCAGTACCTTTCCCAACGTGTGTCTTTTCCCGCGCAGTTCCCCTCGAGTGGCGCGACACACTCCACGCAACCCACACTACTCAGCTGATTATGTCGGAACCCTCGTGCGGTGGACGCCAGATTTGGGTTGATTGGTCAAGAAGGTATCACGTGTTAAATGATGTAGCCTCGCCCACTGTTGGAATCCAGTTAGCACGCAGCATGAAAGGTGTCTGCATGCGTGGCAGATCACAGTCGAGGTCAACAATATCAACTGAATCCTCGTCGCTAATCATCAATCACCCTTATCGGTATCATGCATAGAGTGACATAACCAGGGTGCTATTAAACCAACACCTAGTATCTGACAAAAAGATCTAAAGAAAAGCGTCAGAAGAGATAAAATGTCCTCTGGTTGGTTGCAAGGTCGAGCTAAGGAGACGTTAGAAATTACAAATTATTTATTGTTTATTTGTAGGGTGGTGCAAATTACACGGCACCAAACAGGCTCTGTAAAAATCACATGAATACAAGTTAAACACAGTGAAAACAACAGAGCAAATTCAGTTACAAATTATACAAGTAAAATTACCAATAGCATATAATTACAAATTCTAAGAGTATAGGATAGACTAAAACAGCAGATGCAAAGAAGTTAAGTGAGCTGTGTAACTGGTAAATGCGAGCTAGACAAGAAGGGGTCATTAGTGGTTCTAGAGAGGGAGATTGAGGCCTCTCCCCTGCAACCCTATCTACCTGTGCATAGCAGCTGGGAGGCAGACAGAGGATCTGGCCCAACCGCCAGAAAATTATTAGCACAAGGTTCCTCTGGAATGGCCATGAGATACCTGGTGTGGATGTTTTCTGACAGAAGTATCGCTGATTTCTGTTTGCGCTTCAAAGAGAAGTGGACATAGGTGGAAAAGAAAGAAGAGGGAGAGCCTAGCCTAGGGCTTAGGGTAGGCAGTGGTGAGGATTTGGGGT
The DNA here is from genome assembly GCF_038048845.1 of Mixophyes fleayi. Taxonomy (NCBI): domain Eukaryota; kingdom Metazoa; phylum Chordata; class Amphibia; order Anura; family Limnodynastidae; genus Mixophyes; species Mixophyes fleayi. Next base: position 33,883,230 of record NC_134413.1, on the reverse strand, counting down.
TTGAGAGAGCACTTCAAAGGTTTGGGGAGAGACTTGTTGTTTGAGCGGGGAAGGGCGTTCCAAAGGGTGGGAGAAGTTTTGGAGGCAGGTGTAAGAGATAATTATGATTTATAATAAACTTAATTGCCAAATAGATGGCTGCTGGGCAAGTGCATCCAAGTAAGTCATGTGAGATACTCTCATTTCAAAGGATTTTGCAGCCTTGCAATATTCAGTCATGTCATGCAAACAACACAGAAAATGTGTTGGAATCTTGGATAGCATTTGTCAAATTCGTATAATTGAATTGACGAAAGTATATTGGTTTAATATTGGTTTGCTGTGCGATTGCGAAGCGTACGCTACATAACACGTGGCGTGATGCGATCGCACGGTAAAATACGCACGCACACACTCGCATTACAACATTTAGTTATTTATATAATTCATATTCATATTGGTTTCGTCACTGTAATTTATGAGCAGATAATATTTGGTTTATTAGTAGTATATATATATATAAATATATATAATGATTATACGTACACTTCAGTAATATATATGGTTCAGGTTGTGGGAAAGGTGGCATGTCTGGTATCATACTAAAACCCTATTCATCAGCAGCTGTCCGGTGCAGTCGGCGAAGAGATCGCACATTGCATACTTTAGTTATTGATATTAGGGAATAATCCTTTGTATGATGCTGGCTATGAAAGGAGCAGACCCCCTGGAGAGACGACCCCCACCTTTGGATTCCTTAGATTGAATCAACCTATGATCTGTTTACCCTGGACCCACCCAACGTCTGGACCTATAGAAACAATCTACGTCATCTCTATTGTTCAAGTGTAACACTGTACTGTATATAATCATCGCTGCACACCCCCTGGTTCTCAGTCAACTCTGACACAGACATTTAGGGACATATTAAATTCTCGACGGAAACGCAGAAAATCTCGCGGTCCCCGCACGATTACCGTTATTACAGTAATCGTGCACGGAAAAATGTTAATACAGTAATTTACTCACTGGATTTCAGCTCGCGGCTCCCTGAGCCGCGAGCTGAAATCCAGCTATCTATTACCTTATTAACGGTAATAGTTTTTCCGCGGCGCGGAATAAAAATAATTGAATATGCCCCTTAGTGTTGGACAATGTTTTTAGAACCTATTAACATTGTTAACAAAATGTTGGATGCGGTGAATAACCTGTAGGGCTAAGGTGTGGGACTTGCGAGGTACTGCTAGAGATAGGAGGGTTTTTGAATGACTTAAGCTGTGTATTATATTATTGCCACATTGCTGACCAGACCACAAGACAGCTAATAGTAGATTGTTCTGCAGTATGATAGCATAATTTGACTTGTAACAGAAAGTCATATTACTGGTACTCATAAAACTGATTATATAGCCATTAATATTAAATGCCTACTTGTTAAATAATAAAAAAAAATGTTAACCTTGCTAAGTTCATCAGCATAGTGGAGACTTCTTGATTTAGCAATTATTGTTTGAACTAAATTGATCAGCCATGAGTGTATATATTATAGATTTGGTGCAGTATTTTTATGATGTTATTTGCATTTGATGTCTTTGTATTTGACTAGTGGCTCCAGTATGCATTCTTTAAATCAGTGGTTCCCAAACTTTCTCAGCTCGAGGCACCCTTAGGGTCACCATAATTTTTCCAAGGCACCCCTAAGCAAAAATAATTACCGGGTAGTCCCGTTTTTTAAGTAGTTGGGTCAAAATGACGTAAGATGTAAGAAGACCCCTTCACCATCACATTGTGCCCCTTTATCATATCACTCTGTGTCCCCCTCTTCACCATCTCACATCCTGTGTCCCCCTCTCTTCGCCATCTCACTCTGACCCCCCCTTCAGCGTCTCTCTCGGTCCCCCTCCTTCAGCGTCTCTCTCGGTCCCCCTCCTTTAGTGTCTCTCTGCCCTCCTCCTTCAGCGTCTCTGTCCCCCTCCTTCAGCGTCTCTCTCTGCGCTCCTCCTTCAGCGTCTCTCTGTCCCCCTCCTTCAGTGTCTCTCTGTCCTCCTCCTTTAGTGTCTCTCTCTGCCCTCCTCCTTCAGTGTCTCTCTATCCCCCACCTTCAGCGTCTCTCTGCCCTCCTCCTTCAGTGTCTCTCTCTGCCCTCCTCCTTCAGTGTCTCTGTCCCCCTCCTTCAGTGTCTCTCTCTGTCCCCCTCCTTCAGTGTCTCTCTGTCCCCCTCCTTCAGCGTCTCTGTCCCCCTCCTTCAGCCTGTCTCTCTGTCCTCCTCCTTCAGCCTGTCGCTCTGTGCCCCCTTCAGCCTCTGTGTCCCCCTTCAGTGTCTCTCTGTCCCCTTCAGCCTCTCTGTGTCCCCCTTCAGCGTCTATCTCTGTCCCCCTTCAGTGTCTCTCTCTGTCCCCTTCAGCCTGTGTCTCCCTTCAGCCTCTCTGTGTCTCCCTTCAGCCTCTCTCTGTCCACCTTCAGCCTCTCTGTCCCCTTCAGCCTCTCTCTGTCCCCTTCAGCGTCTCTCTGTCCCCTTCAGCCTCTCTCTGTCCCTTTCAGCCTCTCTCTGTCCCCTTAAAACTGATTATATAGCCATTAATATTAAATGCCTACTTGTTAAATAATTAAAAAAAAATGTTAACCTTGCTAAGTTCATCCTCCTTCAGCATCTCTGTCCCCCTCCTTCAGCCTATCTCTCTGTCCCCCTCCTTCAGCCTGTCGCTCTGTGCCCCCTTCAGCCTCTGTGTCCCCCTTCAGTGTCTCTCTGTCCCCTTCAGCCTCTCTGTGTCCCCCTTCAGCGTCTATCTCTGTCCCCCTTCAGTGTCTCTCTCTGTCCCCTTCAGCCTGTGTCCCCCTTCAGCCTCTCTGTGTCTCCCTTCAGCCTCTCTCTGTCCCCCTTCAGCCTCTCTCTCTGTCCCCTTCAGCCTCTCTCTGTCCCCTTCAGCGTCTCTCTGTCCCCTTCAGCGTCTCTCTGTCCCCTTCAGCCTCTCTCTGTCCCCTTCAGCCTCTCTCTGTCCCCTTCAGCGTCTCTCTCTGTCCCCCTTCAGTGTCTCTCTCTGTCCCCTTCAGCCTCACTGAAGGGGACAGAGTCCTTTGGACTATTATGACTGTATAAAAGAGAGAAATAAGAAAACTCACACATGACACAATTTTTCAATGAGTTAGTTGCAAATCACAAGTACCTCATTTGCCTCTACTTCATAGTAATATATCACATACTGCAGCCATGGAGAAAATTAATGTCTACCTAAACAAGGTTAATAAATTTGTCCAGACGTTTTAACAGAAATACCCCTCAGACTGGCTCCTCCCAAGGGGTTTTTGACCTATACATATAGTTTACAGTAAGCATACTATTTGAAATTCATCATGAAGTTGACCGTCAGTTTTGTTATGATGACCGGACATTTCTAGTTATGCTCATGGTGTTATACAGTATGTCATGAAATAAGCCGAAGCTGGAACAAGTGCAAGATCTTCTCTGGAAGTGAGTTTCCACTTTTGCTCAGCAGATATTAACTAAAAAAACGTAAAAACATATATGGACAGCACGGTGGCTTAGTGGTTAGCACTTCTGCCTCACAACACTGGGGTCATGAGTTCAATTCCCAACCATGGTCTTATCTGTGTGAAGTTTGTTTTCCCCATGTTTGTGTGAGTTTCCTCTGGGTGCTCCGGTTTCCTCCCACAATCCAAAACACATACTAGTAGGTTAATTAGCTGCTATTAAATTTACCTTATTCTCTCAATCAGTGTTTGTTAGGGATTTAGACTGTAAAGCTGGGTACACACTACAGAAATTTCAACCAACTTTTTATGCCGAGCGATTTTACATGTGACCGATGGTCCGATCGCTCGGTCCATGGACTGCATACACACTAGCCTTGTTTAGGAGGATAAAGGGAAGAGCGGACGTCCCTTTAGCGACTTTTTACAGCCATGTTGTCGTGAGCAATGACTGTAATTTCGTACTCACTGTTGTGGATCGGTCTGAATTTTATACACACTACACAGCGGAAACGAGATTGGACCGAAAATATTAAATGGTACGACCAACCAAATGAGGCAATAATCGTCCATTTGGGCAGACTTTCGACCATCGTGTCACTGCACACACTGACCCGACTTTTGAACGAGCGGTCCTATGTCGGCTGTTTGAGCTGATTATTGGACGAAAACAGTGTAGTGTGTACCCAGCTTAAGCCCCAATGGGGCAGGGACTGACATGTGTGTTCTCTGTGCAGTTCTGCAGAATTAGTGGCGCTATATAAATAGCTGATGATGATGATATTGGATAATGCACTCGCTACTATAAATGATATGGACATTAAAAGTCACATAGGAGTACTGTGATTATATGAAAAACACTGAGTGTAAGCTGGGTGTGTTTATACATGTCACATAAATCAAAGGAGACCTCTTATATTTTTAATAATTTGCAGTACAGGGTGTAGTATTACTTATATACAAAAACTTTCCTAAAGAATACCAGAAGTACCTCTGAGGTGCTGCTGTTATGACTTTGGACATTTCACCTCACATGCAGAAGTTAATAATCTTCTCAGAGTATATATTCCCACCCCTCACCTTGCTTGCCATTGATTGTTTCCTTTGAATTGTGTTTTGGACATCCTACTACCAGTGTTCTCCAGCTATCCGAATTATGTTCCAGTGCTTTGAACAATCTACAAATCTGTGTTTTGTTCCCGTGTCTCCTTGGATCTGTCTGTTACAGTTTGTCTACTTTTCCCTGCATTTGTAAGTCCTCATATTTTCTGCTATTTTATTATTTATATGCTGCCATTGTGATTGTTTTATCCAGGATAACAGGATACAAGACCCTGTATTTGTTTTTTGCTGTGCTACTGTCATCAGTAAAATCTTCCTTGGATGCCATTATTTCTTTACTACTGTGTGTGATGCACAGTGAATAAACCTGATATTTTTTCACCTACTCCTGAAGCCGAAAGCTGGGTACACACTGCCTAATTTTCCACCAACTTTTTATGCCGATCGATTTAACATCTGATCAATGGTCCGATCGCTCGGTCTATAGACTGCATACATACTAGCCTCGTTTTAGACGATAAATGGAAGAACGACTGTCCCGGTAGCGACTTTTACAGCCATGTTGTCGTGATTTCATACACACTGCAGCAATATTTGCAGGCCATGTAACGATATACCAAGGACATTAGCATAAAGGGGCAGAGCTTTCACTATAGTTAACACCAAAAAACGCATAAAAAACAGAAGACAACAAAATTCAGCTAAAATTCTCAAATATTCTTCACTCACAATGCTTCATTCTCATTCTGTAGTGCATCATCGCTATGTGGTCCACAGCAGAATCTAACGCCCATGTATGAGTGTATAAAATTACTGAGGAGCCTGTGTGGCGCCGAGGGACGAGAGAAGATGGTGGATGAGGAGCAGGTGTCGGTGGGGGCTGGAGCAATGGAGGCGGAGATTGTGCTAGATAGTAAAAGAGTAAAGTCAATGAGCTATGCTAGACGTATCAATGCAATAGATTACTGCTATTTCTATTCCGTTACAATCAGCTAATTCACAAGTCAGTGATGTGCGGATACTGCACCACATGAGACAGGTAGTGGCCTCTGAAATTTACATACACACCCCCCAATGGAGCCCCATTGGGGGGTGTGTATGTGGAGAAAGTATCGGAGGATTATCATGGATCGATCGTAAATTTATAAACACTACACAATGGAAAGGTGATTGGAATGAAAATATTGAACGGTACGACCAACTAACTGAGGTGACAATTGACCATTTGAGAAGACTTTCGACTATCGTGTCACTACATACACTGACCCGACTTTCGAACGAATGGTCGTATGTTGGCTGGTTGAGGCGAGACCACCCTTGTTTCTTCAGCTACAACCCCAGGGACCCTGTACCAACTTTTCTCTAAAGCTGAACATCTCTCTGGGAAGCATTTCCCAAATATAAACTCTCCCTGGGGTTTTAAAACATGTTGGTGAGGAACCCGAGACTAATATAACTGCATGTAAACACTATTCTAGTGTCTTTGTCACTATATATATATATATATTATACATGGCCGCCATCAGGGGGGTACTGATGTATGGGGCCCGGGCTCACCGGAGGGCCTGCTGCCCACCAATAAGCAGTTTCATCACTGCTGTGTTCTCCCCAACGTGTCCCTGCTGCTGCTGCTGTGAGTCTGGCAGTGTCAGGCATCTGTGAAACACAAATTTCATCTCCGATTAAAGTTTGACAGCTGCCTGTCACTGCCAGGCTCACAGCAGCAGCAGCAGGGACGCTGGGGAGGACACAGCAGAGATCGCAGGGGAATGTTGGCTCCGCCCATTTGACCATGTGATCAGCCTCCTCTTCCTATCAGATGATGGTGTGACCTCACATCACACAGAGGACTGCAGCAAGCAACTTATTTTTCATTCTGGACAGTGTAAGTAATTTTATTTTATTTGTACTCATCTTAAGCCAGTAGTTTACACTATTTATATTTTATATGGGATTTGCCCCTCATTCCTATTATTTTGTCACTTGGTAGTTTCACTTCAATAATAATATGTAGTGTTAATTTCAATATGTATATTATTCATTCAATATAGGATGTAATATATCCTTTTGATTTATTGTATGATAATGGTAGGATTAAGGGTATGGATATTATGATACATTAGGCAGATGTGCTAATGTATCTCTTATTTATTTTCTTCACTAGGGTAATTTTATTAATAATTAATTTAGTTGTTCACTATAGGGCACTGTATAGTATTAATAGGTTTGTTTAATTTTTCTCTTCTATCTACACTTTATATTTATGGAATATTAGGATTTATATAAATTGATATGTCTTTCTAAGGGTATTATATTACTGCTGAAAACGTTTTATAGGAATTATCCATTGACTTCAGGGTGATCAGGTTTGTATTTTTTATTTTTATCTTTTATTTTTTTATTTTTATTTTTATGTTTTACTGGATCGCTCACATATGTTCCATTTCTCTAAATGGGAGGACCCTTTAAAGCCTCACATTATAGTGCTAATGCTTTGCAACTTTCCTGTCATTTAATTTTCATTATAATTTCAATGCCTTGATACTTACCTTCTTGTCATTTGCTGAAAATGAAACATTCAGGGGCATATTCAATTAGCTTTCCGGTTCGCGGTAACGCGCGTTACCGCGAAACATGCGCAGTATTGCCGGTAATACGGTACCGCAATAACGCGGATTTTCGGACGCAACCCTATGGGCTGCGAACGAAAATCCACGTTATTGCGGTACCGTGGATTGACTTTGCGGGCCGTTCTGGCGCAATCCCGCGAACCGGAAAGCTATTTGAATATGCCCCTCAGTGTTTAACAGCATTTTCAATTCGTATTTACAAACATGTGGTAAGAACGGTTGTCCCCAAGCGTCACTAGCTATGACGCAAGTAAGGGGGTGGACCTATTTCTATAAATAGCAAATAGAAGGGTCGCCTCGGACTGCCTTGAAAAAGATACAAACGCGCGTCTGCGAGACAAGCTCAACGCCGGCTCCGTGCTATATAATTAAACTTTTAGGCATGGTTTGACTTAAAAACAACAGAATTACCATTGAGAGTGACCTTAATTTAAAGTAATAACTTCCCCCATCGCTAATTGAATATATCATGTCACAAGAAAGAATTACTAAGGGGACTTGTCTACTTAACAGGAGCCTGGGCTGCGTGCTTTTAGCGGCTATTTGTCGCTATCTTAACAGTCATTAATATTTTTCAGATTCAGCATATTTTTCTCTTAATTATTTCGCTAATCTTGTTTTTAATAAATACAATTTGATTATTATATTAATGCATATCAATAAAGCTTATGAACATGTTTTATTATAGACAGGACCATTTGAGTGCCCTATTAGCCACATTTTCTTTATTTCTCTTTCTCTAAGATTATTGTAGGATTTTCAACAAGCACAGTGTGGGGAGGATAGAGATAGAGTAAACTAAGTGCAGGTCTGTAAGGAAACATATATTATTATGTACTGTGTCCACCATAACAGAGAAAGTAAACAAACTAAATACTGTGCATAGAAAACCCTTGTTCACCACACACAGCACCACAGCTCATAGAGAGGGAGACATTAACTGTGCTTGCAGGGAGGGGAGAGGGGGACATTTACTGTGCTTGCGGGGAGAGGAGGGGGGGGACATTTACTTTGGGGGGAAGAGAAAATTTACGGTCATGAAGGAGTGGGGAGGAATGTACTGTGATGAGGGATAGGGAGCGCATGTATCTCGAAGAGGGAGGGGGGCACATGTATGGGGAGGGGTGGTCCCGCCAGATTAATTACTACTGGGCCCCACAGTTTCTGATGGCAGCCCTGTATATAAACACACTCTGTGTCCTTGGATTATAACACACCTTGCTAATACCTACCCACAGGTGACTAAAACAGTTTTTAGTGTTTGCTTGAATGCAGCACAGCTTTTCACCTCATATTTAGTGTACATATATAAAATGTGAATTTCTAGTTTCCAATCACAACAAAGACCAGTTTGTGCAAGTAATTATTGGATCATATTACTCCCTACTGGATTTAGTCTCCACAAATGCTTTAGAGAAAGTCACAGCAGTGAAGATAGAAGAAAGTCACCCACCTTGCTCCAGTTACAGAGAAAAGCTTCACAACCAGGGGCAGATTGGAAATTTAAAGTGTCCCTGGAAAATATTCTGAAAATAACCTCATGTAGGTGTGGCCAAATTGACAGGAGGCGGGGGCAAATATGGCTACCAATCAGTTGGATATGGGAAGACACCAGCACACAAGGAGTGTAGCTATCTCTTAGACAGTGTTAGGCCATCCTCCAACCACTTCCCCTTAATACACACTGGTGGCTTCCCCTTAAAGCACACCAGCATGAAAAGGGGCATACACCTCTGCAATTGGGGAAAAATCCTGAGTACAATAGACAGTCCCAATACAATGGAGAAAGTTGTCAGACTTGCAGCATTCACCACCTGCTGGTATCATAAGCTCAGATACTGCTTGGCCAGATCCTGGAATGCTGGGCCCTGTTTGGGATATATACTATTCACCTCCTGGAAAGTTGAGCAACTAATAGACACTCTATCCCCCCAACATTAAATCAATAGCTGCCATAAATCACCCTACCAGTTAAGTTATCAGAACCTGTTGTAGATGAGAACGTCCCCGTTAGCAACCCCCGTTCCCATGGAACCAGATATGTTCTCCAGTACTTGGTTGTCCCCAGGACTTAATCTTGAGTAGTGATAACTTAACTCAGGTAGGTGGGCACCCCAGAGGACTAGGTAGTGGGATGCTGAACAGCGATCTCTATGGTAACAGGGATGCAGGATGTACCTGGACCATATTAAGCAGATATACTCAGTAGCAGTAAGGTGTAGTACCAGCCTCCACCAGTATAACAAGTTGTCAGTGTTGAGTAGATGAAGGATGTAATGTCAGTAGTGGCCTATGTGGGGATGATGCTGAAGAGCAACAAACGGCAATCAAATGTGCAGAGGCAAGATCGAACTACAAATCTGGATGGGGAAACACAGCTGACACAGGAAGGTCCAATGAAGCAGATAGCGGGCACCATGATCCTGTGGCTGGGAGGTGGTATCACAGATGAAAGGCAGAGTCAAGCACCAGGCGAAAGAGTCAGGCAGCAATCAGGGGTGGTCAGGTCACAGGCAGAGTTCAAAACCGAGTATTAGACAAAAAGCAGAATATACACATGTGAACACTATAACTGCCAATGGTTCATTGAACCTGACAGGTATTTAAAGCAGTGGTAGCCAATCAGGGCAGTTGTCAGATTAAGCTGCAGGTGAGTGGAGTTCTTGTGATCAAATCCAGGCTGACTGCAACTACCTGCTTTTCCTAACAATAAGATTCACATTTTACAATTATCCCAATAGCACCACTTAGCCTCATCACATTATACCACTGCCTCTCCAAATTACACCAATGCATTCCCACCCTTCAGCCCCTCCACATTACATCAATGCCATCCAATTCCTCAGTCCTTTCACATTACACCAATGCCACCCCACTACTTAGCCCCTCCACATTATGCTAATTCCACCTCAACACCTCCATTTACACCAATGCCAAACTCAGCCCACGTTATACAAATTTCACCCCACCCCTCAACCTGGTCACAATAACAGGGCACCCCCAGGCTATCTACCCTTGCCAACAGGTGGAGAGTGTGCACAATCCCTGAAGTAGATGCATTGGATTATATTTATAATTGAACTCGCACATGATATTTCAGCACTACATGGCACTGATAGACATTAATAGTTGAATCAGCAGCATTTGAAATCCTCTAACACATGCCACCGTCTATACGCTAGCTACCAGTACAACAATAGCTGTTTCCTTTCACCCGCCCACCTCCAGCAAAACAGAGAGTAGAATTAGGATAAGTGGACTTAGAAACCATAAGATAGATGGAACCGGGAACTAGCACCTGCAAGGATAAGATACCCACACTCTGGTTTTTCTAATAAAATACTGCATTGAATCTTAGATCTTGTGCTCCAGTGAGCTATAAATTCAGCACCAATTAATTTTCCATTAATATGAGGTATAGTTAGACAGCTGTTATAAATTACAATTAAACCACTACATTCAGGACCAAATTAACAAGGCATCTTTCCGAAAAACACTAGAAGCTCTACTCTAATTGAGAATCTGATTATACACCCAGACTTATCTTTCCTCATCAAGGATAACATAACAAAGAGTGTTCACAAAGTATTCCTATTTTGTATATTGGCTAGAAAGGCCCATATAGAAAACATTTGTTTTTTTGGTCTACAAATTTCAAAAGGTATTGACATCTGTTCAGTTCTGCATAACTTTGATTTGTATCCTTTATTAAGACTTTCTAAGAAAAACAGAACAAGGTTATAATCTACACCATAGAGACCATTTTTTGTTGTAGTATTCTGACCTATGTTTTTTGGTTGTTTTTTTCTCCTTGTAAATAAGCTCAAGAAAAGCTTAAATCTTTGTATTTACGTTGTTTGAATTTTTGTTTTTGTTACACAAGACCATTCATCGAAGTCAAGGTCAAATTCAAGTATTATTGGGAAAACTGGCCACATTTTTCATATTTAATTTGACCGAGCGCTGGTGATTTTTTTTTATTTGTGCTGTTGGAAGGCTGTTTATCTTATACTTATAGCAGCTGTCATGTTCAACATACCCCAGATTCTAAGAGCGCTGGCATTAATATTACACATTTGTATTGAGACAATTCTAAACCCTAGATTATTATGTATCTATGTGCATACAATAAGATATATTAATGTATGCTTTGTACATTGGGCCTTTGTTTTGATTTGCAGGAGAATCCAGCTGTGGAAAACCTATTACCGTTAAGATGGTAATTTTAATCCTGCTTCTGAGCCGCAAGCAAAAAGCCGGCGTTGAAATTACCGTATTAACGGTAATTAAGCGCAATGTGTCCGAAATATTGGTAATAGTGCGCAGGCCACGTTACTTTTTACAGTAACAATTGAGGGCCAATTGAATTCCCACCTTAGTCTGACACTGCATCTGTGTTTTATTATGAAATATTCATTATTTTGGTCTTAAAAGAGATCAACATTGTTATTAAAAAAACATTGATTATGATCATAATGATTAGTACATAATACATCATTAGCTTGAAGCTGTATAACAGTGGTTTAAATTGAAAAAGATTCAAATGCACTCATTTAGTTGGTGAGCATAGCACCGTGGGGCTGAATTAGTAATTACTGAGCATTAAACAGACTTGCTACTGCAGTGATTTGAGCATCATGTAATGTCGTCAACTGGCGTACAGTATGAACTACGCAAGATGCTAAATATTTTAAAGACTTCCCTGTGGTGTTTCACTATGGGTTTTGAAGCCCTTCCTTACCAACACTTTAGATGAGCACACAGCTTGGTAATGTTTTTGATCTAATGTTCGGAGAAAGCATTGTTTTGAGAGAATATATATAAAAGTATAAAATATTTTTTCCTTTTTTGTAGATATTGATAAGTTACATTTAAAAAAGGGAATTTAATTTTCTGTGCAACACAAATAAAATCTTTTTAACTTTTTGAGTAGCTCATTTGGGTTTCCTTAAATAAGGATAAGAACATTTGCAATTAAGGAGTATTGAATCTACTAGCTTAGGATTCTGCTAAATGTTATTAAAATGTTTAAAGTATACCAGAAATTGCTAGAAAACCTTTATCTAAAAATTAAGCCATTTTCAAATTTAAGGAATGAATGGGTTATAGTCGTGGTATGGATGTCCACCCAATTTTCAGCAAAAACAAGTTGTTTATTTTTTCTCTGTTTGTTATGTGTTCGCGAAGGTTCCGAAAGGGGAAAAATAAAGTTTTGTTTTATAGCTTTCTAGACAGGCTGGCATATTACACTGGCACATAACAGCTGAAATATCTAGAAGCCAATACTTTTTTATATACACATTTTATTTTATACCAATATGATTTTAAGTTCCCCTTTCATTGCCCAGCAGATTTCCACTTCTTTCTCTTCTGCTCCTCACTTTCCAGCTGTTTCCCCCCTGCAGTTCTGTCTCTTACCTCTAGTAGGGACTACAACTCCACTACAAAGCAGAGTCATTACATCTGGAGTTAGCTTCTGCTGAAAATATTCCACTCCCATGGTACAAAAAGTTATGGAACATTCATTGAGATACCAGGCTGCTACCCGCAAAGCTAGGGACAGCATAAGTCCTCCTTACTACAGGCTAGGACCTTGTGGTGTTTAACTGGTTGGGGTGCTTCCTCTTCCCCATATCTTCGACTCCTAATCGCACACTGTCTAACCCAGTGGTTCCCAAACTTTTGCAGTTCACGGCACCCTTAGAGTCTCCAAATTTTTTCAAGGCACCCCTCCAAAATAATTACTGAGCAGTCCTGTTTTTGAAGTAGTTGGGTCAAAAAAATGTAATAAGTATTTAGGTCAGGACAGAAATACTTATTTAGTTGTATGCAAAAATGCCCCCTCTACATCCAGACACACTGCCCCCTCTGCATCCAGTCACGTTGCCCCCTCTCACACTGCCCCCTCTGCCATCTCTCACGCTGTCCCCTCTTACTGCCCTCTATCACGCTGTCCCCCTCCTCTGCCCTCTGTCACGCTGTTCCCCTCCTCTGTCACGCTGTCCCCCTCCTCTGCCACGGTGTCCCCCTCTGCTGCCCTGTCCTCCTCTGCTGCCCGCTGTCCTCCTCTGCTGCCCTCTGTTCTCCTCTGCTGCCCTATGTCCCCCTCTGCTGCCCGCTGCACCCCTCTGCTGCCCGCTGTCCTCCTCTGCTGCCCTCTGTCCTCCTCTGATGCCCTCTGTCTTTCTCTGATGCCTGCTGCCCCCCTCTGCTGCCTGCTGCCCCCCTCTGATGCCCTCTGTCCCCCTCTGATGCCCTCTTCTGCTGCCCACCGTCCTCCTCTGCTGCCCGCTGTCCTCCTCTGCTGCCCTATGTCCTCCTCTGCTGCCTGCTGCCCCCCTCCGCTTCTCCCAGCCATAAAAAAAATGAAAGAGCACATAAACTTACCAATCCGCCGGGCGCCGTGACCCAGCAGCCTCCTCTTTCCCACAGCTGTCACTGACGTCGATATTCAGTGACAGCTGCGGGAGAGAGGAGGCTGCTGGGTCCCGGCGCCCGGCGGATTGGTAAGTTTATGTGCTCTTTCATTTTTTTTTGGCTGGCGCGCGGCACCCCAGTGACAGCGCCGCGGCACCCCTGGGAGCCGCGGCGCACACTTTGGGAACCGCCGGTCTAACCCCTGGATTTTCACCATCAATCTGGGATAGCGTATATTTTTTTCAGAACTCCTTCCAAACTTTATTCATGTCTTGAGTTCACAGAGATGAGGGTGACTAAACTGCATGTTTAAAAAAGTGGAGATGTTGCCAATAGCAGCCAGTCAGATTCTAGTTAGCATTTATTTAGTTCATTCCACGAAATGACAGCTACAATCTGATTGGTTGCTATAAGCAACATCTCCACTATTACAGACCTACAGTTTAGTAAATATACCCCCTGGAGTGGAGAAATTATTTTCACTTGACCATGAGGGCTGCTGCATGCCGAGATCATCTGCCCTGTGCATCAGAGGGGTTGGGTTTTACTCCAATCTCTTCCTGCTGACATAGGAGATGTTTATTTCTGACCTGTATTTGATCTGAAAACCCTCAACAAATTCCACAGTAATATAAGATGGAGTCTCTTGTCAATGATACCCAGGTCATGAGGAAAGGGGGATTGCTGGTGTCCCTGAATATCTAGGATACTTACCTTTATATCCCAATATTAGTAGACCACCAACACTTCCTCCACTTCACTTTCAACGGGGGTCACTTCAAGTTTGGGCACTGCCTTTTGGTGTGGTAGAACAGAGAAGACCTTTTGGTTCCCTTCTGACCAAAGTCTGAAAAGGACATAGTGCCTGCAGCTGTAAGTCAAGTGTAATATTTAGCTTGAGATCTGGTATGGAAATTCCGTAACCCATTGATGGCAATAGAGCAGTCAGAGATACTGTGAGGTGTGGTGAGAGATAATAAGGTGCAGCAAAACCAGGTGCTTGATCTGTCAGGAAATCGAGGGTCATGAGCATAGGTGTCCTCTTCAAGAGATGTCAATAAACCAGAGTATTTAGTATGACAGTGTGCATGGTAGATCAGCGAGATATATCTTGCAGTAATGTGAGAGTAGGTCAGGTGGAGTAACCCTGGTAGAGCAGAGGCAGGAGAGTTGGACAAAAAGCGACAATCCCAATCAGCAAATGTCCTGGGTGGCAACTTCCAGAGGTGGGTGCTCAGAGATACACACCTACAGCAACTCACAGGCATACAGCGTCTACATTATCATTACAAAATTCAGCCACAAGCCAAGAAAAGGGCTGGATAGAAACTACCTAAGTTTTTACATAAGCACAATTTCTAATTCAGTTAACACACACTTTGCTTCTATTACCCCTGTATAACAAAATATTTTGTGTTCGTTGCTTTTTTAAAACTTTTTTTTATTGGACAAATAATGGATGCATTCCACAGTAATTATGCTATAATAGAACATCCTGAAAACATTGTTGTAGCATAATATATCAATCTTAGAAAATAAAATATTAAAGGAGATGGATTGCGTCAGCTAAAATGCATTATTTATTGAGTTTGACTGGGAGGCATGACAGCAGCAGGGTTGGCTGTATTGATTGTCACATGAGTGGATGAAAGCCCATCATGTGACGTTTACATCCAGACAGGCAACGTCTTCTTTGACCAGATACAACATGCTGCCGTGCCTTTTTTCTGGATGCAATAAATTATGTGATTCAACCATGGGTTTCCATACACTTTAAGTTATCTAGTTTTGTATATATTTTATTGATTTGGTGGCCCAGTGTGCAGTTGCACAATGCCGAGACTTCCACTCCAGTTAGGTCACACAATGCTTTGTGCTATTGTCATTCCAAGAGGAGGCTTTTTTACTAAGTTACCAGAAACACTTGTCAGCTAATGAAAATATGTTAATACATTTTCAGGGCATGTTTCGGACAGTTAGGGGCAGATTCGATTAGCAAAGCGGTGCCACCGATGTCCGACTGTGCAGTCTCCGAAACGTCCATAGAGACACATAACACCGATGTTCTGGCTGGAATCTCTGAACATTTTTCCACTCACCCCAAAGCGGTGGGAGGGAAAATAAGCGGAGATACCCTGCCATAATGGCTGACAATGTGCGCTGCCGGACATCGTCGGCAATTGAATTCCCCTCTTAGACTTCAATCAACGTCAAGTCGATCTTTTAGAATAAATATTAACAGTACAAAACAACCAGTTGGAAAGTTGATTTGGCCATCTACATAATACCCCATTCATACTGCACCAAAATCCCGGGTTTTTGCCGGGGCGAGCTCAAACGACCCGGGTCTTGGTGCAGTATGAATGGTACAAGTCAAAAATCCCGGGTCTAAAAACCCGGGTCTTCAACCCGGGATTTATCGAGGGGTAATTCCCGGGTCGCCTGCACTATGAATGGTGCAACCCGGGTTTTTCAACCCGGGTTGCACAGAAAACAAGCTGATTGGCTGTCTGCGTGTCTCTGGAGGATTTGGAATTAGGCATTTCTCATTCATTTGCCAAAAAGAGGCCATTAATTTTCCATCTAGAAGTCTAGTCTTTTGGGGTAATCATTGAAATATGCAATGCCTAGCTTTAAAAGCTCCTACAACTTCCCTTAAATATATGTTTCCCAATCTCTTTATGCCTTTCAGAAAGCCCTCCTAGACTAGTACGACTAAATATATAAGCCAATTGGAGGTATCCTTTATTCATTATTGTATTATTGTATTATTATATTGTGTATCACCATTTTTCAGCCAATGAAAACTGCTCTGGTGATGACTCACACAAATTGCCAGGGCACAGACTTGTGCAGTATGAATGGGGTCAACCCGGGAAATTCCCGGGTCCGAGGTGCAGTATGAATGGTGTTTCTGAGCTGGGACGCTCCGAGCCCCGGCAAAAACCCGGCTTGAAAAACCTGGGATATTGCCGGGGCGGCAGTAAGAAAGCGGTATAAGATAGCTGATGATGATGATGGCACTGGATAGATAGTTACCCACGCATATTTGGTTTCTTCAACAATTTGATTATACACCTGGCCAGTTTAAAGAGTACCTGTCATGCCTGTCAGTTTTAGAACAAAATGCAATGTACAGTTATTAATGCAAATACCATTGTTGAAAAAAATCAGCTGTAAAACTATAACCCTCACTGTGTCATAACTGCCATAAGCAATTTGGGGAAATAGCTGTTGGTATGGGCTGAAGTTTCTATGATACTGAGCTCATGTGATGATTTGAGTCAATGTGCTGATTAACGCTGGCAGCTTTATGTTGTCATAGGATATTTGTCAGGAGCGCAGTGAGCATGCACCTGCTAGTACATGGGTTATTCACTCCGTCAGTTATGCTCATGAATATTCAGGCAGCAATATGCACATCCGAACATTGAGGCTATGTTCAGCAGCTCCTCAAGCTGAATTGAATGTTTACATGTAGGGCTTCATTTAGAGTTGAACTCCCAGGCACAATAATCCACTTTGTTTTACTGTACATTTACATGAGTGTGGAACACTCCCTGGAGATGCGGCCTACTGTCTATAGAGTAGGCAGCATCTCCAGATACGCCTCTAGGAGGTATAAAAGTTGCAGCTCCCTGAGCTGTGTTGTAAAGATTTGTATTGATAATGATGATGATGATGACTATCGGTTTGTGACTTTACTAGTTACATTTTTTTGTAAGTAGTTAAAGACAAAAAAAAATATGCCCCCCCACCCCAAAAGGGTCACCTGGAAAGGGACAAAGAAAATGGGGTCCCCCTGCAAAAGCGACAACTCAAACCAGGCTATATTAGGCTGGTCACCCTATAACAGGCAGACCCTAGCCTTGTCAACACGAGGCTGAATTCTGCACGGGAATTGTCCCTGCAAAAGAGCATGTGGTCCCGTGAACAGCCCTAGGTACTGGTGGTTGGGGTCATATTTAAAAGATCAATAACCATTAACTGTGTGGGACTACATGTCCCAGCAAGACCTGAAAGCCATTAACTGCTTTTTGCATGTTGGCGCTTGTAGAACTACATGTGCCAGCATGCCCATAACTGCCAGGGTCAGATGCAATATGTAATTCCACACATTTCGGTAATAGTAAATTAAGACAAAAAGGGATTAAAATAAAACTGTATTAGAAATAAATATTCACTCAAACCCACCTTTCCATCTTTCCTTCTATCATGGATTTCTCCAACAGGAATACCCCCCCCCCCCCCACAAACCATGTTAAACAAAGTACTACCTTCTTCTAGCAGAGTCATAATGCGGATGAATGAAAAGGGGCCTGTTTGGGAATAGCCAATACGAGCAGTTTGCATCTGAGTGGCTGAGGCTTTAGAAAACTGTTCTGACTGTCTAGTTAGCAGCAGATTGTGCTTCATTTAAAAGGGTTTTGTTTTTTTGTCCCCATTGAATTAATTTTGGATTATTTCAGGATGGAAGACAAGATGTTCCCTATGGATTAAGAAATACAATAAAGATGGTAATGTGGGTTTAGGCGAGTATTTCTAATAAAGGTTGTTTTATTTATTTTTTTAAGGGTTTTGGCTGCCAGGGCTTTCTGAGAATTTTCATTCTACATGCTTAAATAACAATTATCTATCCTACATATTACCTATTCAACACAGGGCTAGTTTTTACAGGCACAATTCTCCAATGGAATTGAGCCCATGCTGACCAGTTTGAGGAGGAAGCACATAATGACAGGAGGGCACTGTGCTGTGGGTCTCTCTGATACATTTTGAACAGCCTGCCCTGGCAAAGCTTGGTGTGATTGCTGCTTTTACGGGGTACTCTTTGCCCATCCAAGTTAGCGGTAACCAGTCCAGGGTATAAGCTATGATGCTTGTTACCCTTATTTTCAGGAATGTACGGCAGTCATCATCATCATCATCATCATCATGTTGACAGTGGCCACACCCAGATAAGTCTAAAGTGTATTTTGATGTGACCACATATTTACACTATGTTTTGAGTTGCGCTTATGTTAAGATACAAAATAAACTTGTAAGACTGTAATTTTCCATATACTTTTGCAAGCTACTTCTTATCAGCCCTTTATTGTGCAATGAGCTGCTTGCAGTATCTTTTTTTTTTTTTTTTTTACACACATCCATAAGCGAGTAGACTAAAGCAGTTGAAAATGATTTTGGATATTTCTGACAAATTTGAAGTGGTTTTCACCCCAGTGAGTACAGTCCAGATCATAGTCAGATGTAAGGGATAACTCCAAAATCTGTGTTTGACTGTTTTCATTTTACACTAATTAGACCGTTCGTGTATTTTTCCTAATGAAAACCCCTGCCTAGCTCCTTTAGTTAGATGTTGCCTCTAATAGGACTGTTACCTGCAATAAGACATTTTCTGCAAGCACCACACAGAGCTGCATATGGATCTCCCCCTTCTCAGACTCTGGTGATGTCACAGAATGTGTAGCTTTTCTAGAACTAATAAGAGGATGTAAGCAAAATGGAACAAAAGCCTAAAAGCTACAACAACCCACCCCCTAATGAAAACACCTACAACAATACAGGCAACAGTAACACAGTAAAACAGTTAGTTGAGTTTGAGCATTATATTATGGGGGTAATATATATAGTGCCACATGTGTGTAACATAAATAATTATTGTCCCCATTATCGTAGCTTTGTAAGGTGCCACAGTACCATACAGTAGATACAGTAAAAAACAGTACATACATAAAACAGACATACAAGATAGACAAAATAAATACAGACATGAAAACAAAGGGTTGCTCATCAGAGAGATTACATTCTAAGTGGAAAAGAGGAGCAAATGTGGTTCAGAGTGGATATTGGGAAAGTTTTGAGGGTGCATTAGTGTGGATAGTGTTATCAGTGATAAGGTCATCTCTAAAAAAAAAAAAAAAAGATAATGGGTTTTTAGAGAACGTCTAAGGAATTGAAAGCTGTGTGAAAGTTTGATTGGGCGTGGTAGGAAATTCCATAAGTGGGGAGCAGCACGCGAGAAGTCTTGTAGGCGAGAGTGAGAGGTGGTTACCAGAGACAAGACAAGGCAAAGGTCAGACCTAGATCTAAGAGGAAGGGAGGGAGAGTATTTTGATATGAGATTTGAGATGTCTCCAGGTGTATGGTTGTTGAGGGCTTTGTAGGTAAGGGTAAGTAATTTGAATTTGATTCTAGAGGACACAGGGAGTCAGTGTAGGGATTTGCAAAGTGGTGCAGCAGATGTGAAGTGGTGAAAGAGGAAGATAAGTCTTGCAGCAGCATTTAGGATGGATTGAAGTGTGGATATATGGGTGTCAGGAATGCCAGCTATCAGGAGGTTGCAATAGCCAAGACGGGAGACGATGAGAGAATGGATGAGTTTTGGTAGCATGTTGAGTAAGAAAAGGGCGTATTCTGGCAAAGATTTTAAAAAGGAGTTGACAGGACTGGGAGAGAGTTTGGATGTGAGGAATAAAGTAGAGAGTGAAGTCAAGTGTGACACCAAGGCAGCGGGCTTGTGAGACTGAGGAAATTGTGGTGTTATTGACAGGCAGCGTTGAGTGCACGTGGTGACTTTAGCAGGACGGAAGATAATAACCTCTGTTTTGGACATGTTGAGCTTTAGGTAGTGTTGGGATCTGCATGTGAAGATGGCACGTGGTGACTTTGGAAGGACGGAAGATAATAACCTCTGTTTTGGACATGTTGAGCTTTAGGTAGTGTTGGGACCTGCATGTGAAGATAGCAGAAAGACAGTTGATAACGAGATAGTACAGAGGGAGAGCGGTCAAGGGAAGAGATATAGATTTGGGTGTCATCGGTGTAGAGGTGGTATTGGAGGCTGAATGAGCAAATTAGTGCCCCAAGACAAGAGGTGTATAATGAAAAAGTAAAGGGCCAAGAACAGAACCGTGTGGGACCCCAACAGATAGTGGGAGTGGAGAGGAGGATGTGCCAGAGGTAGAAACACTAAAGGAGCGGTTTGATAGATAGGAAATGAACCAGGAAAGAACTGTCACGAAGACCAATGAAGTGAAAGTTGTGTAGGAGAAGAGGGTGATCAACAGTGTCAAAAGCAACAGAGAGGTCCAGGAGAATGAGTATGGAAAAATGACCCTTAGACATTGCAGTAAGTAGATCATTGATAACGTTTGTGAGAGGAATAACAGTGGAATGTTTGGGACGGAAGCCTGATTGCAGAGAGTCGAGCATGGAATGAGAGGAGAGAAAGTGAGACTGGCGTTTGTACACTAATCGCTCAAGTAGTTTGGAGGCAAAGGGCAGGAGAGAAATAGTGTGGTAGTTGGAGAAAGGCTGGATCGAGAGATAGTTTCCTTAGAATTGGTGAGATGAACGCATGTTTAAAGGAGGATGGAAATGTGCCAGTGGAGAGAGACAAGTTGAAGAGATGAGCTATAGTTGGGCATGCAGTAAAGGAGAGGGAGCAGAGAAGTTAAGAGGACAGGTCATAGGGTGAGATGAAGAGATGAGTGCAGAGACTTCATATTCAGTTACTGGAGAGAATGAATTAAGGGTGGATTGGGGAGTGTAGGTAAAAGTGAGTAGAGTGGTGGAGTGAGCGGAATTTGGCATGAGGAAATATCTTGTCGAATGGTGTTGATTTTGTCTTTGAAATAGGTTGCAAAATAACGGGCTGTGAGGGAGGAAGGGGGAGGAGGTGCAGGTGGGCAGAGAAGTGAGTTGAAGGTGGCAAAGAGGCATTGTAGGTTAGAAGACTGGGTGGCTAGTAGAGATTTGAAGAATGTTTGTTTGGCAATTGAAATTGTAAGATGAAAGGATGAATTTATAGTAGAGGAAATTGGGATAGGATCGAAATTTCTTACAGTGCCGCTGTGCAGTGCGGGAGCAGTTTTGCAGGTAGTGGGTTTGTTTGGTGTGCCATGGTTGGGGTTTGGATCGTCGGAGACCATATGAAGTAGCTGGAGCTGCACTGTCTAGGGCTGAAGTGAGTATTTTGTTATAAAGTCATGGCCAAAATTTTTGCGAATGACACAAGTATTGGTTTTAACAAAGTTTGCTGCTTCAGTGTTTTTAGACCTTTTTGTCAGATGTTGCTATGGTATACTGAAGTAAATTTACAAGCATTTCATAAGTTCAAAGCTTTTATTGACAATCACATAAAGTTTATACAAAGTCAATATTTGTAGTGTTGACCCTTCTTTTTGAAGACCTCTGCAATTCGCCCTGGCATGCTGTCAATCAACCTATGGGCCACATACTCACTGATGGCCGTCCATTCTTGCCTAATCAATGCTTGGAGTTTGTCAGAATTTGTGGGTTTTTGTTTGTTCACACGCCTCTTGAGGATTGACCTCATGTTCTTAATTGGATTAAGGTATGCAGAGTTTCCTGGCCATAAACCCAAAATTTCAATGTTTTGATCCCCGAGCCACTTGGAGCACCTTGCCATAAGGCAAAAGTGATAACTATCATGCTGGAAAAGGCATTGCTTGACACCAAACTGTTCTAGGATGGTTGGGAGAAGTACCTCTTGGAGGATGTTTTGGTACCATTCTTTATTGATGACTCTGTTCTTAGACAAAATTGTGAATGAGCCCACTGCCTTGGTTGAGAAGCAAATGCTCATGAATGGTCTCAGGATGCTTTACTGTTGGCATGACACAGGACTGATGGTTGCGCTCACCTTTCTTTCTCCGGACAAGCGTTTTTCCAGATGCCCCAAACAATCTGAAAGGGCATTTATCGGAGAAAATGACTTTACCCCAGTCCTCAGCAGTCCAATCCCTGTACCCTTTGTAAAATATCTGTCTGTCCCTGGTGTTTTTCCTGGAGAGAAGTGGCTTCTTTGCTGGCGTTCTTGACACCGGGCCATCCTCCAAAAGTCTTCGCCTCACTGTGCGTGCAGATGCACTCACACCTGCCTGCTGCCATTCCTGAGCAAGCTCTGCACTGGTGGTGCCCCGATCCCGCAGCTGAATCAACTTTAGGAGACGTCCTGGCACTTGCTAGACGTTCTTGGGTGCCCTGAAGCCTTCTTCACAACTAATGCACCGCTCTACCTGAAGTTCTTGATCTGATAAATGGTTGATTTAAGTGCAATCTTACTAACAGCAATATCCTTGCCTGTGAAGCTCTCTTTGTGCAAAGCAATGATGACGCATGTGTTTCCTTGCATTAACCATGGCTAACAGAGGAAGAACAATGATTTCAACCACCACCCTCCTTTTAAAGCTTCCAGTCTGTTATTCTGACTCAATCAGCATGACAGAGTGTTCTCCAGCCTTGTTCTCGTCAACACTCTCACCAGTGTTAACGAGTGAATCATTGACCTGATGCCAGCTGGTCCCTTTGTGGCAGGGCTGAAACACAGTGGAAATGTTCTTTTTGGGATAAAGTTCATTGTCATGACAAAGAGGGGCTTTGAAATTAATTGCAATTCATCTGATCACTCTTCATGACATTCTAGAGTATATGCAAACGGACATAATAAAAACTGAGGCACCAGACTGTGCAAAATAATATTTGTGTCATTTTCAAAACTTTTGGCCATGACTGTAAAAAGAGGCAGCCTGATTAGGACAGGACAATGCAGTGAAATTAGCAATCAAACAATATTGCCTCCTTAATATAATTATATATTCACATTGTCCCCTTAATAAAATGAAAAATAAAATGTGTCCCCATAAGTTAATTATCAATATATTTGGCCCGTCAATCAATAAATATTGATTGTCCCCATAATTTATAAGTCAATGGTGCTTCCTCTTATGTCCTGAATGGCAAGATGTTCAAGCAGTATGTTTGAGCCATCTAGCCACTCCGAAGCAGGTATAAAAAAAAAAACACCTGTCCTCAGTCTGGCAATTTAGCTGTTTCCAATCTGCCACACATTGCGAACCATTTAAGCATCCTAGGCTCAAATTGCCCTATAGTAAATGCTGCGGTTTGGAGCACTAAATGGCCAACGATGTGGGGCAGTTAAAAACTACCAGAAAACATGATTTTTAGTAAATATACCCCTACTGTAATAGTAATGACTAGCAAAATCTTAAAAGTGCATTCCCCCATTATTTTGCACTTCCATGTCTCCTAAGAAAAACAGAATATTTCCGTTATTCCCAACAAGATGGACACACCTCATGCTTGAACTTTAGCTTGGAAGAAACAGTAATGTGCAAGAAAAAAAATTAGTAAAATAAATGAAGTCCTTAATGACTAGATCACTGGTAAAGTAAAATGAGTTATTTTATATATTATAGTCATTTTATAACATTTTAATTCAAACCACAAATTGGCAAAAAACAAGCAGTATTATATGAAGTAAATAGGAAAGAGTTACAGTAATGAAGCATTTCTACTTGATTTGTGTTGATGCTGCAATCTAACACAGTATGTACTTGCCACAGTATACTGCAATCTAACACAGTATGTACTTGCCACAGTATACTGCAATCTAACACAGTATGTACTTGCCACAGTGACTAAACTGGAGAGACACAAGGCCAGTGCATGAGTTAGGGGCGCCTGGCTGTGACATCACAGCCAAGCGCCAAAGTTTACAAATGTAGAGAAGCAGCCGCCGCAACTTCACTGCTAAGATGCTGCCAGTTGCTACCCCTCCATGTCAATGGTGGGCACTCAGTGTGAGTCCATCACAGTAATAAACAAGACACTAAATTAGTGACATTATACTTATTCAGTGTTATAGTAGACTGCTAACCCTTGTGTCCTAGTTAATTGCCAGGGCTTGCCTAATGGTAGGTCTGGTCTTGTGGAGACATGTTTAATCAGTTCTTAATATGAGCAAGACAATCACTAACATTGCATAAAGGTACAAATCTGTATGGTTTTAGTTTAGGTGTGTAACTTTGGTCAAAGCAAATACACCCTGATGTGTTGGTAAAAAGTAACTTTATTTTCTGGAATGTCTGAAGAGCCAGAAGAGCCATTGCACATTTGCTGCCCTGGACAGGTACTTTGTTGGACTATATGCCGAATACAACCTTGAACATGGTAAATTTTATACTAAGATTATGACATGGATGAATGTATTGCTCCCTGCACTGCTGCATTTATGTAGTGTATATAAGCCACACAATGATATTAAATGGTTTAAGAGGGTAAGGCTCATTTCTTGGGGAGGGGGGACCTCCTAACTTCCATTTACTACATATTGACACTACATGTTACTCTTCCTGTTGGCCCCCACCACACACACACACTGTTCCATGAGTCTTTAGCAGCACTTCTTACCAGGTACAAGTGCCTCCAGGTAATGTTATGTGGTCACCATACATCCTGACCTCAAACAGTTACATTACTAGGATATTACATTATCATCTCTGCCAATTTCTTTGCAGCTTTTAGGCATTGGACTAGTTGTATTTTATTGTGTGTTCAGTCAGCTTCATAGTTCAAGCAGCAATCAGACCACATGCAAAGCATCCATCAACATCATTTATTGAAATTGCAGTAAAAGAAGTCTAACCCCTAATTCTAATATGTGCCACTAGGTGGCGAGCCTGTTCTTTTCCTAACAGAGTACTCTGCCGTACCTTCAGAAAATTATATGCCAAAGTATTCAAGTGCCTAGAATTGAATGAATAGTCTGAAAAGTATCACAAAATAAAACATGCTGTGACATTCAAGATGGACAAAACCCCCAAATGTTTACATTTGACACCTAAACAGGCCGATAAAGATTGAATCTAATTTCTAATTAACCTATAATGGGTGCTGTGCCATAGGCTCCATTCCTGCCAGGGTAGCATGAATGTCGAGTTCTTCTTGTGTTTGTGTGTATTTACTCTGGGTGCTCTGGTTTCTAAAAACATACTGGTATCTGTAAAAGCACTGGATAGCTGTAACTCTGTCCCACCTGACTGTATATTATTATAGACCACCCATGCTAATGGTGCTCCACCTGAATGACTTGCCTGCTGCAAATCTCACTTATGTACTCTTAAGGGCATATTCAATTCCGATTCGCGGGATGGCGCCGGAACGGCCGCGAACATAATCCGCGGTACCGCAATAACGTGGATTTTCATTCGCAGCCCATAGGGCTGCGTACGAAAATCCGCGTTATTGCGATACTGTGTTACCGGCAGTAATGCGCATTTTCCGCGGTAACGCGCGTTACCGCAGATCGGATCGGAATTGAATATGCCCCTTAGCGCCTTATTTAGGAGCATATTCAATTAGCTACGGAGTGTCTCCGGAACGGTCATGTAGGTACCCTGCAGTGATTTTTCGCCGGTTCCCCCCCCCAATTGGTACAAATTTTCTGTAGTGTGTACCCGACCTTAATAGCAAATGTGTAAACAGATATAGGGTTGAGATGAGGCCTGTCCTAGCCAACTCTAAGTTAGTGTAAAAATAAAACTGCTCAGTATTTGAGTGCTACATACAAAAGGCGGCAGTATTTTCCCTGCAAGGTTTATCAAGGTGCAAATTTGCTGCCTTCAACAGGACTTGTTCCCAATTATAAATGCATAAATATATACAAAGTACTTAATATGTCTGTCAAAATGTACATATTATTTTGCCAACTTTCTAATGTCTGCATATTTCCCCCCATTATTTCTGTAACGGTTTACCAAACACCCCATTGTGTCAAATAATGCCACATACAGCTGTCTGAGCTTACCAAATACCCTTGGTGTGTCACATGATTCCAATAACCCCTTTAAGTCTTTATAACAGAATCCCCCCTAATATGTCATATCATTGATATGTACCTCCTTAAATTATACAAAGTAACACATTGTGTCAATGAAAGTTAGCTAAAACCCACTTGTTTTTATTTTATAATATTACAGTACATGATTTTTTACATTTAATAGGCTGAAACACCTCTCGGAAGTACCCTGTGGGTAAACTAGCTTGAGAAACTTTAATGCTTCATAGTTGTTCATATATATTGTGTTCTGTAAGTAACATATATGATAAATCCCAAAGTTATGCTTGTTAAAAGGATGTATTTGTATGTTACGTTAAAAATACCTATATGACAACTGGTTAAATAAAAGATGGACATTTCCATGTCATCCGAGAAGTAATTAAAGGAGGCTTATGGAAACTTGTGAAAAGGGAAAAGCTGATGTAACATATAACATCATAGTCCCTTTTTGTTTTCTACTAGTCTAGAACATAATGGGCAACAAGCAGGTCACCGTGTATGTACCTGTGGCCCGCAGCTTCTTTCTGCTTTATTCCCCCATCGACCCCTTTTCTCTGCTCTATGCCCTCTTGCTCCAGCTCTTATTCTCTCCATAATGCCCAGTTGAGCTTTACTGGCAGTCCCAGTTTTTATTGAATAATCAGAGCATAAGACTGAACTTTATTATATTAATTTGCAAAAAGCAGTCAACTTCTATATCAAATGAACTCCTCTACATCACATGACTTCCTTCGCACAATGCGGGGGATGTCCGACAGTGCCAGTAGCATATCTGAGATCAGAGGAGAAGAGACAAGCAGTCTGCACCACGTTGTCTTCCTCCATGGAAAAGAGCTCCATGATTCCTGCTCATTTCATGAAAGCAAGATTAGAATTTTTTAGAGTGCAATTAGATTAGTAGTGTGTGAGGGGTTAGTGGGTGGATTGAGGTTTTGTATGGTGTCACACATGTGGAATTTGTAAGGGGGGGGGATTTGGGGGTAAATGGGGTTCTAAAGTACACTTTGTTTTTGGACAAGAGGGCATTGTGGAGTATCTGAGGGGTCTTTGGGATGAGTGGGAGGTTTTAGGGGCATGTAGGTAAATCTGAAGGGTTATTTTGGAGTAAATGTGGGATCTATGCTAAGAGCATGCAGGGTCTCTTGCTTTGTTTAAATGTATTTTTAAACTTACTAAGATTAAGAGGTATATTTACTAAGCTGTGGTTTTGAAAAAGTAGAGATGGTGCCTATAGCAACTAGTCGGATTCTAGTTATCATTTATTTAGTACATTCTACAAAATGACAACTAGAATTGGTTGCTATAGGCAACATCTCCACTATTTCAAACCCGCAGTTATGTAAATATACCCCCAGGAGTAATGTGTGTCACTTGACAGTTACAGGTCAAAACATGCAACCATTCAAGTATATCAGATTGCTGTCACTAGTTTAGAAAATTAAAGCATCAGGTTACAGTACCTTTTCCTTGTGAACCAGTATTCATACTGATCTTAATTTTTTGTATAAATGTTTTTACATATAAAATGATTTGGTTGTACAGTAGCACTTCTTTATTGCTATTGACGAGATGCCCTAGTGCCTCACACAGCCTGCAATTCACCCCATGTGAATACAGATTTATTTATTTTTTCTCTTTTGATGCCCTTAGTCTAAACTTGAGTGACCTTAAACTGCTTGCTGAAAGTCACTGACCTTATCATTAATACCAACCACACAGTCGAAGGGCTATCATGGTCCCACAAATAAGAGATTAGGTTTAGCAGCGAGTAAATAAATCCGAACGAACAAAAAAGCAACATCTGATCATCTCGCCGTCCCACCAAAGCTACATAAGTTTGACTGATGCAAATAACTTCAAAGCCACACATTCTAGAAAAATATTATTTTGGTTCTGGAAGCATAAAAGGTACAACATTTGTTCGCTTAGCTGGAAAACCCTCCCAACATGATTAATTAAATACAACACATGCAATCACCCAGTTTGTTCTAGCACAACAAGAAATCTACAGAGTGATGCAACCACCAGTTTTTGCAGCTGAAAACTTCAGTAGTATGGTGATAATTGACAATTCTCCCTCTATTTCCCATTCTTTATAGTCAAAGTTTCTTTAAAGGTTTTTTATTAGGTTTCTTTAAAATAATAATAAAAAAAAGTCTATGCACCTGAATATATATCAGGGCTCTCTCGAACGTTTGTATTTCTTCCGATATTGCATTGAGAAGTTGACCTGGGGCTTCATATGAAGATGTGATGCCTTAGTAGGGGAGAAGGACAGCGTGGTAAGGCTGCGATACCATTTAAGTAGCCCAAAAAAAAGATTTACTATGAGTTTTATTCATGTAAAAAAAATATACATCTAAAGTCATCATAGGAGTGACTATCAAGGACTTAAATACGGGCAAATTCATTATTCTCAAATGTGAAGAGATAGATTTTGAAGTCAACTGATTTGTTGATTTTTTTGTTCCTAACAGTTGAAAAAAGAAAAGAAAAAGATTGAGGTTTTGTTTTGATGATAAAACGATATTGACTGATTTTAAACGACTGGCATTAATAGTAACCAATACAGTGACCATCTGGATCTTTTCTTGGGCATGGCTGATATAGTCATGTCACATGGCTTTAGAAGGAACCACTATAGTCTTGGTGCTATACAAGGGTATTGCAGCCTGTTTCAAGTCTCTTTGCAAAGATAAGAGGTGTGTACTAAAGGTTGATGACAACACAAGCTTCTTGAATTTCTTCTTCTTCATCCTCCTCCTCTTCATTTAAGAGACCTCTGGCTTCTGGGGTTTGTGTATTTGGAGGCCACTCATCTGCTTCTCTAAGGCACCCAGGGTTCACAATATAGCGATAGTTGCTATTGACTGCGGTTGCGCCACATGACCGTGAAGTGTCCGCACAGCAGTCCTCCTCATTGTCAAAAGCAGAGTGCAAAATAGAGTCTGCTGTGGAAGCTCCACAAGTCTCCCCGAGGTTTACGTACAGTGGATCTTGACTAGCCGATAACATGGACAGACGTCCCCAAATAGCTTCCAGACGTCTCTTAAGGTCTGAAAAGCTGGGTCTCCGCTTGGGCTCAGTGATCCAGCACTGGCACATCATCTCATACCTGCAGAGAGAGACATTTATTAAGACCTAATAATATTTAAAAAGCCTGTTTAAATTCAACTGAGAAACATTGCTAGAAGCCATTAAAATAATACAAATTACTTTGCAGTCTGATATTTAATGTGATGCTCTTCTTTAAAATAAAGATTTGCAGCATGTCAGTTAGAGTGAACTTGCTTATTGCATAACACTTGATTTGTGTGGTATGTGGTCGACTACTAGACATTCATTTGGTCGACATTCAGAAAGTCGACAGTATTAGGTCGACTTCTAGACATTCATTCGAATGACGGTCTACATTACAATTGTTGACTTAATAATATGGTCTACATTAGAATTGTCAACCTAATAATACGGTCGTTACTATTACGCCAACTTTCCAACCCTGTGTATATTATGTTGATCATATAAATGTGGATCATGTAATTGTTGAACATATGTATCACACCAATTTGTATATCTATACTTATTTAAAATAAAACTGCTGCAGTAACATTACAATTGTGGGAGAAGTTACAGATGGGGTGCACTATTGCACTTAGCTATTGTGATGGGAGGAGTGTGCACTGGAAACATGAGTTCCTCAAACTAGTGAGCCTAGACAAAAATATTATAATCATCTGTCTGTAGTCGTGGAGTGTCCTGTTGTCTTAATTTGCTGTAGTATTGTTTTAATTGATTATTTCTCTAATTTTTATTATTGAACTTTATTATATTGTATCCTATATTAATCTATCTGCAAACTGTCAGGCGCCGTCCCTGCTGTTCTTCAACGAAGTGGTGATGACGGTAGCCTGATGTTTCCGGCCGGGGGTGTCCCTGGCCGGCTTCCAGCTGTCGGGCGCACGCGTTCCTCGTCCCGTACCAACGGGACGTTATGTTCTTCCCGTTCCTGCAGGTCCGTCCTATCAGCTGCAACAAGTCTCTATATTAATCTCACTCTGGCACCATTAGGGTGCCAGAGTATCAGGTCTCCATTTTGGTCTCCCTCTTTCCTCCAGCGTTCCTTTTTACCTATCCTATTGGTTTTTACCCAACTTCCCTGACTATTCTCAATGTTCCTGCGTTCTGGTTATTGACCCCGGCTAGCTGACCATTCTCTGGATTCTCGTGACCCCTGACCTCAGCTTGGTTGACTTTGCTTCTGGATCTCCCCGTTGTACCGCCTGTCTCCGCTGGTTTGACCCGGACCGTCTTGACCCTTCTTCACCACGCTGGTAACTGTCTAGGTGGACCGCAACATGCGTACCCCTTGCAGCTAAGCCCAAACCTGCTTGCAGGGGTCCCTGGTGAAAACCAGGGGTACATTAGACTCTGTACCTCCTAGTTCAGTGGTGCAAATAACAGTTGGTGTTCTCAGTACATTCAGCGCCTTCTCAGCTTGACACAAGTTACCTATATCCCCACCTCATCTACTCATTTCTGAAACACCTTGTTTTCTATCACTAATCCTGTACACATCACAATTCAGTATCCAATTCTACCTACTTTATACACCTTTCAACATCTATTCCTATCCCATCTAACACACCTACCTTTTACACCGCTAATTCACGCCACAAATCATCCACTACCCCCAACTCTATCTCCTGCTCCGTCCCTCCTTTCTGCTATCCTAACCCCATATCCTTACCACTGCTACCCTCCCCACTCCCACCCTCATTATCAAACCCTTTCATGCACACCCCTCCCCATCACCCTACCTTTTTTCACCTCTATACCTAGCAAAGTTCCGAACTTCACTCATTCTACCATTACCTTTACTTAAGCATATTTTCACTTGATTTGTTTATACTGTATGTATAACACTAATAGTGCTCATTCTAATATTCACATCACTACCTCCTACAACCACTATCTCTCTATACCAGGAATCTCATACCTCCACTCATTCGCCCTCTATGGACTTGGACTACAACTGCACCACCATATACAACATCTATGGACCACAACTTCCTAGCAACCACACCAACTTAAGACTAGAGGTGCTCCACGACTGATATATTTGTGGGAGGAGCCAGAATGACAGAAGCTTCTCCCACTTTTGTGTTGTGGAATCAGAAACTGGAGAAGAGAGGGTTTATTTAAATGACAATAATTAATTAATAGGTGGTATACGAGGACATGGAGGAGAAAGAAAGTCAATGTGAAGGACCAAAAGCAAAAATTAAGGCTAAGTTAGGACTGGGGTCATGAGTTTGATTCCCCTTCATGGCCTTATCTGTGCAGAGTTTGTATCATCGTCATCACCATTTATCTATATAGCGCCACTAATTCCGCAGCGCTGTGCAGAGAACTCACTCACATCAGTCCCTGCCCCCATTGGGGCTTACAGTCTAAATTCCCTCACACACACACACACAGACGCACAGACTAGGGTCAACTTGTTAGCAGCCAATTAACCTACCAGTATGATTTTGGAGTGTGGGAGGAAACCGGAGCACCTGGAGGAAACCCACATAAACACGTGGAGAACATACAAACTCCACACAGATAAGACCACGGTCGGAAATTGAACTCATGACCCCAGTGCTGTGAGTCAGAAGTGCTAACCACTTAACCACCGTGCTGCCCCATAATATGCCCCTTCTATGTGCTTCCCATGTTTGCGTGGGCTTCCTCTGGTTTCCTCCCACACTTAAAAAAACATACTGGTAGGTTAATTGGTTGGTGTCAAAATTAACACTAGTGTTTGTGTATTAGGGCATTTAGACTGTAATCTCCAATGGAGGAGGGATTGATGTGAGTGACAAATATTCTCTATACAGCACTGCGGAATTGGTGGTGCTATATAAATAAATGATGACGATGAGGACTTTGTCGCCAAATACTAACATTTGTTGTAACAAGATAATCAATATATTCCATAAAATCAAAGATCTGAATTTTTGCACAAACCAATAGCACTACAGTGTTCAACAATATACTCTACAGACTACCAAAGACAACTACAACTAAAATATAAGATGATTTATAGGCTTACAGTTTGTCTGTTTTGAAAATAGAAGAGGAACCATGCGCAAAGAGAAGCTAATTTTACTGGCCGATGTACTCTGGCTTGGATTGGTCATTGGATCACATCCAATATGACCACTTATGTGTATGGCCAAATTTGCTCAATAATAGTGCCTTGTAGTAGGATCAGCAAATGTGTGGCAAACTTTAGACAATCAATGCAAATGTTGGGTCCCTATGGGTCTTCTTGCAGATCTGCACCTTTCAGCAGTGATAGTAAGTAACCCATAATGTCCTTATGATAATATCCTTACACTTGATTGGAAATTGGAAAAAAAAATAGATTTTATACTTGGGTTAAATCCTTTTCTCTTAGTCCATGGGGGACACTGGACCATGGAGTATAGAGCCTCCTTCAGGACATGAGCACTTTAAATAATTTTAACAATTAAATGCTCCTCTCTCTTTTACCTCCCCATTCTGCAGGGAAGTCAGTTATTTTACTTACCAAGCCCCACTGGATAGAACCAGAAACAAACAACAACTTCATCCCGGAAAAAGAAAACTTTAACTTTGGTAAACTTCTTCTCAGGATAAGTAGAGCGTAATAGGGCGCTCAGTGTCACCCATGAATTAAGAGAAAAGGATTTAACGTAAGTATAAAATCTCATTTTCTCTATCATCCACTGGGGGACACTAGACCATGGAGACGTACCAAAGCTACTTCCTTCGGGTGGCCACACTCACAAACCTGTAGCGCGCAGCACCCTATACCCAACCTAACGTCCTTAGACTTGTAAAGGTATGTATGGAGCCCCACGTGGCTGCCCGGCCAAACAGCTCAGCGGAAGCCCGATGCTGCTTCGTACACAAAATGCTCACAGATTACACCATTAAAGCCAGCTGTGCTAATCTCTGTCATGACTGGCTTCACCAGTCTGGTACCACAACTGCACCTGGACTCCTTCCTGTTTTACCCTTTTAGGGTGCGGGAAGCATCACCATTAGAGGGATCCAGTAATAATTCTAGAAGCTCATTGCAATAGAGTTATTTGTATATACCTGATGATGATGATGATGATGTATGCCACTGCAGTGGCATTGTCTAATTGAATCTGTGTGGGATTTCCCTGTGACAGAAGGTAACCCTGAGCTAGAGCGTTTAGCATCGCTCTTAATTCTAGAACACTTATCGGAAGCTTCTCAAGAACAGACAATGAAAGGAGACAGCCTCTCAGCACTAGAGGCAAGTATCTGTTGTCCCAACTGTCCAATCTTATATAGCAAAGGGACAGGCCCTATTAATGCTGCTAACTCAACTTCCCGAAGAGCAGCGTCCATC
The DNA here is from genome assembly GCF_038048845.1 of Mixophyes fleayi. Lineage (NCBI taxonomy): Eukaryota > Metazoa > Chordata > Amphibia > Anura > Limnodynastidae > Mixophyes > Mixophyes fleayi. The sequence continues at coordinate 33,849,575 of NC_134413.1, read as the reverse complement.
TGAGAGCCAACAGACACCCTGTTAATCTGAGTATGTCCACCTGAACATGAGTGCTGAGTGTCCCAGATCATCCTGCCGAATGAACCCGTCTGATAGCTTAACCCAAACAGCTTTTGAAAAGATAACCCCTCCCACTGTGTTATACTAACACTGAAAGAAAATCACACCCACTGTAAGTAATGTGGGATTGGCTAACCGCATGGCAATTAAAGCTGGTCCACAGGGCAACAGTAAGTGAGAAGGTAGGAAATCAATTTATCCCCTCACACAGGAATGTGAAGTGGACTCCTATAAATCAGCAGACAGACACACACAACTGCTTCTGCGGGTGGGCAGAATGTCCATCATGCAGCCTGTTATTTCGAGGACCTAGCTGATGGCATCTTAGTGGAACACGTCTGCTGTCCTCCATGAGGAGCCGGGAACTGCCGAAGCGATTCCTGACCCCTGTGCCTTTACCACTATGCGAAAAGGCCTGAAACTAAGAGTCCTGAGCTTACGGCAGATATACCAGAAGGAACTCTTTCACCTGTCTCCTGGCTAATTTGCTTATACAAGTCAACCCCGAACAGACATCACCGTAAAAGACAAGGACACCAAAAACTTTTTGACTCATCTGCCTCCCAAGCATTGAGCCTATTAGCTCTGCAAGCTGAGACCATCAAGATAAAAATTCTGGCCCCCGGTTTGACCAGCATCTAGGGCTGTGCGCCCAGATATACTTATTCCTTCCAGAAGTGTACCGACAAAGTCGCCATTACAGACCTATGCCATCCAGACTGCACACCTGCAAAGAGTTGCTCTGGCCACTTTTCTGTGGTCAAGTTGACCCAATCTGAAGCTAAAAATGCATCTCAGTAAAGCACCAGCCACTAACTGTTTTAAGAATGGTCTCAACTTTCTGTTTTTACCATTCTTAAGTGCTGTGGTATTGGTGGATAAGAATAGACGTGGCATTAGACAATCGCGCTATAGATGCAACCCCTTAGGTGGAATTTCTTTGTAACCTACTCTGGTAAGTGATAAAGGGTCTGATATCTGCATATAACATAAACCTATGTATAGGTTGGGTCCCTGACTCACACAGCAACTTTTTTGCGGAGAACAAACAAGGAAAGAAACTGCTTTTTCTTTCTTTTAAACAGCGTCCTTCAGACTCTACCCACTGTCCTAGATGTATAGTACCTGGGAACAGTCCACACTAAATCATCCACACCATGCTGTCGTGTAGAGTCCTTGTCAAAAACAAGCAATTCTCTTTGTTGGATTGCTCTGCTACCTCACCCTCTTTTTGGGAAGAGCACTCAGAAACCAACTCTCTCCAGGACCTGACTAAGACAGGACTGATTTTTTCGCAACATAGTCAGTGAAGTGTTCTCTAGAATATTTTCTAAGAAGACAGAAACTCTTACAAGACCCTGTACAGTTTTAACAAGGCATATCGCCTAAACAGGCTCATCTTGTGGCATTGCCAAGAGGCGCTTGGGGTAATCGGCTGAAGATTCAATGAAACCGATGGAAGGACAGGTCCCTTCTCCTACAACCAGTGGACATGAAGCGAGCTGATGGGTAAACCAGAACTAGACTGCGCTAGTGCCTTAGCCCAGGTTGGTTCCACCCAACTAGAGATAGAAAAGGAGAACCAGGTATCAACAGACAGCAATAAACTCATCAGTGAATTGTGCAGAAATATATCAAACCATCCCCAATGCAATCCCACTCCAGCTAGAAGTAACTACCTCCTGCTGGGGAAAATCAGGGGGGGAGAGCACATTATGCTACCTGTACCTCCACCCAACACTCAGTATGCATAAACCTCTCTTTATCCAACCTAAAAAGAAAAAGAGCAGAACAAAAGATAGATACAGAGTAAACAATATGGAAAAATGAACCAGGTATCAAAAGACACACATTTAATTCAGCAGATATAGAACACACAGTCTCCAATGCAATCCCACCCCAGGTAGAAATAACTACCTGCTGCTGGAGAGACAAAGGAGAGTTGCACTGCTGGCACATTGTCTGTTCTACAGTGTATTGATATTCAGTACACACCTGAAATCAGTCAGGGGGGGGGCGGGACAGTGTACATTATACTGCTTGCACCTCCCCCTAGGACTCAGTAGCCCTGGACCTCTCAATATTGAAAAGTGAACAAGGTATCAATAGACAATAAAACTCAACAGAATCTGAGTATATTATATATTACATATTTCCAATGCAATCCCACTCCATCTTCAGTACACATGAAACCAGTCAGGGAGGGGAGTGCATGATGCTGGCTTGGGCCTGCACCTCTCCTTACCCCTTCCCTAGGACTCAGTCATATACCTCTCTTTATCCCCATCATAAGGAAAAGTGCAGGTAAAGAGGCAGCAGGGCTGCTGGCAAAGTGACTAGTTTAGACTGATCCTCAGAACACAGCTGAAATCAGTCAGGGAGGAGGTGAATACTATGGTGCAGGGGTCTTTCTTTACACCTCCCCCCAGGGCGCAGCACGTCAGTGGCCCTCCTGTGCTGCTACTGTGCCTAGGACTTATCTTGCCGCTCTCTCGGTGCGGTCTGGTGCTGATCTAGCTACCCAATGGTGCGGTGGCAGCTCCGGGTTCCCAGCTACAACCTGCGGTGCAAGGCCCCAGGAGACAACAGACTGTGTCTCAGTGGCGGATCAAGGGGGGCGATCGCCCCCCCCTAGCAGGGGCTTGCTGCCGGCGGCTGCACACTGTGCAGGTTCGTTCAGCAGTGACAGTGTGCTGCCCGGCTGCTCTGATTGTGTTTTAAACACAATCAGAGCAGCGGGGCAGCACACTGTCACTGCCGAGCGGACCTGCACATACTGTGCAGCCGCCGGCAGCCTTAGAAATAAGAAAGGGGGCGGGGCCTAAATCGCGCCCCCCTAAAATCGCCCGGGGTATAGCAAAAGTCTGGATCCGCCCCTGCTGTGTCTACACAACACATCTTCGCTGCTTCCGTTTGCAGACAGCCCCCAAGACTGCCTGCCCTTAAAAATTGAAATAAAAATAAATAAAAGAAATAGTCTGCCGAGGAAACACCGTCCTGAGGACACTCTAAAAAAATAAAATAAAAAAAAATGGGACTTCCCTGCAGGATGGGGAGGTATAAAAGAGGGAGGAGCATTTAATTGTTAGAATTATTTAAAGTGTCCAAGTCCTGAAGAAGGCTCTATACCCATGGTCCAGTGTCCTCCTGTGGATGATAGAGAAAAAAAGCTATTTAATTGACAGCAAGAAGAACAAGATTATTTTGAAATATAATTATTATGTGGATTTTTTTGGTTGCCTTTGTAAAGTAATGTTCTCCCATGTTTGTAAGATGCCTCATTTCTGAAAAAACCATTCACACATATATAAATACAGTTTAAAGTTGCACCAACTAGTATAAGGTGGTAGTGCAGGGGCTCCCTCCCCGCAGTTGGCTAGATGGTAGTGCAGCTTTAGTAATGATTACAAAATGATAATATTACACTTACTTAACAAGTCTATTTTTTTGGTCTTTCTACATGACAACCATAAGGTGGCACTGCAATACCAACTTTCGCATTGCCTCTTACATCACCAAATTCTGTTTTCTTATTATAAAAGGCGGTGAACTGGGACTTTTCTACCCACCTGTGTGTTTAGTATCTCATAGGTGATTAAAAAATGGACATACACATAAGTTTAGGAATATCTTATTCAATAGATTACTGGAAGTAGTGAAACTGGAGCAGTTTATACAACGGCGAGTATTTTATTGTGGAAATGCAGAATGTGCCTTTAACTTTGTAGCTTTCTATAGGTTTCCACCCACCTCCCAATGTCAGGCCTGCATGAGATTAAAATGTTCTTTAAAAAGCCATTATTATTATTAAACTTTCTGACTCGTATTGGGATGTGGGCGAAGTTTGAACATGATTTTGTGCATGTTGATGATGTAATATGAATGGCTTTGTTGCATCATTCAGAAAAATGATAAAACCAGAAATAATCCATAGACATCGTTTTAAATGTTATTCTAGTTTAAAGAGTTCACAATGCAAGAAAAACAAGCAGACATAATATAATGAAGAATATCCTTTAAGAGTACCAGTCACCAGCACAACTGCACATTGAATCGATGCAGAGCAGACAACAAATAAATGAACATAAAGTGCATGTACAGCTGTATAGGTTCCTCTAAATTCATCCTTTTACTTGTCTGCATGAAGTAAGCCATCTTCTCAGCAACTTTTAATGATTGTGTAAACATGTCTTCTACTGAATGGGAAATATGCACTGCTCCTAAGAAAACATTTTACAACAATCAAACGGTAGGAAATCTGCCAGGATTCAGCATATATGGGCAGGGCCGTCTTTCCCATTAGGCACAATGGGCAGGTGCCCGGGGGCCCTGCAGCCTAGGGGGGCCCGTCGGAGGCAGCACAAAAAAAAAAAACCTGATATAAAAAAGAAGAAGAAAATACTTACCTTGCTGTCAGCTGGCGATCCGGCTCCCTCCATGGTCTCCTCCTCTGTGAGGCACTGGCAGTGCATGTCGGGCGTGACATCATCACGCCCACCAGACATCCATTGCGGAGCGCGACGGAGGAGGAGACCATGGAGGGAGCCGGATCGCCAGCTGACAGCAAGGTAAGTATTTTCTTCTTCTTTTTTCCCAGGTTTTTTTTTTGTGCTGCCTCCGACGGGCCCATATATATATATATATTATATATATATATATATATATATATATATATATATATATATATATATATATATATATTTATAGCCACATATATATATATATATATATATATATATATATATATATATATATATATACATATATATATATATATATATATATATATATATATATATATATATATATATATATTATATGTATAGGGGCCCCGGTGCACTGCTTTGCCCGGGGGGGCGAAAAGGTTGTTAAGAGGGCCCTGTATATGGGCCCCGTGCACTGCACCAATGGCTCCACCACTGTATGTGAGGGAGCAGGGAAGTTTAATCACTTCAATCATTTTTGTTTTGTTATCTTAAGAATTGGCAGTGACAAGTTAAATACAATGGGATCTATCTGGGTACTGCTCAAGTTATGGGCCCCACTCAACATACTTTTTTTGCACTAATCCAACAACTGAGATATCAGAATTCGTTAATGTCCACTGTAAGCTTCATACTCTAAGTTACTTCAATAAAGAGCAAGTATATTTCTCACGAGGTTATTCGAATACACAATCCCTGATCCCAATTTAATTTAACATTTTGTGAAGGTCATACCGAGTGTGGACTGGACTCCATTATTACCTTGGTATCTGGTCTATCACCCAGAATGTCCTTTTTATAATTAACCACAGTGCATGGGTAGCGCTCTTTTCACTCCTCTGTTGAAAGCCAGTAAGGACAGTTTGGAGGGTTGATGTATTTACGAAGGAGATTGACGCTTGAGAGCCTTTCTGCTTGTTTAAATTATTAGTAAGCAAGTTAGTCATTTATCTTTTTTGCTTAGGTAAGCCCCTATCACCATGTGTGACCTAGGGGGGTGCATGGGTAGCTCTAATGCACCTCTGTGTTTGCACTTTCCTCCGCAGTGGCTGGTTCTTGGGTGTGGGCATAAGTGACTAGAAGGTCCCCGCACAAACGAGTTTAAAAGCAATGTCTGTTAGCGGGTGTTGTTGCATGGCAGTGCAGTGCGATAGTTGTTGTAGTGAGTTGGGCACCAGATCATCTCTATATTGCAAAATAAAAACTCTTTATTGACAATCCTCCTCCTCATCCAGGACCATACCCTTGGGTTGCAGATAATAAAGAAACTATATATATCTCCTGTCTCCTATTTTTTTATGTTCCCCCTTGAAAATGTTAAAATTGGGGTTTGACGATAGACGAACAGACAACTATCATATACTGTTGGCAATAGGTTCAAGAAAAAAAAAAATCCATTCATGCCTAAACTTGTGATGCTCAGAGCAGGAAACCAAGAATGTTTAATATTCGGGGAAGTGTTACTTCCATGTGTGCTGCCTATGCAACTTTTATGTTGAAATAAAGATTAAAGAAAAGCTTCAAACATAATAAGATTCTTATGGTAAATCCACACTCCCCAACTATAAAAATGTCAGAACCTCTATAAATCTTGCGTTAACTGCAGCTGCTATAAGCACGAAAGTGCCAAGAATGGACCATTATCAATGTGTTGTGGGTTCAGAATTTCACGGAAACTGGACCCCCAACTTTCTGATAGCTGGACGGGCGAGGGTGGGTTACTTTAAAAAGTAATGTAAATGGTGTTAATGCATTTTACTCTGCTACCAGACTGAGCGATTTTGCAAGTACATCCAATTGACTAACATACATGTGGGAGCTGCTCCTAACCAATAATCAGGCCCCAGAGTAATATTCTGTGTAAGATGTTCTGTGTGTCATCCGGAGATTATGAAAATAAAACAGTGCAAGGTACACTGATATGGATTTCATGAAAGACTTTGTCAGAATGGATTTTGATTGATATCATAGAGCACACTTTAAAGATAAAAAGAGTTTACGCACAATATAGCAAAAAATGTGCAGAGGTGATTGGTCATAAAACACCTGGATTATAAAGCTGGTAGCCATGCACTCATTAGTACAGCTGATGCTCCATTCCCCCAGTACTGCAAGTGTTCAAAATTGTTCACATAATATGAATGACTCATGGTTTATAGAGCCTTCTTCTGCTATGGATTATTAATGTATATTCCTATAAGGAATTCCGAATACTGCAATGTTGGGACAGTGGGTTGCAGAGCCGGATTTAGACCTTATAGGGCCCTAGGCAAGATACTGGTTTGGGCCCCCCTCCCTGAAAAAATCCATAGCACTATAGTTTTTTAGCATAACATATAGCCCTATTCAGAGGCTGGCTGGCAAACTTTAGCCCAGGGGGGCAAGCACATAGCACTGGCCCATAAGCAGTGGCCTATTTTTAAAGGTTGGTCTCACCGCCGGCACTGGGAGGGCCCTCTGGGGACTGCTGAGCCCTAGGCAATTGCCTAGGTTGCCTAATGGTAAATCCGGCCCTGGTGGGTTGATTGTAACTTTAACACCCACTCCTTATATCCTATATTCTCCTCTATTACATGTATCCTGCAAAGAGCATTGATTTATAAAGAGGTTTACACTCCGTTGTATGTTGTATACAATTAAACAGGTAGCTTCTCTTAAACGAGATCTCTTTATGAAAAAAGGTTTTTGTTTTGCAGAAATAAACTCTTTCTGCCCAAATAGCAGAAATGTGTGCGATTCATGTCTGGGATCCTTGCGGTTCAGGAGAAACAACCTCACCCGTGCCTGCATTCCCATGTCCTCAGGATGCAAAGCCTGAAGTTTAAACATACTGTGCTGCATATAGATGCAGTCTATAGAGGTGAATAGATCAGGCACATTGTGAACCTCCGTCTGCAGCCGCTTACATTAGAACCCAGATTGTGACCTGGGAACTGGGGGCACTGACAGGAAGGAATCTACCAGATGAGATTAGAGCGTCCTGGAGTTATAAGAGGTTTAAATAAAAAAAGTAATTGCTCTTAAAGGTGAAAAGAGAGTTAAAGGATGCAATCATCATGAGGTAAGAGTAACATTTTAAAAGGTGGGATTCCATAAAGATAGAGAAAGCAGAAAGTGACAATTTTAGACCAAAAAAGAAATACGTGTCATTATATATAGTACCGCCACTTTAAAGACCACTTTCATAGACTATTCCCTATAGATATGGCACAAACGTGACAGCGGCAGAGGAAATTATACATAAAACTATATTTTGATATATGCAATTGTAATTTGTATATTAGCACATAATTGGTTATATTCTCCTGATAAGGACTTGTTAAATCCTATGAGCTGTTGTGGATCTAAACTACTAGCTGCTTCTAGGTGCCATTACACAGTAATGAAATTTGCAGAGCGTGAATTCATGCAGTCTCCGTTCCCTGGCATTCAGGCAAATTGTAAATACATTTACTTTTTAATGAGTAGCAGAAGCCACACTGAATGTACAGCAGATGTCCTCATTACGCCTTATTTTTTGATCAGCCTGTCTTTAGATCTTTCAGCTACATCTCACAAAAATAGATGTTTGCACAGTGTGTGCAGACTCCAACGTCTGCAGGATACGGCTCAGGTGGACACTTTACTTACAGCTCATCCAGGCAGTCTGGCGGCTCCTTCAACCTATTCCCAGCAACGAGGTAGCTGTAGATTTCAGAATTCTCAATGCCAGCGTAAGGGGTTTGTCCTAGGGTCACTATCTCCCAAAGAGTCACACCAAATGCCCACTAGGAAATAATTAGAAATTAAATAGTTACCCTGACAAGTAATACAAAACAGCAAAAGTAAGCACAACACATGTATGTAACCTTTTATCTGTAAATTGTTTATCTAGAAAAATTAGAAAGCCAGAAGAAAAGAAATTACTTTTGTTTACCAGTAAGTCATACACATAAGATGCTCATAATCACCAAGTGTCTTCCCCTATGGGCACTGTGAGAAGCGCTGATATACAAAATGTATGAGAATGGCAGAAGAAACATAGGAAAATATGTGGGTAATTTTAAACTGTAATTTACAATATTTTAAAAAAAGAAAAAAAAAACATAACCGGAAAATACCAAGTATTTAAGATTACAGATTCTATAAAATGTATTTTACTTTATAATCGGTTTGGGATATTAAAAAATGGTATTAGTTGTCCTTAGAAGGACCACTATTCCTAAAGCATACGTTGATCCGGTATGAAGATACAATTTGTAACAATCACACATGGATTTTGTTGTACATTAATAAATCATACACCTGTTTCACTTAAGGTTTCGGTGTAGGGTCAGACTGGGGTTTGGATTGGACATTTTTTTTTTTAAAGGACTAACAGCTATTAAGAAATATATGCAATTTTATTTGGAAATGTCAGACTGCCTGTCTTCTACTAGTGGGTGATAATAATATTGATACTGTGATAAGGACTCCAGGCATTTGACAGGACACAGTTCACAATTCTTCTTTTATTTTGTCAGGATAGCAGAAAATATGAATTTTTCTTCCATAAGACAAACAAAACCTAGCTCTGACTAACACAGTCCCATTGTCTAGTCACCGGTCCACTAGTTAGGCATCGGTCGCTCCGGCCCAAACAAAAGCACACACTTATATACCCAACTTCCACCCAAGCATTAATCATAGAACTTCCACCTGTGCGAGTTTACACTGTATGTCTGTGTAAAGCTGTCTCCCCACACTGCGGCCCGGTACACAGCCATTTCAGACTGAACTGTCTTGGGGAATGGCTACACTTGCCACAATACCTATATTCATATAACATATTTAATAGAATATGTCTATTTCACAGGTTTCCTAAATGCAGATCTGATACTCTGGAGTTTACACTATGTACTTTCACCTACTCTGAAATAGCCAATAACTTGATGCCCTGTAGATGGGAACCACTGGCAGGTTTCAGCATTGCCACATTCTGCCAAGAAATAATGTAGCCTTTTCCTCAATGGAAGGAAACGTTTGCATGTTTCCACTACTACTCAGTATCCCCCTTTGCTGCTATAAATGTTGAGGTATATACAGTAGCGGGCTGGGCTGGGCCAGGCGGCCGCGCGCCAGCGTCATCAATGACGCGGCCGCATCCCGTGTCATGTGATGCACCCGCCTGTGCGGCCCCCGGCCCGCACCTGGGTGTATATCTAACCAAATAGTGCCAAGAAGGAAATAAGGAGGGACAGGAAGTATGAATACAGAGCTGGACATTCTATTTTAACAAATCTTAGATTGTTGCAAAACAAACATTGTTTATATCCCCAACATGCAGGCGTCCATGTTTTCTATTGAATGTACAAGGTAACAATACTTAATTCCAGGATGAAGCACCCACCACATCACTGTACATGGTGTAAACATTGTCTGCCAGGCTCTCCAATGCCAGCCACTTTACAGGAAGCTTGGATGCACATCCTTGACGGTAATAGTCCCCACTGTAGATTTTCTTGGAGAGGCCAAAGTCTGCGACACACACCCTCATATCCTCATGTAACCTGAGACAAGTGTTGCAGGAAATGAGTCATCATGGATCTGATATTATACATTCAAGTCCTTACATCAGAACAGATACATTTCTGTATGGTACTCATGTTGCATTTGGGCAGTGTATAGATCGTACTTAACCCCTTATCCTCTAGTGTGTCTTTACAGGAAAAGATGACACAAATAAATGCTCATTTACATATGCAGGAATAGGATACCATGCACAATGAATCACATTTCTATGTATAATTGCATTAACTAAAAGGACAGCGATACAAATAAATATCAACATTCACAATATATTACAAAATGTTAGAAGCAATGCACAGAACTAAAGATATATACAGTGTATATATTATCATATCAAGAGATATTAAGAAAGGTTTATTTTACTAATATATTTAAAGTGGTACCCATTGTGACGCATTAATGAGTTAGTCACACATACAGAGGTGTCCTGCATAGACAAATTGTTTTCATAGAAAACCACATTTCTACACTAATTTGCATTTGATAGTGTGAATGAGATGTGTTTTATTGTTTGCTTTTTCTCTGCTAATTGAACATTCATAAATAAAATGACATATCTGCCACAGTTATTACAGACCCTCACCACTACAATGGCCAAAAGCCTATAATAACAGGGATGATAGCTTAGTTACTAGTTTTCTATGATGATCTTTCCCTGCCTGCTTAGCAGATACCTTAAGAGCGACAACAGAAAGAATAAATTTGCACCTTGCTCTTCCACATCTTAGACTTACTACTTTGTGGCACAATTAACTTACTTCTTCTGGTTAGTAAAAACAACTAACCCAGCACTGATAGGCACTGATGAAGCTCTTGACTAGCTTAATGTATAAAGATGGAAGCAAATGTGTGTGCATTATCAATGAAGGTAGTCCTGTCGGCACGGAAAGAGACCCCTCAATCATATACCAGGGGAACAGATAAGAGGAAATGGTTACCGTACAATCCATTATAAAGAAACCATAAATTGCCAGAACTGCTAAAGCAGTAATGTTTTGAGAACTGGTCCAGAAGAGGCGTTAACTATCATGGTCAATTATTTTGGGAAGGAACCTTTTTGTCACGTCAATCTCCAAAAGTAATGTTTTTTAGATACTTGCAATTGAGACATGCAATAGGGTTGCTGGTAGGACTGATTGGAGTTAAATTAGAATGCGATGTACTAGAGGAAGATGGGCTTTACTAAAAAAACAAAACAAAAACAACACAAAACAGTACCAGCATTGTATAAAATAACGTTACATGAACTTAATTCCTCTTCCATATACAATACTTCTATCCCTGGCGCCACATCTTACATTCAGAATAATCCAAATAAGATATAAAATATATTTATGTATTTTATTCTCAAGTAGTACTATATAATCAAAAAAAACATCAGCATATATATATACACTAGGTCTCAGTTCATTACACTCGTCAGTGTAATGTTTAGAGTCCTTGTTAAAAATGTTTTCCTCCTCAGTTGCGTGAGTACTCACGTTTATCCTGGCTGTGATGTTACTTCCATAGTTGTAAAATTTACAACTATGGAAGTAACATCACAGCCAGGATTTACAGTGTAAATAGTAGATAATATTCAATCTTCTCCTTAGCTGGTAGTGTCCTAACACAGTCCTTCGGCAGGTATGGGCTAAGGACACCGCTAACTACATGCGGTCCTTACTTCCTAGTTGCTTGGAATGCATAAGCGTTCCAACCCCCGAACTTCCGGTTCCACGGCCTGTTGCTCATTATTTAATTTTTCTTTCAATGCCACCAAGGCTTCTGACTATAGATATTGTTTTTTATCAGTTTGCTCAAATAAATCCAGGTGAAGAAAAATCGCTATCTGTGCTCAATGTACAGTTGGTCAATTTCTTTGGAACGCACTTTGCGTTCCAACCTCCGAACTTCCGGTTAACGGCACCTAGTTCACAAAGTAGCTTCTTTCTGTCTTAGCTAGTATTAAAGGTTATGAATCAAAGTCTGTGTCCTTGTGTGAGTTCCCATTCACACCCAACGCGTTTCACCTCTACAGGCTTCCTCAGGGATTGGGAATTTTGTGCGAGTTGATTTCTTAAATAATCAGCACTCTGACGTCAGTGTACACACCTCCCTACATCCGTAAGCACACCTGCTGATTATTCTGCAGTTTACTGACATAGTACAATCAACCTATATACTTAGATATATTATCCATGCATAAATTGTTTACATTGTACAAATATACTTCCTCATGTAATATGATACTATACAGCATATAATTATATAAAAAAATGTTTGTCTAGGCATTAAAGTTTTTCTAAAAAACTCCCCAACTCAAAATCAAAATTAAATCCTTTTGGTGCCAGAGTGGAAAGTTCAAATATCCATTTTGCTTCCTCTTTCGATATTTTAATCCTATAATCTTCTTCTCTCCATGACTTTTGGGTCTTTTTTATACCCATGAATTTTAAACATTGGAAGAATGTGTGGAATATATTAACACCAATACACTAAATTTAATATTTACAGCTAATATCAGTAATAACAAAGTTCATTACTTAGACTTAGAGATTTTTGTAGAGAATGGGAAACTGGAAACAAGAACTTATTTAAAGACGGTGGATTGTAATAACCATCTATTAGCAACAAGCAATCATCATAAGAATTGGATAAAAAAAACATCCCAAGTGGGCAATTTCTAAGAGTATAGAGGAATTGCTCAAAAGATACAGAGTATATAACAAAAGCAGGTCAAGTGAGAGATAGAATTATATTCTCGTTCCAAGAATCTGAGAATGTTAATGCGCAATTTGAGAGAATATATAAAATGGACAGACAAGAACCTTTGACCTGTAAAAATGAAACGGCTAGAAAGAAAGATCTAGAAGGAGAGATTAATAACCCAATATAGTGATCAGGCAATTAAATTGAAAAGAATTGTAGAGAAATACTGGCCTATTTTATTGAAAGATGAGAAATTACAAGGAATTATTCAAGAAAAACCATCAGTAATTTATAGAAAAAGTCAGAACATAAAGAATGAATTAGTGCAAAGTGCAATTCCATCAAAAGAACCCACAAAAGAAGGGACGTAGTTGAATGACAAAAGAACAGGCTTTTATCATTGCCATAGATGTCAAGCATGTAAAATCACTAACATCCAAAACCAGTAGAAAAATTTGTCAAATTAAAATAAAAAAAGTTTATTCCGTGAAAGATAAAATTACACGTGACACTAAAGAGGTGGTGTGTCTCCTGGAACGTCTGTGCAGCCTACAGTATGTTGGCCGCACTATGTAGGCTGCACTACTAGGAGTTTGACAGTGAGGTTGAGTGAGCACTGTAGGAACGTATGCAAACAAGTTGAAACACACAGTGTATCAGACCACTACGCCAAAAAGCATAATGCGGACCCCTCAAGTTTAAAATTCATGGGTATAAAAAAAAGACCCAAAAGTCATGGAGAGAAGGAGATTATAGGATTAAAATATCGAAAGAGGAAGCAAAATGGATATTTGAACTCTCCATTCTGGCACCAAAAGGATTGAATTTAGATTTTGAGTTCGGGAGATTTTTAGAAAAGCGTTAATGCCTAGACAAACGTTTTTTTCTATAATTATATGCTGTCTAGTATCATGTTGCATGAGGATGTATATTATTTGTACAATGCAAACAATTTATGCATGGATAATATATCTAATTAAGTACATAGGTTGATTGCACTATGTCAGTATACTGCAGGTGTGCTTACTGATGTAGGGAGGTGTGTACACTGACGTCAGAGAGTGCTGATTATTTAAGAAATCAACTCGCACAAAATTTTCAATCCCTGAGGAAGCCTGTAGAGGTGAAACGCGTTGGTGTTGAATGGGAACTCACACAAGGACACAGACTTTGATTCATAAGCTTTAATACTAGCCAAGCCAGAAAGAAGCCTTGGTGGCACTGAAAGAAAAATTAAAGAACGATCAACTGGCCATGGAACCGGAAGTTCGGGGGTTGGAACGCTTATGCATTCCAAGCAACTAGGAAGTAAGGACAGCATGTAGTTAGCGGTGTCCTTAGCCCGTACCTGCCGAAGGACTGTGTTAGGACACTACCAGCTAAGGAGAAGATTGAATACAAGTTAACCCGTGCATGATACTCATGCATTCTAGTCAAATCAAGCTACTTAAGGTGTTAAAAAGGTTCTTGTCATGCATTTGGGCCATAGCCCAGGCCTCCTCAGGGGAAGAGCGTTACTTCCCGACGTAAGCGCCCTTTTTTAACGTGGTTTTGTCCACATGTCACCACCTCATCATTCTTCTCAATCACCTCATCCTTCATTTTCATCGCCACATCTATCCAGACACAGGGATCTCTCTCAGCGGTCCTGAGTATCACACTCCTCTCACTCTGTCACCCCCGGCAACCACCAACCACTCCCCACTGTCACCCCCGGCAACCACCAACCACTCCCAACTGTCACTTCTCCTTCAAGAAAAATATATATATATTTTTTTTAAATCTTTATAAACACTTTTAACAATTAAGAAATTAAATTAACAAATTAAAAACATCTTAGTATACCAAATTTCAGCCCTTTCTGAATTTTTTTTTCCACACACACACTAAGAATTTAGTAGGTCAGTGTATAACTCCGCCCAGCAGGTGGCGCTGCAGCTTGGTTTTATTTTTTCCACACACACACACAGACAGACAGACTAACACACGCCACTAAGCATTTATATTATAGATTACCTACTATTTACAACTATGGAAGTAACATCAGAGCCAGGATTAATGCGAGTACTCACGCAACTGAGGAAAATATTTTTTAAAAAGGACTCAAAACATTTCACTGACGATTGTAATGAACTGAGACATAGTATACATATGCCGATGTTTTTATTGATTATATATTTGAGAATAAAATACAGAAATATATTTTATATCTTATTTGGACTATTTTGAATGTAAGATGTGGCGCCAGGGATAGAAATATTGTATATGGTTGAAATTCTAGCAGTCCGGATACTGCTACTAATCCTGACATTTCATTCAAATGTGCCTATAGTATATTTTGGTACTGTAATACAAGGCAGCCTTAATTACATTCTTAAGAGAAGCGCTATTTTCACTATTTATTAATTCCTCTTCAGATAAAGCCCTGATGAAATGGAAGGGAATTCGAGGACTTGGATGAATCTATGTATGAAGAGGTGTCTTTCAGTTTAATATCTACAGTAATCAATGCTAGAGATCATTAGAGTCAAACTAAATATATAATTTGCATCCATTATAAACTATGCTGATTAAAGGCAATGGTTATTATCCATATGAATACCTGTGGAAAATATCACACAGCATTGGGAACGTTTATGCACTTGGAATAGGAATGTCCCCTAATCCCAGACTATGCTATATTAATGTTTAAATAAGACTCACAAAACTGACTCTCCAGCAGCTTATCTTTCAGGCTAGTGGAGGATAGTGCCGACAAAGCTCAAGAGATTCTTATGAAGACTATGCATGTCCTATGCAAAGAAATATATTGCTAAACTTTATAAATATGTGACACAGGCACTGCTGTGCAACTGTGTATATGCCAGGGTAGGAAAAAAACTGCATCTCCTAGCAAGCTCCACTGCTGCTGGGGAGATGCCAGAGGAGAAGTTAAGCCAGCCCCGTGTATATGCCTACACAAAGGGAGAGAAAAAGGCGCCAAAATATGGGGAAATGTGAGGAAAAAATCTGAGGGAGAAGCCTGTGAAGACAGAAGCTGAAGGACGAATACACCAAGTTTTTGAGAGGAGAGAAAACAGAGCTGAAGCAGAGAGAGGCAGCAGCAACACAGCGAGAGAGATACTGAGAAGAAAGAAAAAATAGAAGCCTGAAGTTGTCATTTGGGACAGAATGGTAAACAGCCATTGCAGGGGAGTTGAAACAAGGAGCTTTGGAGTGGAGGAACTGCAGATAAGAATAGCTGGTTATATCACTTATTGGCTGGTGGGCTAATATACTACTCTTGGAATGAAGAGATTAGGAGTAGTGTGGGGAGTCCTGAAGATGTGTATTTGTGTTATGCTCTTGCTGATGCTAGGCTAAGATATCTTTTGCAAGATCAATAGAGATTAGGGAGAGAGGGTGGTTAGGTTTGAGAGACTGAGTTTGACCTACTTCAAGTAATATAGATGTTTGCTGAGCTAAAAAATTGCTACTGCTGTCAGAAGTTGTAGGACTACAGAAAAAAATAAAGCTGCTGAATAGAGAGAAGTGAGTTTGCCACCCACCATTTTGTGTGAATACATTTCAGCCCGTTATGACCAGCCATTTTGAGATTACAGAGAAATTTGTGCTATGTGCCACAAATCCCTGAGGAGACTATCCACGAATGCTATGAGTAAGCCTGACCTTTTTTATAGTGTACCCATAAAGAAGAGTCCTTCTTTATCGGCACATAAAGAAGGACATTTTCCTCTAATGCCTTATTATTTTCTTTCATCTCGGCTTTTACATATAAAAGTATTTGGACACCACTTTTGGAGTCAGAATGACAAGGTCGTGCTTGGTCATGACAGAACTTACAAGAAGATGCCTCAGTGACAGTTATAGAACTAGCACTCATAGAGAAAAGCGAAGGCCTCAATCTTTCCTTGCCACTGTGTGTGTAGAATGGCATGTTGGCAATTTTATTTTTTTCTGCCTGGATTACAGGTTTTTTTTCTTTACCAAGGTAAAGGTGTTTTTTTTACATTTTTGTTTCCCCGACTTAAAAACACTATGCACTTTAACACAGGCTTTAGCAGATGATTTAGAGGGATTACTATCATGTCTTCTGTGTACTGCTGTGAATCCATTTTGATAACATAGTAAAATGTCACTGCAGATTTTGAAGAACACTGCCAGCCCTATTATTTCTATTTCAGCAATGACAATTCGCAATGGAGCTGTCCTGTTTCTGTGTTAGCTATAACACAGTAGAATGTCACTGGAGACGTTGAAAAACACTGCTACCCCTCCTTTCTTTCTTTCCTATGACACTGACCAACTGCACTAGAGACTGCCAAGAACCGTACTACCCCTTCTGTGTCTCTCTGTGAAATGGCACTGGATCGCCGTGGAGGGTGGCACTTATAGAATCCAAAACTCGCAAGATCCGACGACGTAACAACGACGTTTTGACTCGGTTTTAATTCTGAGGGCACGCGAAAGTACCGAGCCAGCTCGGCACTCGGATCTGCTAAGTTCGGGTGGGTTCAGTTCTCAGGGAATCGAGCCTGAGCATCTCTACATAAAGTGTTTTTTTAAACCCAAATTAATTTTGAGAAATGTAAATTGTTATTTATCGCAAAGTTAGCGGATATCCACATGAATGCTATTTTGTAACGCTTGCAATTAGAAGAGTGAATTAACAAGGACAGTCAATAAGGATGCAAGCGCATATCTGTCCCATTTGCTGAGTGCTGCTTACAAAATAAAGAAAAATGGTTAATACAAGTTAAAATATAACGTTTATTAATGTAGTTAATAATGAAAAGGAGACACCATATCTCGAATCTCTTTTATCTATAACAATATTATTACAAAATATGTTTTAACCCTTGTTCGCTCTACTTTAGCAAAATCTGTATTTTCCAACTCATTTCAACATTGATCTTATCTACCCAAAGACCTACTATTCACCCTTTGTACAGGGACAAGTGCTGCTTCTTTGTTAACTGTATATATTTTTGTACTCTTCATTTTTGGAATAGGAAGGTTACTAATAAGGTTAATAAAATTCCAGGTCACATTCTCCCTCTGCTTTTACTGGTATATTTTTAACTAACCAGAGGTATGGGAATGGAAGAGGGAGAGGATAAGATACAGAAGAAGGGAACTGGAGAGTCTACGTTCAGTCCTACTGCCACATTCACCTGAAAAGCGTATAAGGTCAAGGGAGTGTGGGGGACATATCAGCCGATTTAACGTGCTGTAAAATAGTTATAAGTAGAAGGAGGAGCTCATGCATATTTAAGGAGATATATCCTTTTACATCTAGAATAGTTGGTGCAGAAACCCTAATTTATAAGAATAGGTGTTGACATATTTGCACCTTACACTGTATTATCATTGGCACATCAGTGATAACATGGGGAAGTATAACAGTGTATGGTTTAAAATACATGTTATCAGAATTATGAAATGCAGAATTCTGATAATTTTCAGAAATTGCTTCATAAGATTAGGTGTTACCAGTAGTCAAATAAAAACAAAAAACAACAAAGGCGTTGCTATAAGCTGCGACCTTATGGGGTCTTAAATAACAAGCCCTTTGTCATTGTTTCGTATTGTATTAGTAAAAAGGAATCTAAAGTGAGAATGAAATAAGATCTTCTGCCACTTGATGGGGAAGGGAGCAGACAAGACTCCATTAACTTTGGTGGAGAGGAGTGACTTGGGGTATTTTCCCTGTCTGGGCAGTTTAGATAAAGTCAATTGCTGAAATTTTATTATCTTGTGCTTCTCTAAATGGTATAAAGTCTAGTTCGTCGAAACGTATGAGGTTTTTATTTGATAATAATCTTAATCTGGAGAAACAATTGACCTGCAAAAAAAGGAAGAACTAAAATAATTTTGCAATGGCGAAACTGCCCCACAAAATTACTGCTTACATATGACCTAAATCACTACTAAAAGTACATAAACATAGAATTGCTTAGTGTTGCCTCACTGACACTGAGCTTATCGGTTGCCAAGCAACAGTATATTAACCTGTGTAAAGTAAATTAGAAACTAGCATAAAAACAAAATCACAAGTCTTTTTATGCCAGGGCTGTAGTTTAGCAAGGGGAAAAATAGATGTTTCCAGACAACAAGGTAAAATAGCTTTAGCCAACAGATGAGAAATGAAACATATGGTTAGAATACAGTTAATTTGCTTTTGTAATGATAAATTAAACAAAGTATGCGTGAGTTAGTCATGGAAAAGATGTCACTTTACTGAATTTTGAGAAACATTTCAGTTGTGAATCACAATTAAATTTAAAATCGTATAGCAAACTGGAAAATAAATCTGGAGGACTTGTCATCAGGTAGATAGTAGGTTTTTTTTTGTTTGTTTTTTTAAACCAAATAATCAAACAAATATAATTTCTAAAACTTGACCTCACTCAATGTAGAATTAATAATCTACATATAATTATAATAACAGTATTAACAAAATAACAATAAAAGAATATCTCTGTCTAGGAACAATCATCGGCTTATTTGCTTTGTTATTTTCCAGGCTCGCTGAGTAACGTAGCAACTGCATATATGCTCTGCGTTTGTGTCTACTTGTTCCACATTTTAGGAATTCTGTACCAAATATTTGTATTTAAAAAAAATAATAATAATTCAGTTCATAGGAACTCGTTATTTTACAAATGGATATCCCGAACTTGAATAGTATTTGTAGATATTCTTAATAAAATATCAAACAGAATACAACATGCATTAATATGGTTACATAACAATAATTAATATAAATTACTCTATGTTCTATAAATGTGCAGAAATTGATATTAATCAGTTAAAACAAAAGAGTCCTACGTGAATTAGTCAGCGGCACTGCCCAGTACGCGAGTACTTATGTAAAAGCCTGCTGGCATAATGTCCACACGGAAGGCAGTAAGACAAATTTATAGTTTTGATGCAAGGACATCTAATGCTTGTTTGGCCCTTCAAATTCTCCAAAAAGAAAAAATGAAGCCATCTGTGCTACTGGCTGCAATCTCCTACAGCTTCGGATCTGCAAATTAAATTAAGTAGTGAAATTCTGTTCTCTCAATCTGGTAGCAGGGCATGTTTGCATGGTTCTTTTATTAAATCATATAGTCCTCTCTCTGTACAATATTTAATGTAAGGATATTGTATCTTGGATGTCCAAGATTTCATCAGTCACAGGCTGTGTAAGCCTGATAGGCTGTGTCAGCAAGTGTGGATTTCTTCTAAGTGAGGATTTTTTTACAAGTCTATTAAAAATTTAGATAACATAGTAAGAGTTACACAAGAGTTGAACAAGAGGAGAACAAGAGGAGAACAAAAGGAGAATATGCTACCTGAAAACACTGCTACATGAGAAAAACATTCAACAATCATCTGGGAGCTCTGAAATCCTCCACCACCTGCATTGTGCACTGCCTGCACACACCCTGCTGATCCGTTTCTCAACCTTAATTCTTGCAGCTGCTGTTTTATTATGACTTGTTGGTTTCACGTATACTGTTGCTCGTATTCCCACCTTCAAAACACACTTGTTGCTCCACTTACCCACAATCTTTAACTGGCTTTCCCCTTGTTCCCCCTTGCACTCTGTTCATACACAGCAGCCTCAGTGCACCTTCCATTGTGGCTAATGTTGTATAATCCCTCTCCACTTCTGCCCCGCCACTGTCTTGTCTGTTTCTTACCTATCCCTTATCTCTGCTGTCCTAACTACTTCACATTGCCTTGCTGATTCTTTTACATATTTTCTTCCTCTTCACTCTCCTACTACTTCTACAGTCTCTCACTTTACTCACCTGTCCTATTCTCACCTATTTCTCACCTCACTTGTAACCTGTCACAGTCCTTTCCTTCTGCCATACTCTCATTTGTCTTTTCCATGCAAAATGTTTATTTTTATTTTTTTCTCTCCTATTTCATGACTTTGCAAGGTCTCAATTACTACATCTCCTGTACCTTACTACTCTGCATTCAACACTTCCACCCACTCCCCTCATGGCTCCCCACATCACTACTCCATACTACAGACCAAGCCTATCCCCTTCATCCCGTTACTCCTGCCTCCACCACATAATCACCCTTTCCCCCCCTAAACATCCAATCCCGCCAACCTTATTCCCCTGATTCCTCTTATTCACCTTCCCCTGTCCTGTGCACTCTGGAACGCAAGATGTGTGTGCAACAAACTCACTCCCATTCATGACCTCTTCTTCTCCCATTTCTTTGGTCTCCTGACCCTTACAGAAACGTGAATCTCCCCCTTTGATACTGCTTCCCCTGTTGCACTCTCCCACGAAGGGCTATCCTTCTACTACACTTCCCATCCTGGGGACTGCCAAGAAGGTGGTGTAGGTGTCCTACTGTCTCCTGGCTACACCTTCAGTGTTATTCCCAGTGAACCCTCCTTCTCCTTCAATTCCTTTGACGTTCACTCCATCCGCCTCTTCTCCCCAATCCACCTTCGTGTCTGCGGCCATCTATCGTCCCCCTGGCCCATCCTCTGAATTTCTTGATAACTTTGCCGCTTGGCTTTTCCATTTCCTCCCTTCTGATCTTCCCACTATTATCATTGGTGATTTTAACATCCCTACTGACTCTCCTATTACTACTGCTGGCTCTAAATTCCTCAGTCTCACTTTCTGCCATGGCCTCTCCCAATTGACAACTTCCACTACCCACGTTGATGGATACTTCCAGGATCTAGTGTTCTCCCTTCTCTGTGACATCTCCAACTTCTCCAATTCTGTCTTCCCCTGCTCTGACCACAATCTCCTTTCCTTTACACTTTCTTTACCCCTTGTCCCAACTTTTCCATCCAAAGGTGCTCAGAACACTGTGTTCCATCAACAGCATTGACCCCATCATCTTTGCGTCCACTCTCGAAACCCTTATCTTGCTCCCATTTCTTCCCTATCATGTCCCAATGCTGCTGTTTCTCTTTACAACTCCAGACTCTCTGTTGCCCTTGAAACTGCAGCTCCCGCCACCTCCCTTCATCCTTGCCAATCTAAGCCCCAATCCTGGCACTCCCCTCTTACTAAATTCCTCCAAAAGTGCTCCTGCTTCTCTGAACCTCAATGGTAGAAATACTGCTCCAATGTTGACTTCATCCACTATAAATCCATCCTTTCCTCCTACTATTCTGCCCTTGCTCTTGCCAAACAAACCTATTTTGCATCCCTCATCTCCTCCCTGTCAAGTAAACCCCAAAGTCTCTTTGCTACCATTATTTCTCTACTGTATCCTCCCCAATCTCCTCCCTGCTTGACCATCCTCACTTTTGACTTTGCCACCTACTTCAAAAGACAAAATTGACTACTTGCAATGATATCTGTTCTTGTCAGACTTGCCTCCCCCCACCTGCCCTCTCTATCACACGCTCTGCCAACCTTGGCTCCTACCCTCCTGTAACTGTGTCTGAGATCATCTCTCTTCTCTCCTCCTCTTCTTCTACAACTTGTCCTTAGATCCTGTCCCCTCCTTGTTCACCTCTTTAACCTCTCGCTCTCTCCACTGGTATCTTCCCCTCAGCCTTCAAGAATGCTCTCATCTCTCCTTGTCTCGAGGTACATACTACCCGGCCACTCTGCTCCGCCTCTGACCTCCGCCTCAATTCACCTCTCGTTACATCCTCCCATGCTCGCCTTCAAGGCTTCTGCCGTGCTGCCCCTAATCTTGGGAACTACCTAACCAAGTTATAGGTGATGAGAACAGGAGGGACGAGGGCACTAGAGCTTACAATCTAAAGGGAAATGGCCATACAAACGGTTGACACATGGGCATAAGCCAATATAAGTATCTTGCCTTAAGCTTCTGTAGAGCTCTGTTTTATAACAAAAGCGTGCATAAGTTTTAGTATACATTGCCATCACAAGCAATCGCCAACGTGAATCAATAAACAAACTTCCCTGTTTGCAGAAAAATATTCAAGGGCAGTCTTTTTTACCTCTTTTACATAAAACACTGTCTAGTTTTTAATCAGAGTAATACAGTCCCACTGACATACAGATGATAGCCTCCAGTCAGGAAAGAATAAGAATATATTTGATATAAAGCAATATAAAATATATGCACATTTATAAATAGATGTGGGGTTTAACCAATAGTGTTTTTACTTTTCATTCACAGCTAACTCGGCATGGAGTAATCAGGTGGATTAATTTGTTGGTTTTTTGGGGGGGTTTTAACAACCAAACTGCCCAGACATCTCTTGGCATGTGGAGCCAAAATAAATAATTAATCCAATTAAAATCTGATCAAAATCAGTTAGATTGTTATTGGGCATGTTTATAAAATCCAGCTGGAATATATAATATAAGATAGATGTAATAGCTCTCTTAAAATACATAGCAATGAAAATTAATGAAATCCGTATATATTTTGTAGGTATGTAATTAATAAATGATTACATTTTCTTCCTAAGGAAGTCTCCCTTACCCACCCTCCACTACTATGTCCCATCAAATAGCAGTCAAGTGGGGCGTACATGTAGGGACACTACACTTCACCTCTCGATCGCCATTGGACTTCCCTCAAAAGTGCCCTTTTCTGAGCCTTACAGGAGCAGATAGAATTTAAAGGGCGAGTGTACTGAAAGTGCCTCTGATGGACCAGGTACCACAGCGATCCAAACAGGCTCCGATTATAGTGCACACCTCTAGTTAACAACCATAGTAATCTTACAAGAAGGGTCCAATTCTAAAGAAATTCCAGCGTTCTAGTGGAGATACGGAGGGCGGTGAAATAGTGCCAGGGAAGGGACCATCACAAGAAAGTTAGTCATTGGCAGACTTCCTTAGAAAAAACCCCCCTCCTTTTTAAATTGAGTTTCCCATTAAATGAAGGGCGCTTTTTTCAAGACATATTGGTAAATATTTACTTCCAAAGAAATAAAGATCTTGCAAAACATGCCTTCCGGCTAAACAAATTAATGAGGAGATAACAAACTGTTCTACTCGTATTACAGGGATCATTTTATATAAGCCAATAAACTTTACCTTAACAGCCAACTTGTATCATTTGCCTCTAAAAGAGTGAATGTGTTTGAGAGTAAAAATGCTGCACATTCATTCCACTGTATTTAACCAGTTCAGAATCTAGAAACATCTGATATTGTTTTGGAACATTCTTGTGTTCTAAACCAAAAGGCAGCTTCAGGGCTTGACAATCTTCCAGGCTAACTGAATGATCTGGACAGGGCTACGGGTTCAGGTGCACTGTTCATGCTGGGGCCCTCTGCACAGCATGGCTCTGGGCAACAGACACAAATGAGGGTTAATGACTTTACTGGCTTCCAGGCAGCCAATTTCCTCTCTCTGCTCTTCATCGAACATTTGCTGTTCTAGTCATCAGCATGGCATGTGTTCCTGTGCCAACTTGTCTCAGACAAGAGATTGGTGTTTTCTGAAACGCCATTTGTGCCTCACTTCCCATCGACATTATGTTTTTCATACGCACATAATTTGACACCATGGGAATCTGATGGCAGAGATTGGATTTTTCTAGTATCTGTGTCATAGACTAAGGTTAAGAGTGCTAGTCAGAAACCTTGTCTGAATATCAGGATCAAATCTATGTAACAAAGCTGCAGAGTTCAGCCATATGTATCAAACAAAACGCAGAAGTAGATCCTTGCAAATGAGTCGCCATATGGTGCCTTATGGAATGCCACATTTCAGTAAATATGGCCCTTACAGCTCCTATGCTGCAGGCAACAAACATTACATTTTTATCTCTGTGGCATATGGATTAATTGTGCTTCACAATGCCATATGCTGTTAGCACTGCAAAGGAATAAATTAGTACATTACCTCTGGCTGAAATCTCAAAATGCATTCAATATTACAGAGGTCTAAAAATACACAAGTTAGTTTTACTAAATGTGCGTTAATCTTGCATTGCGTAGGTAAAAAACAGCATGTAACAAGTATGTACTAGAAAAGTGGAGTACACATTCCTAGGTGCTAACTGGCAAATATTAGCTCAGGGGGGAAAGACTCCGCTCAGCAGCCTATTAGAAACATTTTTTTTTAAAATCACTTAATTTTTATTGTAGAGTTTAGACAAAAGACCTAGTATAATGAAATAAAACAAATGAAACAAAAAACAAAACAAAAGATAAAGCTGCACAGCATAAATAGTTATATGATGTAGGCGAGTTTGAACCAAGCGGAACAGATGGACACATGGATATATATATATATATATATACACACACACACACACACACACACACATATATATATACATAGTGGACAGTTATAAAACTTGCCATCAGCTCCCACTATGAAGGAGCGGTTAGAATTAGAACTAGATTGGATTTTAATAAAGCAGGAACATTTTAAAAGGAAAACAAATGCAGGTAGCCCAGTGACCCAGCCCAAGGTAGTCCACCATGGGACTGGCCCAGGGGGCCCACAGCCAAGCCGTTCCTTTGCACCTATGGTTCCATCTGAATGTGCAAACTGCTTCGAAGCTGAGAGATTTGCAACAATTAAATGGCAGAAATCACAGCTTCCAAATATTTATTGTACCCAGAGAACTACAAAGCCGGTGTCACTGACAGAAAGGGCTCCTAAATGTTTGCACATGGCACACTGACTTTTGTTCTCCATTCTGTAAATTGGGCAAATACACAATAATTATGCAGTAAAAGGTATCAAATAAATCATGTTTAAGTGTGTACCCCACAGAGGTTATGCTCTTTTTCTACTCAGAGATTCAATAAAATGTGCAATTTGGCCAGGGATGACCAAACTAATTACCCAACTGAACAAACAGTTCCTGCTGAACGAATTGTGAAAAATTATACTAACAACATTGCATAGCCTGTATCTATATATGCAGGAGCCTGTAGGCACACAACCTTTGTGCTCTAAAAAACGCCTCATCTTCTAAACCACTTGTGGGCAACATGCGGCCTAGCCTTCTCTCATAGACGGCTGCTCCCAACCTTATTAGAACGGGGCAGCTGACTTCTGCATCACGTGACCTCCTTTCCACATTACAGGAAGGTCACACAGAATACTTGAAGGAGGAATAAATGCACTGTGCACTCCTTCCTGTGTATGGCCCCTTTGAAGGCTAGAGGGCTGCTTCTATGGCCATCCAACTACTTCATGTTGCCCCTCACTGATCAAAACACACCTCTTTCAAACAAATCATTTATTTTCCTGGCTGATCCTTTAACACAAAACAGAATATAGTTACACTACCTTGCACAATTAATTCCATTTCCAGAAAATCATGTAAATGTATAAGTCTCCAACTTCTGTTAAAATTTCCTCAATCTCTTAATTTATTTTTTTGCCAATGAAAGAACAAACTGCATGCTGTTCAAGCAAAGCACCACCTCTCAGCCTACCGTGCCGAACGTCAAATCAGGGTTTTTCACGTACTTACATGCAATTGCGGGTGGCAAGATCTCTGTGTATGAAGTTTTTTGCACTGAGATATTCCATGCCGCTGCAGATATCAATCATGAACCTGATTAAGGTTTGTACAGGCAGTGTCTGTGGACAAATAAATATGGTCCATTAGGCAAATCAATAGATACATTTAAGGTATCAATACAATGTTTTAAGTCATAAATTGCAACAGAGATGGCTTTGCATTTACATGCAACACACATATGCAAGTATGTACATATTCATGTGATTCCATCACACACTTGGAAAATGGAAACAGAAATAGCCAAAGGCCAACACATCTCACACAAAGGTGCAACAGTCAACCATCGGGAAGAACCTTGAAAAATATCCCTTTATGAGGGGTGAAACGCGTTGGTGGTAATAAACTGAACAGTGGGACAGACGATCTAGCAGAGAGAACTCTGGGAATTTCGAGCGCTTTCATCTGGGATTAAATAATTTACTTCTCTGTTATTTCATTATTCTCAGTCTAGTAGAACATCAAATCCCACCGCAGCTGGGGAACTGTTATGTATTGTATATGTGTTTTAATGTTAGTGCAATATGTTTACAATTATATAAAAGGCTAATGCACGAGATGCAGTTCTAACTTTTGTTTTTAATGCTATAACCGTGAACGATCAACACAATTTCAATATGGAGTGAAAACAATCGGATGACATGCCGATTAAATAAGTTCATTCTGTAAGCAGAACCACAAAAGGGGCTCTGGAGATTTGTATTGTTTGCTCACGGTGTACATTCTAGATGTCTTCCTTCCATTAATATCAACTGCTTGGACAAACTACTCATCTGAGGATACTTACCATACAATGACTTTCCATTTTTTGAAAAAAGAAAAAAAAGGCCTCTGAGGATCTACACTGTGATGAGTCTATATTAGAGGCTAAATAGAGTATTGTAAGTATGTAACCTATCTTTCTGTTCTCTGACTGCTGCATATGGTTAGCACTTCTACACTGTTAAAACTCTTAAGGGCTGATAAAAAAAAAAAAGTGAAAGCCTCAACGTTCAGAGTGGTAGATTTCTCAAACCTTCTAAAAAGGAGAGTTGGTGGTGTTGCCCATAGCAACCAATCAGATTCTAGCTATCATTTATCTAATGCATTCTAGAAAATGATAGCTAGAATTTGATTGGCTGCTATGGGCAACACCACAACTCTCCTTTTTAGAAGGTTTGATAAATCTACCCCTATATATGAGGTTACCGTTGGCAAAAGGGCTTGTTTTTTATTTGCACTATAGAAAACATACTGGTAGATTAATTGGTTGCTGACAAAATGGATTCCCTCACGTGGTTATCCAATATTTGGCCCTCTTGGACACACTTGGAAGCGGGATCATGTTTGATGACATCTAGAGACCCCCATTTAATTGTTGGGACTTTACTGCTCTATGTATTGTTTATTTGTGTTACAGTTATCTATGTATGGAGCTGGCATTCCTATATGTGTGAACCATCTAGCGCTGTAAGTTACCAAATATTTGTTTCAAAATCTGTTTAGGAGTTGGTGGCTCCTTCTATGGTAATTTAGGCTGCTTTTTTGGTATATATCAGCGCCCACTCTTGATTACATTGTATTATACTTTATTTTGACATTTGCTCCCATTAATCAATTTTGTACTAGACTGACAAAGTTAGAATCTGATTAGTTGTTATTGGCAACTTATTATAGAAGCTATTAGGCCAGCACTGTTTTAAATTCCAACTACTATTCAACATGTCTTTGCTTAGATATACATAGAGGTGAAACTATTTCTCTGTATAGGCTATAAATCCCCAAGGTACTGTATTTTGAGAATCTTATCCCACATGTAGTAGATTAACTGGATATAAAGGGATTATTGGACGGACAGTTATTGGCAGTTTACTGAACGTCATGTTCTGTCTGCAAAGTCTTTTCACATTACTCTTTATATATTCATATCATATAAGGGAAAAAGTGTACTTTTAAGACTTAAAAGGCATAGTTGCATTTCAGCCAGGGTTCTGTTTCGAAGAGTTGGATTTCCAGCAATTTGATTGGTCAATAGTGCCGGCCATTTACAACAAGGGCATTTGGTACTCTGGCTGTTTAATAGCGGTGGCTATCTAGAAGAGTGAGGATAACCACTAGACGGCTCACAGCTCCGATTGGTTGATTTGGGCTTTCATAACATTCTTACCATCCCTATCTCAGATAAAAGACCTTTGGAGACAGCCAGCAGAGCCCTACAACCTTTGATACTCATTAAAACCAGTTTGATGGCTGGTATCACGTGGAAGAGATTTTTCTAAGCTGGAATAATACAGAATTCAATAACCCATGTGACATCAGCCTTACAACTCACCAATGCAAAGGCTTTTTTTTTTTTTCTTTTTTTTAAAAAATAAAAATAAAATAAAAATGAAAAAAATAATAATTTCCAAGTGATTTAAAAGATCACGCTGTGAAAAATCACAGCATGATCCAGTTCTCAAAAGAAAACCTAAGGGAGAAATACTGCAGGCACAGGTAACAGACACGAATGAACGATGCCACAAAAGCATTTGTTGATGTTGGATTTTTTATAGCTTCATGTGTGATCGCAGAACGATAATTACTAAAGTTAAATAAGTAAGGATCAACAACAACAAAACAATTAAAAACAAGCATGTAAAGAAGAAGACCCCTTCACTTACAATGGGCTCTTCTCCAATGCGTGACATCAGTAGGAAGGTGTGAAGATCGCCATGCTTCATGAACGGTAGAATCACCATCGGAACCGGCAGTCTTCCCTTGGTACGACTTCTCAAACTTACCCCTGAGTTTGAAAGGAATATGCAGAATTAAAATCACCTGACTCACAAGGTTACTGGATGAATGGCCAAGATGGAATTTGAGTATAAATTGATCACAAACAATATATTTCTATATTAGTGTATAGGATATTACTACATTTTTTTTACAATGTAAACAAGTAATATAGGGAAGCATAATCACTTCAATCAGTACAAACACCATAACTATTACCAGGTGATACTGAAGTTAAATTCAAATTCGGAAACATCTTACTTGATGACTTTTATTAGCAACATACAACTTTGTGAAATGGCGACAATAGCTGGCTATAAGAATGTACCAGCTAAACCTTTGAAAGTGTTGTTGTGCGATTTGTTTTCATACCCAGACAGCCGGACTAGAAGATAGGGGAGGTATATACTCATTAAATGGAACACTGAGCTGATTTTTAATGTCCCTTTTCTGCCTTACTCTGACAATGGAAAATTGAATGTAGACTTTTTTTGAAACACACTCATAAGGTTATTCAACTAGTGGTGATTCAGAGCTTTCTGTGACCCTCAGCTCTCGCTTGAATCCCTATAGGATCTGCTTCCAAATTTGTATTTACAACAAATAGGGAACTATTCAATTTCTGCGTTTCATCAAAAGCGAAAACACAAGGAATTTATTACTCATGTGCAATGCACCCAATGAGATTTTTTTTTCCGGTCTTTGTAATCTAATGGGAGAAAAAAAACCCAAACACAACAGCTCTCCATGAATGTTTAATGCTGTGATACAGAGTCCCATTAGCCAATCACAAGCATTTTCTCACACTAGCCAGCAGCTAATATAGGCCCATTGGATTACCAAGAGAGAAGCATTTTTTTTATTGGATTACAAATACAGGAGAATTCTCCACTGGATTACCATGAAGAACAACGATCAACAACTTTTCATAATAAAGTGGTGATCAAGGGGTTTCGATGAGTTTTTTAATTCAAATAAACTTTTAAAATAAACTTACCGTATATACTCGTGTATAAGCCGACTTTTTCAGCACATTTTTTATGCTGAAAAAGTCCCCCCTCGGCTTATACACGAGTGAACTTACCTGGTCTCCGGTCCCTCAGCTCTTTACTTCCGCAGTGGAACGCATGTGCGTTCCAATGACAGGAAGTTCGGCATTTGGAACGCAAGTTTGCGTTCCAAATGCCGAACTTCCTGTCATTGGAACGCACATGCGTTTCACTGCGGAAGTAAAGAGCTGAGGGACCGGAGACCAGGTAAGTAAGTAAAAGGCTGAACATTCCTAATATATTGTACTGAAGATTAATAACTGTTATGGATTTGTCAGACTAGACTGAGTGAGCCTTTGAGTGAGCACTATAGGGCGACATTCATGACCCAGTACGATTAGTAGACGCGTGTTCCAGCCATGTACACATCAAGGAGGGATTTTCATTGGCATGTTTCTGGCAGATATGACACAAGTAACAATGTTCTCCAACATCCATTTAGTCTGCCATGATAGGTAGTGCTCGGCAAACGCACACAAGTATCTGGTAAATCTATTCTTGCCCGTTGAAAATCTCTTGTCTGGCTTTCAAACAGGACACTTAAATAAATGAATCATGTCTGCTGAACACTTCATCATATCCACATAGGTTTCAACCACAGAAGTCCATTTATATTTAAATATGGACATTTTCATTGTCACTGCTATTCCTTCTGATGTGTGGGCTCTATTGATTGCTGAATGTTTTCATTTCTTGAAACATTTTTTTTTTGCAACAATCTTTGCGCTTGCAGTGGCTGTAGGGAGGCTGGAATGTGCAAAATGTATAATATTACTTTATATAAAGTGCAAAACTAAATCTTAAACAGTTATAGCTTTCTAATCTTTCCTTTGCTCTGTACACACCAGAATAGTCTTCAGTCCAAAAGAGAAAATGTAATGTAGCTGCAGGTCAGGGAGAT
Organism: Mixophyes fleayi; assembly: GCF_038048845.1. NCBI lineage: Eukaryota > Metazoa > Chordata > Amphibia > Anura > Limnodynastidae > Mixophyes > Mixophyes fleayi. The sequence goes on along the minus strand of NC_134413.1, from coordinate 33,818,634 downwards.
GTACAGTAGTTTGTAGTAACACTGACGTGCTAGAACTTACTGACTGGTTAGCCAGTGCTGTAAAGGAATAATTATTTTTTTCTCTTCCCTGTGGCAACATACTAGTAGGTTAATCAATCTCTCGGTCTCTCTCTCTCTGTCTCCCCTCATTAGGTAATAATAGCTGTATATGTATTTATCTAATGCATAGAAGCCATCCCCCAATATTTTTATTTTTTAAATTTACCAGTAGCTGCTGCATTTCCCACCCTAGGCTTATACTCGAGTCAATAAGTTTTCCCACTTTTTTGTGGTAAAATTAGGTGCCTCGGCTTATATTCGGGTCGACTTATACTCGAGTATATACGGTATATTGTGGAATTACATATTTCAGCAGGCTCTGGCAGCCAATGACGGAAAGGGCATGCTGTCTATAGTTCAACAAGCTTCAGCATACCCTTACAGTCAATGGCTGCCAGTGCCTGCTGAAACATGTACATATTCAATTCCGATCCCGATCCGCGGTAACGCGCGTTACCGCGGAAAATGCGCACTACTGCCGGTAATACAGTACCGCAATAACGCGGATTTTCGTACGCAGCCCTATGGGCTGCGAACGAAAATCCACGTTATTGCGGTACCGTGGATTAAGTTTGCGGCTCGTTCCGGCGCGATCCCACGGATCGGGATCGGAATTGAATATGCCCCGTAGTTTCACAATAACAAGACAAAATTGCTGGTGAATCAAAGCTCCATACAAAACTTCTCTCCACACCCTGCATTTTTTCACGAGATCCTACAAGCAAAAGCCTCGTGTTGTCCGTTTAGGACAGTACTGCTAGTCTAAAAACAGACATTAGAGTGTACTTGAATAGCAGTATGCAGTACTACGCCACTTGTAATCAAGATGGAGCTTAATCGGTGCTGTACACTTTGTAATGACCGTATAGGTCAAAATTATCTAAAACCTAAATGGTTATCTCATTCCTCACTGTAAATGCCAACGTTTGTCAAATTCTAAAAATGTAAACGTGATTACATAGTGTAACATAAAATCACAACATGAAAAAGAAATAGAAACTTGCTTTGCAGTACAATCTACACTGCCTTGTTTTTTTAAAATGTAGTGAAACGAGATGATGGGTCTGATTCATTACGGAACATAAATGCATACGTGCTGTATTTTGCGCAAATTTGCACTGCGCATGCGCAGAACCGGACAGTACGTCAGTGAACGCAGCAACATCCAATTCATCTTCGAGTGCAAAGGTCCTTTACTACAGCCTATGATTTCATGGAAAGAACTGAAAGTGGAATGGGCTTCTGCATGTAGTCAATGTACTGTTAGGGTGTGCCAAGGTAGAGCGCACGCAGCAGCTTCAGATTCAAGCTTTGGGCATCTGAAAGGTATGTGTTTTCCAGTCATCACTTGCACCAGCTGATGAGTCGCATATGCAAGCTATAACATGTGTTTGCATTTTAGGTACAGTAGACATTAATAACTTCCTAACAAGTGTGTTTTTTTCTTTTTTAATGTTCTGTCATTGATGACTATATTATTAACAGGTAACAATCATTGAATAGTTTTTTTGTTTTTTTCTGTGGGCTCTTTTGTGACTATATTCCACATAAGAATTGGACGTATCCTGCAGTGTATTGTCTGACTAGACCTATATTGATCAAGAGACTTATTTTTACATTTGCTCCTTGTTGAATACTGATGTGCTTATGCCTGATGTACGTATGTTGATGAATCAGGCCTGGTCTGTTCGAAGGTTATTTTGATGGAAAAGCCACCAGATGGCACTGTTCTATTATTGTTTATGTAATAATTATACTGATAACTGTATCATCATCTATTTAGCGCCACTAATTCCGCAGCGCTGTACAGAAAACTCACTCACATCAGTCCCTGCCCCAAAGGAGTTACAGTCTAAATTCCCTAACACAAACACACACCCAGACTAGGGTCAATTTGATAGCTGCCAATTAACCTACCAGTATGTTTTTGAAGTGTGGGAGGAAACCGGAGCACCTGGGGGAAACATACGCAAACACGGGGAGAAAATACAAACTCCACATAGATAAGACCATGGTCGGGAATCAAACTCATGACCCTAGTTCTGTGAGGCAGAACTACTAACCACTTAGCCACTGTGCTGCCCATGCAAAGAGTTTAAAAGCTACAAGTCCATATTTAATGGGTCAAATTTCTAACATACTCAGCTGATGAATCATTTTAATTTAAATGTGCGTCTGTGTTTGCAAGTACAAATGCTGCACATTGTAAAATATTCAGTTCATTAAGTATCCAATATTGTTTTTTGGAACAATCTCCTGTCCTAGAACTAAATGACAACCCAATACTTGACTAATGGTCTGAGCAATGTGCGGGATCAGGTTCTGGTTCTGCACACGGCAGCTCTAGGAAGTAGACAAATGTTAACCAACACTGCTACCATTTTCTATGCTACTAGGTGACACTGTATTACTCCTTGTACAGTAATGTTTTACTAAACACACAGTGTATGTGTAAATAAACCCTGGTTAATTTGAACTGGTGACCAAGCCTCTCCAGCTATCTTTTCTTGGCTGCGATAAGAACTAGCCAGTACAAAGGCAAAGAGAAAACACTCCACTTTTCTTTGTGACAAAATATTTATAGCCACTGAGAGCAGACCTAACCTTCAGTCCAAACGTTTATGAAGATAGTATTTATAGAATTCTGCTATCATGGCCACACAATCCAGTTCTTCGTTCTACCACAAATATGGGATTTGTGGTCAGTTTGGCTACACACTTGGAAAGTCATATTTCTGAACTAACAGATTTAAATGTAATATCCTTGCTTTCAGGTCCTCAGTGACCTCCTTCACACAGATTGTGTTCCTCAGTTATGGCTGACCTAATTTTCAGTTCTAGCCAGTCAAATCTGATTGGACCCTATTTTGACATATTCAGAATGAATGTTTGGGGGGGGATTTCACAAATGTGGCCAACAAGTATTTACAAACCATTATTAAATATGACATTAATTTATTTAGAAAGGTTTCTGAATTAAATGTCACCACCACTGAAATGTTACAATGTCTTTTTTTACCATCAAGTATTTTAGGGCACCAAATCAGTGTCACAATAAAAAACTATCAAATTCAGTTGAAACAAACACTTAACATATGTGGGGAAAGGTTAAGCTTTGGAGAGAACAAAATATTTTCACACAGACATGCATTAAATATTCTGTTACATGGGCTTTCATGTTGGTAATATTATGTAAAGTGAATTTCCCTCTGTGTTGACATAACGATAGGAAATCGATATTCCTATATCTGATTGCTACTACTGCTGACATAGCAACAATCTTCATAATACTCATTTTCAAAGCCAAATGCATTTAGCCCATGTGATAGATGGAAGGGCAGATAAATAATGGAATGAAAAAAACAAACCAAAAAAAACCATACAAACTGATCTATGGTACTGTGTTATGTGGACCTGGGATTTATTTCATTTAAATATTAAGGCAGCGCGGTAGATAGTGTTAGCACTTCTGCCTCACAGCACTGGAGTTATGAGTTTGATTCCCAGCCATGGTCTTATTTGTATCTTTGAGGAGTTTGCATGTTCTCCTGTTTGCGTGGGTTTCCTCCGGGTGCTCCGTTTTCCTCCCACACTCCAAAAACATACTGGTAGGTTAATTGGCTGCTATCAAATTGACCCTAGTCTCTCTCTCTGTTTGTGTGTGTGTGTGTGTGTGTATATGTTAGGGAATTTAGACTGTAAGCTCCAATGGGGCAGGGACTGATGTGAGTGCGTTCTCTGTACAGTGCTGCGGAATTAGTGGTGCTATATAAATAGATGATGATGGAAGTACAGTAGCTGGGAACAATCTCGTGATCCCTATTTCTATGATATAAAGAAAAATCCACAGGAGCAACATTGCCATATTCTTCCCTGCTGATCAATTAAGATCATAATCATCCACTATTTAAATAACGCCACTAATTCCACAGCGCTGTACAAAGAACTCACTCACATCAGTCCCTGCCCCAAAGGAGCTTACAGTCTAAATCTGGATAAGGGGACATTGTAACTTTTCACTATATGTTACAAATTGTAAATATGTATATTGTATCTTGTGGAGATTGCAGTGATTCATTGTGCTTAAAGTGAAGCCAGGTGGGTTATGGGTAAGGATCAGATTGCAAGATACAGGTGAGGGGGAGGCCAATTAGTATCCATTGTTCTCAACAGGACTAGTCCAGACATTTTGTCTGCAACCCAACAGGGTGCTTCTTTGGAAGCACAGCTCATCTCCCACTTCCCCTCCAAACCCCTGATTCAGCAGCCACCAATGTTTAAGAGGGAGAGAGCCAGGGGTTTGTCCAGTGAGTGGAAAGCACTGTGGAAATTTGACCCTGCATATAAGGAACCACTTGAGGCGAGGAGGGGTGTTCATGCTGTGGATTGATTCCTGGAAGGTGCAATCTCTGGTGTCGAGTTGCCGTTCTCTACCAGTGAATTATATCTGCAGATCCATGGGTCTTGAAGTCAGGACAGCCAGGTGACTGTAACTCCTTAAGCTAGTGGGGAAAGGGACAAGACTTGCGCGAGGAACAAGACAAACACAATGGGGGTGATGGGGAACAAGTGGAATGGATAGGAGAAACATGAGGGAGGAACTTGTCTTAGGATGGGGCAGTGTAGGCAAGCGTGATGAGATTACTTTTAGGGAGCACTTTAAGGATTGAAGGTATGGGGCAAGTCTGGTCATGCAGGACAGGGTGTTCCAAAGGTGGGAAGCAGCGCAGGGGGAAGTGTGGTGTAGTGATAAGAGAGGCAAAGATCATCGGTAGAACAGAGCGGGCATATAGGAAGGTATTTCTTGACAAAGTCGGAAATGTAGGTGGGGAAGCATTAAACGGGGCTTTATAGGGGAGGGTAAGCAGCTTGAATTGTATTCAACTGCCCTATGAAAACAAAAGTTTCCAAGGTTTAATTGCGTTTACAAGCTGGTTCTGTATATGCGACTATTATAAGTACACCTGCCATAAACCTAGTTCATATGCTTCAGATACAGCCCTAGCCGCCTCTAGAGATGGCATATGGTCTGAAATACGCTATTTTTGCATGCACATTTTTAGGCCATAAATTACGCCCAAGTTGTGTTCAACTCTGCATCAGTCTTAAAGTCCACACTGCTCACTCTAAGGGGCATATTCAATTAGCTTTCTGGTTCACGGGATCATGCCGGAACGGCCCGCAAAGTCAATCCACGGTACCGCAATAACGTGGATTTTCGTTCGCAGCCCATAGGGTTGCGTACGAAAATCCGCGTTAATGCGGTACCGTATTAACGGCAATACTGCGCAGGATTTGCGGTAACGCGCGTTACCGCGAACCGGAAAGCTAATTGAATATGCCCCTAAGATCTGCTTATTCCTTATCATTTCACTGACAAAGTCCGGTTTGGTATAAACAAAAGTATAATCTAAATCTGCTGTTCTGTACTTGCAAAGTAACAAGCACACCAATGACAGTAAACAGCAGAGATGCACGAGAGGGGCGCTATATTTGGCTACCAGCAAGTCTGAATTGTGTTTGCCATCTCTTTGTTTGCTCTTTTTTGTATATTCAGACATCCCTCCAATAATACCATACCTTTGTCTTGCCAGTAGAAGACATCTTCAGGTTATTGTACTGTGAGAGGATGATCACAAATCATTAAGATTGACAGGAGGGCTCTAGGTGATTGATATTTATTTTCTTTACAAACAATGGCAACTCTAGGGACTCTAAAAATGGTATAGTATACCTGGAAAAGTGTGGAATGGGGCATGTTTGGTCAAATTGGGACCTTGATTTAATTTGGCCTGATTAATGTCCCATAATATGACAGTTGCAGTCACATGTATAGTAGTAGTAGTAGTAGTAGTAATGAATAGTAATATGCCACTAGTAGTGATCCTGAGTAATATGACAGAGATAGATGTATGCCAATAGTTATTGCCCAGTAACATGCCAGCAGTAGACGTTATATATGCCAGTAGTAGCTGCCCAGCAATATGTCAGCAGGAATAGCCATGAATACGTCTGTAGTGCAGTGCTTTGCGGTTACACCTTTTTTTTAGTGAAGTTACAATTCCCAAGATCTAGCTGCGAGTTTCATAACACAATAAGTGGCGTGTTTTTGGCACGTTAAATTATCCCTATTACTATAACTGTTAAAACAGAGAACAAAATCTTAGAACATTTTCACAACGTGATGTATATATTATCTAGTCACATAATTAGATGCAATGTACGCTGTCAATCTGCATCTAGAACACATGCACGTTTTAAAATCCATCTGCATTTAGCAACATTGACATATCCCAAATTCACTCCCCCCACCCACAACATAATGATCTATATGAACTTTTTCATTCACCCAAGCAGGAATTCAGTTAATGATTTGAGATAGTAAATACATAACCCGTGGCAGAATAAGGCCATACTGGGCTCTGAACTCAACCGTGAACTTTTCTCTAGAATAGACAAAATAAAGTTACAGTGTATGTATATGCAGACCATATTTATTTGAGGGGCAGCATCTAGGTTTATGCACTATTTGTCTGGCCTATACATAGTATAGGCCTTTATTCTGTGTTTGGAAGTGCATCAATACAGAAGCTTTACATAATAGAAATGTACACATGTGGGAAAAAGTAAAAAATCACTTCAAAATACTACCTAATGGAATACTTAGTCCAGTATTTATTTATTAACTGTTATTTATATAGTTCCTATATATTACACTGAGCTGTACAGAGATGTATTTATTCCAATCAGTCCCTGCCCTGGTGGAGCTCACAATCTATATTACCACAAGGACACACACACTGAGGTTAAATTTAGCAACTTTTTTCACCTCCCCTCCGAATGATCCGTAATGACACAGAAGCGTAATTTTGCTGGGCGAGGGGGGGGGGGGGGGGGGGGTAAAGCAAAATCACTAGGAAGTCGGCAGGATGTGAGAGAATGTCCTGTCTCCTGGGAGTCAGAAATCACCTTTAAGATAAGTTTTTTTCCCCTCACTTACTGACCTTTCTAAAATATAACTACTCAAAATGTTTTGTGCATCAAGTTCCTTCAAAAAATGTGGGGGTTTGGGGGTCTACTTCAGTCCATTTGCAGCAGAGTGATGCAAGTTTCCATTTTTCAAGCGATTTCCAAGTAGATTTCCAAATCACGGAAAGTACTAAAGACAAATCAACCTACAAATTACGTTTGCATATAACTGTATGCAGATTCTAGATTGGCTTAGGTTTTAGAAAAAATACTAATAAAAATAACCTATTAATTGGTCATATGATATTTTTTTTTTGTTTGCATGTTACAGTAAGATTCTCCATGCTTGCAATAAAGTTTAAAAACAAAAAAAAAAGACTATTAAAGTGAACGCAAATCTTACAGACAATTTTAGGACTGAACCAATATTCATGTATGCAATGGTGTCCTTTAACAAACAGAAAATGAGAAAAACATACATTTAAATAAAAGTTAAACAGTGTAATAAACTTGCCTTCACTTGATATTGTCAAGCAGATTGTGTTTAGAGGCTATAGTGCTGATATATTAGTAGTAATGCTATACCTATAGCAAGCTACAAATAAAAGTTTAAATATAATTCTACGCATAATTGTCAAATATTCTAAACTTTTTAAACATACCCAAAAATACTACAAGTCATCAACATAGCTCATATTTGCCAACTCTCCCGGAATGTCTGCGAGACTTCTGAAATCCAGGTAGATCTCCCGGACTCCAGTGAGAACAGGCAATTCTCCCGCATCCTGCCCATTTCCAAGTGATGTGGGCAGAATGGGAGCCTAAAGGATGCGCTTTGTGGTGAATAGGGTAATTATGGCCCTGACTCCCGCTACAAAATAAACTGGTAGGTTAATTGGCTGCTAACAAAATTGACCCTAGTCTGTCTCTGTGTGTGTGTGTGTGTGTGTGTGTGTGTGTGTGTGTTAGGGAATTTAGACTGTAAGCCCCAATGGGGCAGGGACTGATGTGAGTGCGTTCTCTGTACAGCGCTGCGGAATTAGTGGCGCTACAAAAATAAATGATGATGATGAAATATCAGTTTCGCTGCTGGGGGCAGGGCCAAAATTACGCGATTGACCATGCCTCATCCCCTTCCGCCCTCCCACCACGTTCCCTGTACGGGATCTCCTGGGGCTCCATAACTCAATGTTGGCTAGTGCAACATAATTGGCAAAGCAAGCAGAATATACTATAGGTCACATCAAACTTTTTTTTACCTATTAGTTTGCAGACGTTTGGATGGTCAAACTCCTTCATAAAGGCAGCTTCTCTCAAGAATTCTTCAATATCGCTGGAGCAGAAAATTTCCGCTGGCAGGAGAAAGGAAAATATTAGAAGAGGCGAAAAGTGCGGAGGAACAAATTAGAATCTGGAAGGCTCATTATATCTGTGCTGCAACTGAAATCTGTGCATGTCTATTGGAATCACTTCTAACAAAGTTCTTGTGATGTAGATGCCAGGAATAGTTTAAAGACCTTCCATAAAGACTAGCACATAAAAAACCTTTGCTCATCTGCTCTCAGTTTTATGCCCAAAGCAGAATGGAGCAATGTATAGCAGTGTGTGGAGGTGTAATACTTCATTATTAAGCGTTTATTATATTTACAAAGTGATGCAAAACTTGATTGATGTATTACTGCATTTGAGCAGCAATTATTATAACGGTTGACACAATTACATTATAAGTGTATACATAATTGATTTTGACATGGGTCATTACACATCTAATAGAAGGCTTCAAATTCACATACATATGTTGTCTATAGCAACCAATCAGATCCTACCTTTCATTTATTTAGTACATTCTACAAAATGACAGCTGGAATTTGATTGGTTATTATAGGCAACATCTCCACTTTTTCAAACCTGCAGTTTAATAAATATACCTCCTAATGTTACAATTCGGCAATTTTTCTTAGTCCCAAATAATGCCTGTGAACCAGCTTTTGTGTCCCATGGATCATTTTTAAATGAACAAAGTAACTTTACTGTAAAAATAACCCCAAAAAAACAAATAAAAAACAAAGGGGTATGTAATACTTAATAAGTAACTAAAATAAATTGGGAACTTGACATCTGCCATCCTGCCCCCAATCTTTTGACCTCCTTACCCCATCTCACTCGACTCTCCCCCAACCTTCAAGTCCTTCAAACGCTCGCTCAAAACGTTCCTGTTTGTTCAAGCTCGCCTATCCTACCACCTCCTAACCATTCTATCCATCACCTCCTCTTCCTCGCCTGCCATCTCCATTTTCTCCCAGTTGGTCCTACTATCTCTCACCACCCCTCCCTCTAGAATGTAAGCTCTCGCGGACAGGGTCATCTCTACCTATTGTCCCACATCTGTCTACTGTCTGACTCCTTTGTATGTCCCGTCACGTCTTTTGCTGCACTCCGTGTGAGTCCCCATAACATTACTCACACTCATCTGTGCTACTTGTGTGCACAATCTCATCTATTTCTTACTTGCTTCTGTATCCGGTGCTATGGAATCTGTGGCGCTTTATAAATAAATAATAATTAATGAAATAGCTGGTAACAAAGGGCATGCATTCACAAAGTGCAAAGTGGCCTAGGTCTGGGCAAAATTCCTTCTGGTGGTGGTGAGTGCCTCAAGTTGAGGAAATTTCCACCAAACTGTATGACATTTGCAGATAAGCCAAAGTGTGCACCATCTGATTGGAGGAATTGTGTGAAGTGACGACGTTACATACTAAGTACTTGCTGGAGTTGATGAACCGACGTTCCTAGTTTGGTGAGAGGAATGCATGAGGGGAGAGCAATGCAAGAGGAGTCATTTTATTTTTTTGCTCAAATGTAATAAATAAATAGCTTAAAACAGTAAGGCAGCCCTAATGTCCCCTTACTCTTATACTTTTGCGCAATGCACCTCTTAAGATCTCCCGCCGGCCCACAAACAAAAGCACACTTGAGGACACAATATTTGAAAGCCATAAATTCATTTGTATGTGTAATGTGCCAGTACCTTATGAATAATAAATAACTGCTCTCACAGTGTCCTCGCCGTTAGAGCATTGTGTCATTTAGTAAAAGTAGAAAAATATAAGGGATAACAATGGAAAATTTACATATAAATATTATTTTGACCTATACATGTAGACCACACATGTCCTCTCATACATTTACGCCCAAATGTATGTACATTATCAATCTCCGGATTCTTCATCTCCGGCGTGTTCAGCGTCTTCAGCGCTTAAATTTAAAGCGGCGCTGCATTGTAAAGGGAAGTTTCCCTTTACAATGCAGCGCCGCTTTCAATTTAAGCGCTGAAGAGGCTGAACACGCCGGAGATGAAGAATCCGGAGATTCATACATTTACCCCTTGGTATCTTAAAATGAACAGTATGAGAGTTCTATTTCATAGATGAATTATAACCGTGAAGGTTACTAAGGGCAGAATCCTTAAATAGTGCCCCTGAAATCTACATTTCAAAACAAAGGACAAGAAGAACCGTTTTATTGTAAACGTTAAGCCTCATTGATCATCAATATTCGTAAATAAAAAAATCAAAATCATTACCCATTGTGCTACACTTACTCTTTAACATCTTCACAGCAACCTTCTGCAATGACCCATCGTGCATCTTCAACTGAGCCTCCCTGACCGAGCCGAACTCTCCTGAAAGGTAAATGAGAGTAGACAATTAAGTAAAATAAATATCGTAATAAAACAGAAGAGATCATCTTCTTGCCCATAAGCCATTAACAAGCATTGACAACAGGTAAGTATGCTGTGAAACAAGTAGTAAAACAGAATAAAGTATTAAAAAAGCTTTGAATTTTTAACGCTCGTCACTTAAGAATGGGAAAAAAAATGCGGCGCTTCTATCATGTTCCGGCATATTAAGAATACACTTCATTACTCTGCTTTGCAGCTGGGCTTGTAGTTTTGATAGTACTTTTGAATGGTTGCATTTAATATGGAGGTTGAATGTGTACAAATACAGGGGTCTATTTATGAACCCAGAGCAGCAACCCTCAATATATACAGCTGCAAATCGCAGCAAAGAAGTGCATCTGCAATTTACTATGCCATGGCTGCCCCAACATTGACCCTGACCAACCTCCCTTTCTCCCCCCCACGACCACCATGAAGTGTTTTATCCTATTCACTGGCATATAGCACATAGCGTTTCCTCGTCAGAGATCCAGTGACACCGGAGGAGATGACCAGTAACGCCATCCTGAGATGGCATTACTGTGCTGTGAAAAAATTAAAATTGCTGTTGTCCCCATAGAGGTCTCTGTGGACAATAGTATGCCCTGATAATTAATACCGGAGAAATCTATGATTTCCCCGACGCCAACCCTTTGATTAAATAACCAAAAGTGGTGAAAGAGCATTTTGCCAGCATTTTGGCTCTTCACCACTCTTTTTAAGTAATTAATAAGTATTAAATGTATTTTTTAACCTCAAATGATTTGTTTCATCCAATGGAGTGGCAGACAACCCTTAATAGAACTAATGCAGCCATTGCTAAGAATTAACTATTCAATACAGCCCTCAGTGAGATTTGAGTTTGACATGTCTACAATAATAGGACATATAAACCCTTAACATATCCTGTAAGCTAGTACAGACAGACATAATGATCACTTTTCACCCCTCCGATAAATGATAGCTGTAGACCGTGCTACTTTCTAAACATTAATATCTCATGACCTCATGAAGTCTACAAGAGCTCAATTCTCAGCACTTGCCTTTTCCCAGTGTCCGTCCCAAAGTGAACTGCTGCTGCTGAATGAGGACATCTGTAAGTTTGGATTTCAGCTCATCACTTATCCCAACACTGTCCACTATGGGTACAGAAATTATACATATATTAAAATTCTGCCAATACTAATGTCACAGATAAATTCCAAAGTTTCACCGACGACACTGACCAGATTTCCCTAAGCAACATTACAAATTATTAACTTGTGCCAATCACCTGTACACGGTGGAGGCAGCCATTTTGTGGCTTGAGCCAAGATTCGGCCTATCAACTCAGTAGGAACACAAGACATCACGTTGTGCTTAATACCTCAGTGATGTCACTAGTTCCCAGTGGATGACATGGCAGACAAAATGGCCGCCTCCATTGTGTCCAAGTGAGTGGTAAATTAAATATCCCTGCAAACGCACTGGGATTGAACTCAGGGTGATTGTTGGATCTATTTACAGCATGGAGACAAAATCAGATACTTGTATCATTTGACAAAACCACCAAAACACTGAATACATTTCCTGATCGAATCCTTCTAATTCTCAGGTATGGAATTAATTTTGGGCTTACTTACAGATATCTGCACCAGTAATGCAGTGTATGTGGCCGACAGAGTGCAGAGCTTTGTGTACAGTAACTTTTGTATGATCCATCTACCATAAATCACTTTTTTAGGTCAGCTGTATAAACTATACAAAAATTGAGTTTCCATATCATGCTATGTTCCTTAACAGAGAGGGAGCATTTTGACTTACATGTGGCTTCCATCACCTCTGTCCCTCTCCTGTTAAAAGACCTGGCTGCTGTAAACTGGACCATTGGACCTCCCCGGCCCAACATTGTGCCAAACATGTGTCTGTGGAAAAAATATTTATAAAAACATAAAACACAACCAGTTAATTTTAAATTGTTGATTCAATTACTATATAAATAAAATATCATATTAGGCATCCGTTCCACAAATGCTTACTAACTGTAAACTACACACAGTGAAGGCTGCCATTTTGTAAGCTGAACTAATAATGTCATCACAGTGAAGCCAATCAATTTACGCAGAACAAGTGAGGTCACTGCGTTTTGAGACACAAATGACAAATCCATTCCACTAATCAGAGGCCAGGAGTTAACAAGGCGGCAAACCGTTTAATATAACTAATCACACTCTTAAGAATCAACTGCATCCATAGTCAGTGTCTGTCCTCCCATCCATCTTTTTATTATTTCTCTTTACAACTATATTAAGGTTTTCTGATCCCTTCAAAACCTATTATACCTACAGCTCAAACTAAATATTAATTTATACTATATAAGAAGTACAGTTCACTTACCCAAATCTTGTTTTTTTTCTTCTCTTTCGTAGAAAGATTAATGTCATAGCCACAACTGTGACTAAGGCAGTGAGAATACCCAACACCAGAGGGACCCAGGACATTCTAGTGTGAGTGCGTCTTTGTTGGCCTACAAGTACACACAATATTCCCAGTAAGGCACAAAAATAAAGTGATGTTTGTGTACCATTGCTTTATACATTATATAGTGCTACAGTGCGCTCTGATATTTCTAGGCCAGACCCAGTTGTCGACACTACAAATCTAACTTCTATTGATTATATTCACACAAATTACATTCCTGTTAGCCTTAGATTTATTGAAGAAAAAAAAATTGCTGTCTATCTAAAAATATATATAGCATTACATTCAGGGCAGACTGGTGTCCTGGATTTCAGGCTCATTGAAAAAAATAAAATAAAATAAAATAATCTCTTGTCTGAGGTGACAGCGGGGGAAAAATAACTGCAACATTTTACAGATTGTTTCATCTATTTGAGGAAACTATTAGTTTTGTTTTAGTAGAACAAAAAGGACAGTAAACTATACATGATGATTTTATAGCTCAATCATTTTAACATACCAAACAAATTTAGTTAGTATAGTAAGAGATATACAAGAGATGAACAAGAGGAGAACAGGAGGGTAAACTTCTACCTGTAATACTCCTATATGAGGACAACATTCCACAATCAGCCGTGAGCTCTGATACCCTCCACCACCTGCATTGTCAACTGCATGGACACTCCCTGCTGATCTGTTTCTCTCACTTATTTTTGGCTGGTACAGTTTTAATATGACTTGTTGATTCCACTTATGCTGCTTGTATTCCCACCTTCAAACCGCACTGTTGCTCCACTTAACTTGAATTGTTAACTGGCTCCCTCTTGTCCTGTGGACTTATGTAACCAGATAAGTGCACCTTGTATTATGCCTTATGTTATACATTTGCCTTCCAATTATTCCTAATGTCACTGTCTAATCTAACTGTTTTTCTAAACACACCCATCTGGTATCTCTACTGTCCTAACTGCTTCCTATTCCCTGGCTCATATTTTACATCTTTTCTTCCGCTTTTCTCTGCTTCTTGCGCTGCACTTTCTCGCTTTCCTCAGCTTTCCTCACTTCACTTGTAAGCTCTTACCATCCTTGATTTCTGTATTAATTTCAACTGTGTCTTACACACCTTCTCTAGCTTTATCATGATTTGCTCCTCTCTCACTTCTGTCCTCTCCCTCTATCCACTGCTTCCCCTGTGCAACTTTCCATATTCTTCTGCCTCCGCACTCCCCCCTCCCTATTTCACTCCTCTTTTCTCTTCTGTGCCCCCGATCTTACTCGCTGCCCCTCGACAATTTTTCCCTCTCTCCTCCTTTTCCTCACTCACACCCTTTTCCTCTTGTCCCCTTCACTCTTCTCTCAGCGTCAGTCTGTTCCTACCTACCTCCTCCCTCTCTTTCCCCCCAGGAAATCTATTCCCTCACATCACTCCTTTCTTCTGCCTCTCCCATTTATAAACACCCTCATCTGCCCCATCTCTTCTCTCGCACACCTCTTGCTCCCCTGCCCCCATCTCCTGTCTGCTGACAAGTCCCCTCTTATTTCTGCTTCTCATCCAATTCCAACCCTCTTTCCCTGTCATGCCCATCGCTCCATATCATACTCGCCCTTCATTTGAGTAACCCCAACATTCTCATCCACATCTCTCCTCTTCCCTCTCTTCCACTATCCCGTGGTCTCTGGAATGCCAGGTCAGTCTAACAAACTGACCTCTATCCATGATCTCTTTATGTCTAGATCCTTTAACCTGCTTGTCATCGCTGAAACCTGGCTATCCCCTGAGGACACTACCTCTCCAGCTGCTCTCTCTTTCCGGGGCTTGTCCTTCTCCCACAGACCCAGACCTGGGGACCAGCAATGTGGTGGCGTCTGCATACTTCTTTCCCCCTGCTGCTCTTTTCGGGTTCTTTCCCCTGAACCCTCCCTCTCTTTTTCCTACTTTGAGGTACACTCTTTCCCCCTATTCCACCTCCGTATTGCTGTTATCTACCGTCCTCCTGGTCCTGTCTCTCAAATCCTTGATCAATTTGCCACCTGGCTCCCTCACTTTCTCTCCTCTGGCCTTCCCTCCCTCATCTTGGGGGACTTTAATATTCCTATAGACAATCCCTCAGACCCTGCTGCCTCCAAACTTCTCTCCCTTGGTCTCTCTCAATAGACCTCCTCTCCCTCCCACCGCAGTGGCCACCCCCTTAATCTGTTTTTTTTCACACCTTGGTACTGTCTCCAACCTCATTAATTCACCTTTTCCTCTCTCGGACCACCATCTCCTCTCTTTTAGCATCTTTCCACTCCTCTCACCCATCCCCCAAGGTTACTCTCACCAGGCGGAATCTTGACACAGTTGATCCTACCACATTCTCTTCCTCCCTGAGCCCGCTCCTCTCCCTCATCACCACTCTTTCTTGTCCCGATGAGGCTGTCTCCTTTTACACTCTTACATTGCACTTGACTCTGTCGCTCCGGCTGTCACCGTCAAGCTTCGTTGGCGCCTGTCTCAACCGTGGCACTCAAAACTTACCCACTATCTTCAAAAATGCTCCCACAGTGCAGAACAGCTCTGGAGAAAGTCAAGCACTCATGCTGACTTCCTCCCACTTCAAGTTCATGCTTGCGTCTTGCAGTTCGGCCCTATCGCTCTCTAAACAATCCTTCTTTAAGGCTCTCATTTCTTCCCAATCCTCCAACCCCCATCTGATTTTTGCCACCTTCAACTCCCTCCTCTCCCCTCCCCCACTCCCTGCTGTCGACTTTGCTACCCACTTCACCTCCATCTTGAGTCAATACCTCATGACATCTCCCAGCAGTTCCTCCTACTTATAGATTTTTGTTCTTCATATCTTGTTCTTTATGTATCATGTTGTGTCATGGGTCACTGTTTTCTCTATATGGCATGTACGGCGCTGCGGACCCTTTGTAGCACCTTATAAATTAAAGATAATAATAATAATAATAATAATAATAATAATAATACTGTCCTTTAGTGAAGCACTACCACATGATCTATTATTAAATGATAATGCTTAAACTATTACAATAGGAAATGTTTTATAATCATTTAATGTTACCTTATCACTAAGTATTGAATGAATAGCCACGATAACCTAAAGGAATGCTCTATGTTTTGTGAAAGAAAAAATGGGTAAATTATTGATGGGAGTTGTATATGTCCCAGGTTTCTGTCCTATGTGTTTTAAAACCCCAGGGAGATTGCTTGTGTTTTATAAAGAGCTTCCCAAATATCCTTTCGGCTGCAGAAAGTGTTGGTGTAGGGTTCCTGGGGTTATGAATAAAGAGAGATGGGTAGGCTCCATTCATTAGGCCCATTTCCGGTCTTCTAATTAACCAAGCAAAGTGTCTGGCAAGTTGGGAGTTGCACCTGTGAGGTGCAGTCAAAAGGCTGTGAGGCTGTTCTCTCTCTCTCACTGCCAGGGGAACAAGTTAGAGGCCTGCTGAGAGACACTGCCGTTGTTACATGTAACTTCTGTGCTTTGTGTGAGCCGGACAGGCTACAATTTGTTTCTATGTTTTGTTTATTTTATTCGACTAAATAAAACTAGCTGCAGCTACTTGTACCGAAGCACAGGACTGGCGTGCTATTAATTGGCTGTTGCCTGAGAAGTGCTGACATTTACCCCAGGAAACGGCAACCCTAACCTAAAATTAAAAAATAAATAAAAAAAATGACAATTAAAAAATGACTCCAGGTAACAGGAAAGTACATATCTCTCTCTCTATCTCTGTATCCAGTGCTCGGAGTGGGGCGGTATGTGACGATATACCATACTGGCACTACTTCTTCCCACTTCTATTAAGCTCACACATGCTCTGCTATCTATGCAGAGCATGCGTGCATTAGACCTGCAGCCAGGGGCGGATCTAGAGAATACTTCTACCCGGGGCGATTTAGGGAGGGGGGGGGGGGGGGGGGATTTAGGCCCCGCCCCCTTTTTGACATCTGAGGCTGCTGGCAGCTGCATACTATGTGCAGGTCCGTTCAGCAGTGAGTGTGCTGCCCGGATGCTCTGATAAAACACAATCAGAGCGGCCGGGCAGCACACTGTCCCTGCCGAATGGACCTGCACATAGTGTGCAGCCGCCGGCAGCAAGCCCCTGCTAGGGGTGGGTGGGGGGGCGATCGCCCCGATCGCTCCCCCATGGATCCGCCACTGCCTGCAGCTGATTAGTTTTCCACTTCCTCTCTTACCCTATGTGTGTTTGTGCCCGTCTCCTCCCTACTCTTCGTATGCATGTGTGTGTCTGTGTTCGATCTACCTACCTCCCTTATGTGTCTGAGTTCCTTCTCTCTGCCATCCCTGTACGTGTGTCTGATAAGTAACATGGGATGCATCACTTGACCGCATGCCGTCCTATGCGTGCAGGGCAGACTGCAAGAGAGGCAAAGAAGTCTCCTACACAGCACTGCTGAATGAAGATAAGTGTGAGGGAAGGGGCACGGGTCTTATGTTCTTAATGTAATAAGGGAGGGGAGGGGGATTTATATTAATGTATTGAAGGAAGTAGGGTAGAAGTGATTTGTCATACTGTAATGAGGGAAGAAGGGGCTGTTTTAAAGCAATGAGGGAAGGAAGGTTTCTTCATGTAATTAGGGAAGGGAGGGGGTGTTTCTTAATGTAATGAGAGGTGGCCTGTTAATTTAATGATGGACTGTGGGTGGAGGCTAAGTTGTGATTATGATTTAATTAATGTCGGTTGAGGGAAAAAAGTTTGGAGTGAGGGAAATAGTATTTCAATTTAATATATACATCCATTTCATTTTGGGGCTGGTTGGTGGAAAATAGGGCTTTAATAGGTAGGCCTAATTATAAAACCTGGGTGTCCTTGTGATTTAATGCCAGGGTTTCTATATTTCATGTGCCTGTTTTTTTCCAAATAGGGCACCAACATTATTATATAAATATATATTGTGGCAAGAGCCCGCTACTGCAGAAGTACACGCGTACAAATTCTTCCTTTTTATGGTTCTTTATTGTCAGGATGGTAATTATGTTTTTACACCGTATATTTGCACAGCAATTATGGAGACCCTCAACGCTTACTATGCATAGTCCAGCTCCCTGTCCAGATCAGCCAGCTAGCCCAGTGTTGATCTCCCTGAACAATAAAACAAGCAGAGTTTTATACCTGACACCTCCCACAGGCCTAGCTTGATGGACAGGTGACGCACCCACCTTCTCTTTAAAAGGAAACGCCCATCCCTGGCTCTGTTTAGACTATCAGACCCACCCTGTCTGTTTGCTGAGAGGAAGCAGCTTTTAAATCATGTAAGTAAACCAATTTTAAACTACACATATGTTTTTACCTGGTTTAATCTCCACCTAGGTACATAACTGTGCCAATGTTTTACTCTACTTCCCTGCTTTCTCTGCATATCGCCAGCTAAATGCCTCCTTTTGTTACTATATATATATATATATATATGTGTAGTGTGTATATCTATATACACACAGTGCTGTCTATATTTCACTGTTTGTTCAGAATCTGTAGGCTGTTTAATTTTTGAAGTAGGTAACTAAACAGTACAAACAAGAGACAAGGTGATGTATTGCGGGGGAGAAAAATTGAATGCAAAAGGAATTTGGGGAAGGCAGAGATTTAAACAAGAGCTTTTTGAAATGAGCATCAAGAAAGACATATGCGAGGAGTGCACCAGGCTGAATGTGGCACATACACAACTTGCCCACTCGAAATTTTGCATAATCACTATTCAGATTCCATGAATAGAACCTGCAGGTGCATACATGAGTTCAGCTTTATGAGCTAATGCCGATACAAGTCGCCAACCAAATCGGGCACAAAGGAAATGAAAAATGCAGCAGCCTGCCAGGAAAGTTATTTTTGGAACATTTCATCAGGCATTGCTTATACAAATCTCCCAAGTTAAATAAATGAGCGCTAGCTGTTCAGGATGCTTTAAAGTCGAGAAACAAAAAAGGACAATCACAACTCATTTGCTTTAAAATTATAAATAATTAAACAATTATCGGCTAACTCTGCAGAGATTCATTAATGCAAGTTACTCTTACAGAGAATTGTAACATAATTGGGTTAACCCTTTGCGTGTCAGGTGGATTGCTGCATACAATGTCTTGTAATAGCCAATTATTACACCAATTATAACCTTCATTCTCCAAGAGTCTCTGCAATTTAGCATGTTAATGTTGTATGAAGAAAATTATTTCTGTGGCATATTTATATAGAAGGAGATGGTTTTTAATGTCTGGGAGGGACTGTAAGGATGTTTTATTTGTTTTTTCCCCTTAGGCAGATCCCTTACTCATAACAACTTAATGACCAGAGGTCCTTTAAACCTCATTGACCAGATCAATAGCCAGGTATCTCTTAGTTGGTATTGAGAATTCTATTATTATTGTTATTCAACTCAACCTTTTTTTTTTCTGGGACAGACAGGCAACATAATGGAACAAAAAAAAAAATGCAATCTATATGGGAAATAGCCATACAAAAACTGTGCCAAATGTTACTGCCATGCAGTCAGCACAAAACCATTCATTTACACTACAATTAAATTACTTCTATTGAATGTGTGTATATATATTAAGATCTGATGCAGCTATAGACAAAAAAAGGTTGGATTGTATTAATCTCATTCATTTTTAGGAATTTCACCTGGATCTTATGGCAGACTGACGGTGGAGACTTGATTCTCCATGGCTGGCACTAGAAGTTGTTCTAGCGGCACCATGCGTTCATGTGTCAGAGCTCAATTTAAATACTGTACAGAGATTGGGAGGTAAGAAACCAAATTAAATAATTCCTGGAACCAAGACTGGACCCATATACGGTCACCGTCAGCAGTGGTCCAGCAATGATGGCTTGGTCAGTAGTGTGCTGTGAACATCTTTACTGAAGTTATATGTGTGCACAGACAGTGTTGTGGCATCATTTTTTGGGATTGCTTAAATGTCCAATCGTACAATGAGATTAAAGACAATATTTTTTTTATATTTGCTATGTAAAATCTTCTCTTAAACTGCATTAAATACGGTTGCTAACTATCCTACTTTATCACAGTCAGGTTTTGAAATGTAACCAGTCTTCTGATGGTCTTTCAAGGAATATGGGCAAAGAATGATGGAGAGATTACTAAAAAAAAAAATACAGGATCTACACATAAATAGCTCAAACCGCTATCTTTGCTATCCCCCTGTACATTAAGTGGTCAGATATCATACTAATGTCTTATTATAGAATGAACGTAATGCACAAAAACAACTGGAGAGTGGAGATCAATATATTATACTGAAAATGTAGAACGGTTTGCAGAACTCTACTTGCTGAATAAACCAGTGGTTGTTCCAAATCTGATATGTTTAAAAATGATTGCATGGGAAAGGACAGCACAGAATAATTAAATAATTGCCCTTTTTGTTATACGTTTATTCATATTTTTATTGGATATGGAACAATACAGTCAAAAACAAAACATTCGGGTAATGGGGTATTATTTCTCTTTAAATTCAAATTTTCTTATCAATGTTTAACAATGCACAGACCATAACTGCTGCTAAACATAGTTTCCTTTAAAGATGATGACAAGCCAATCAGCATTAGCACTGTGAGCGGTGTTGTAGCTCAGCTCAGTATATTCTATTGAGGTGAAGTGAGTAGTATATATTGAATATTTATTTACCCAGGGAACTTCACAGGGTGTCTACTCACCAGCCTCTTCTTTGGAAGCTACAAGAAGAAAATCACTCCAAGGTCCACAACCAGCGAAGTTAGCCACGCAGACCCGGACGGTTAGATCTTTCTGGGGGTCCCACATGGTCAGGTTGGCTTGGTTTCCCTGGACAAACACTTCGCCCTATTTATAAAAAAAAAATACAAATGAATAAATAACTAAATGATGAACTAAAAGATAAAACAGATAGCAGGTACTTGATTCTGCCTTTTGGTTTATTTTGTGTTATGTACATAATTAATATATACATATATACACACACACACACACACACACACACACACACACACACACACACACATATATATAGTGATGTCCTGTAGTCAATGTCAAACTGATATTTTAGTGATTTGCAGGTCTGGCACTAACACCAGCCCCTTCCTTGGCACCAGCCACTAATGCACTGCATCAAAGATCAAAGGTCCATTCTATTCCTCCCCTTCCTTCATTCTCCTCCTCAACCCCTCTCCATCCTGCATGCTTCCAGAGGACAGAAGCAGGTAGCTAGGAATGGTGGCTTAAGCTCTATTACCCTCATGTTGCCATCCCAACTACACTGTAAACACCACCTCTCATAACAGATAGTATCCAAATGCTACTTTGCTGCTAATAGTGCTGCTACCATTGGCTGTTATCAACAATACACTACCTGTAGTTCTGAAAAATACAGGAAGTAGCATACTACTGTGTCAAATAATTGGATGAAATCGTTTCAAATTAATAAACATCAATTGTATTGGTTTTTTTATGAAATTGTGAATGGTATGCTACTACGTACAAGGGCAAATACAATTTTACTGGTGAACATAAATAAATACATTTACACACATACATTCATTTTGTAAATAGTTCACTGTAAATATAGTTCCAGCACATATTCTTTTATATTTAATGTAATACTTAGAGGTTTAATATTATAATGTTAATGGCATCCAACGCTCAGGATATAGGGAACGTATCATGTTTAGTGTCATATCAATCTACATTTTACCATCAGGAATTCGCTACCATCGGCTAAGCAATCGCTTCTTGCAAGTCAGCTAGTTATGGAAGATATATGATTAATGCTTAAAATGATACAGTGTTTGGAAGGTTAATAGGTTGGTTTGAACCAGTATTTCGGCGAGCTCCAGAGGCAAGACACATATGCAGCAATGAGTAATCTGCCTCTATCTTTGGAGAGCATCCTTTGAATCAACCTATGACCTGCATTATACTGGACTGGACTAAATCCTAAACCAATGGAGAATACTTTTACAATTATCTTGTTTACTTTATGAGATTATCACTATTTTTTATGTAACACAAATTGTACATAAACCAGGCACTGAGTCCACCATTCAGTCTACTTTGACTCCAGGCTTCAGGACTGAATGACTGTTAGCTGGATCCAGTGGGCTGCATATGTATCGGTTGTACTTTGTATTATTATAGTGATCAGCTTAATCTCACTATTAAATTTCTTTTGTGCTTTGGAACCACATTGATTGCAGCGGCTAAAATTTATTTGTAGCAACAATATGAACATTACAGTGCTAACAATAGCAGCGTTCTAAATTATTACATTATTTGGTATAGCAGCAGTTGACACTGTTCCTGGTGTATCCTCTGAAGGGTTCTGATGTGGTTCATATGGTGGTCACAATCTAGGCTCCAACCTAGGCTATGCCATTGGCTGTAGTGATAACAGGTGCAGCTTAACTATACAACCATAAAGCAGTAAAAATTAAGACATTTATGCAAAATATCATCAATTCAAATGCATTCACTATATATTGTAAGTTGTCGATCATCTGCCACCCCTATCTCAAAGACTTTGGCTCTGCCTACGGCTATATATAGCATTTTATCTGGCAACATAGTAAGGAATTCTAGAAGATTTTATCACTTTATTTCAGAAAGAGCATCCCGTATATAGTTACCACTCTCACAGCAGGCATCAATTTCGAGACTTTCAATTTGAGCCACTGGTAACTCGTAATCATGTGACCAATTTTTTTAAATCAATATAAGGAATGGAAAACAATACACATAAAAAAAGGAAAATATACCACAACAACTCAACATTGATGACTTTTCCATTGTTTAGAAATCTCAAAGGAGATCTGGAGAAGACCCTAAACAGGTCATTAGAGCAAATAGATGCAAGTGGCAAGACTATGAGAGAAAACAGAAGATGTATGAGGAGTACAGGTGATTGAAATATAAGGGTAACGTTATATATTCAGTCATAATACGTACGTCGGCATTTTATTTATTTATTATTTTATTAGAGAGTTTAGCTAATTTTGGAACTGTGTTATCCAGCATTAGGGAACCTCAGTTATTGATTGCAGTGTTATTGGTGTTTATTTGATAACATGTATGCTTTATTTGTGTTAATATACTGGTTTGCCCCTGTTATATTGTCCTATATTTACTTAAAAGCTCACATCTTTCATTGTACTCACTTACAGATCACAAGAAAATCGTTCACAGTTTCCATCATCAAGTTGCAAAGGACTTTGTCAGGCTCAGCACCTTCTGTTGTTCTGTAGACTCTCTTTCAGTCACAACGGCTACTTTCTACTCATTTTACTTTGCACCTCTATGGGGCGCGTGGTAAAATGGACGGATATTTCTGTTCTGTAAAACTATCTGCAGCAAACTGTCTCTGAAATGGTCCGAGACACTTCGCAGCTAATTGAAATCCCCCCCCCAATAGGTTGTTTTTTGGTAATATTTTATTACATTTTGCCCAGTTATATGTAAAGAAACTGCATTTGTAAATGAATGTGCTTTAAAGTTAAGGGAACTACAAAGTTCATCATGTCCATCAGGTGGCATGGTTGTTAATAAATAGCTCTAGCTAGATCAACTCCAACCTTTCTGTGTTTCCTTTGCTTTTGAGAAAATGCGCAGTGATAGACTAAGTAGCTCACAACCAGTAGGGACAAGGATGCCCATAGTTCTACTAGTGTGAGGATACACATTTTCTATTTAAAAAATATTTTCCTTTAAACCAAAACGCATTTGCCTAGAACCCCAAGAGCTGTCACAATGGTCTTTTAGAATATTGCATGATTGCCTCGGAAATCCATGGTGTTCTAAAGTCATTGCAGCCTTCAACAGTCAAATCACATTTTGACGCGTCACTGGGAAACAACGTTTCCCAATTACTATAAGTTGCCACTACTTCAGTTCCAGAATGTAGAGATTTCAAATTGGTGCTTTAAAACACTAGTGTGACATCAGTCATGCCCATAGCACCTGCATGATGACAACTTTATTAGTTCTATGGTGTGAAGGGGCCAGGGAAAAACCTTAAGGGAGGAAATGCTACATTATGCATTTCATTATAACTTAATGACTATTTTAAATGAACACAGTGTGAAATAAAACCACCCTCAAAGCTCATAAAACCTCATATTATAACACAAATGCAGTTTTAAATGATAGAGGCCAAAATCAAGGCGGTCAAAGGCTGCAAAGTGTCCAATTCAAATGACCAATGAAGGACACAGACCATAGAAGCCCCCAGAAGACCAATAGATGCAAGTTAGCCTTAGACACGACTAACACACTGCAACTATTAACACACATGAATGCTATTAGAAATCCAGTGTTCATCTACACAAAACTATATAGCTAAAAGAAATATTCAAAAGAGGGACAATTAGCAGGCACAGTGGAATAGTATAAATATATATATATAGTCGAAGTCAGCAAATTGAATAAAGTCATTTCAATTAATATCGAGTAAACTTGGTTGTCTTTGTCTGAAAAGATGCGTAGAGCACACTACGGCATGGAAGGGTGTATCCAGCCGGGAATAAATGTTTAAAGTAATACTGACAATAAAATGCTAATAAATGCTATTAGACTAGTTGAAACTGGATTCTTGGCGGGAAAGTCGGAGCACATCCCCTGGAGAGATGACCCCCACCTTTGGATATTTTGGTTTGAACTGGCCTATGATCTGCAACATCCTGTACCTTCCTGAAATGTGGACCAATAGAAGCAAGCCACATCATCTGCATTGTTTTACTGTATTTCTGACTGCATATAAGCAGGAGCTCTTCAAATAGTGAGCAGTCTTCTTTGACCACAGACTTCAGACCTGAATGACTGTTCACTGGATCCAGGACGCCTGCGATAAGTAACGGCTGTACTTGTTTTATTTCTCTTCAATTAATCTTCTACTTTTGGATAATAAATATTTATGCGTTGGAAACACAAATCGAGATTCGACAATGGTTATCGGATAGCGACAAAATGTGCATAACTATATATATATATATTATATATATAAAATCTATATCATATATATATATATATATATCTATCTCAGGTAGTTATTTTAGACAACTTGTATTCTCAGTATTCTGGAATTAAGATACAGCAGATAATATATACAGTAGAATGAGGATTTCTTACTTGTGTTACATTCTCCTGTTCCCACTGCACTTTATATCCCAGCAGGCTGCAGTTTTGCATACCTGGCGCAACCTCTTCCCATTCTAGCATCAAGCCAGAGTCAGTCCTGGTCAGGTGGACATTCTGTGGCACAAGCAGGGGCACTGTGGACGAAAAAAGAAAATTAATACTATTCAATATGAAATAAAGTTAATCATTAATCATTGGGGTGGTCAGAGGTCGAGTGTGGACACTGGAGACAGTCATATAGTTCAACAGGAGCTTTATTAGGCACATACAATACAGGAACAGGAGCGAGGAGGGCGAAGGACAGGAGTGAAGGAACTATATATAACAAACAATATTTACACCTGCTGTAATCTACTCCATGCTAGCTAGGTCCTTTCCTCACATGTTCTCACCCTGTCACAACTATCCATAAAACAAAATAATTTCAATGGGAAACTTTACTGAATTGGCCTATAATTGACTAGATAACAATGAGGGATTCCAGATAATTTAAAAGGTCAATGCATTGAGATACTGGTCAGACCTGCCCATTTTGATCAAGGTGCGGCATTTAAAAAAGGTTATGTACTGTAAATATATATATATATATATATATATATATATACACATTTACACGCAAGTTAACCCGTGCATGATACTCATGCATTTTTTTTGTCAAATAATGTCAGTATACCAAATTTCAGGTCATTCGAATGAGCCCTTTCTGAGAAAATAGTCTTTTCCACAGACACACACACACTAACACACGCCGCTACACATGCAGGGGCGGATCTAGAAAATGTTTGTTCCCCGGGGGGATGTTAGGGCGGGGCGATTTAGGCCCTGCCCCCTTTCTGACTTCTGAGGCTGCCCAGTATGTGCAGGTCCGCTCGGCAGTGACAGTGTGCTGCCCGGCTGCTCTGATTGTGTTTAAAACACAATCAGAGCAGCCGGGCAGCACACTGTCACTGCCAAACGGACCTGCACAGTGTGCAGCCGTCGGCAGCAAACCCCTGCTAGGGGGGGGCGATTGCCCCGATCACACCCCCCTGGATCCGCCACTGTACACATGTGTGTTCATGAGGTAAAATTACCTCACGAAAATGAGTTTGACCCCTCAACTCGTCAATAATGTCAGTATACCAAATTTCAGCCCTTTGAGGTTTTTTTTTACACACACACTAAGAATTTAGTAGGTCAGTTAACCTGTGCATGATACTCATGCATTCTAGTCAAATCAAGCTACTTAAGGTGTTAAAAACTCCCCACTGTCACCCCCGGCAACCACCAACCACTCCCAACTGTCACTTCTCCTTCAAGAAATATATAGGTCAGTGTATAACTCTGCCCAGCAGGTGGCGCTGCAGCTTGGGTCTTTTTTTCCACACACGCCACTAGGCATTTATATAGTAGATATATATATATATATATATATATATATATATATATATATATATATATATATATATATATATATATATATATATATACACACACACAAACACACACACACATATATATACACACACACGACATAAAATGGAGAACATCCCTTGAATTACCTGTTTGTACAAATAAGTACAGTTTCACCAAATAAAACAAGCAATCTATTCAATTTTGTAACATTGGAGATGGATCCAATATCTTGGGCTGATTGGCCAGCTCTATGTAGCTCTATGTATGGGCAACTTAAAACATCTTGACTAAAAGGGGGAACTGATATGACCACGTAGGACCTGACTGCAATGCACTTGTGGACACAGTGGAACCTCAACTCAAAGCAATTTAATGGTGGTCAAGCAGGGTTACCCCAGCATCAGTGCAACACTTTTTTTTTTTCTTAACTATTTATTTTAAAACCACATTATCAGTCTACATGAGTTTACAAGCATACGGACAGTTCAACAGTATGTTGCAATTGGCACAAGTATTCAAACAAGCATCGTAGAGTAACATAACTTGCTTCACAGATGTGTGATATTCAAGACTCATGTGCAGAGGATAAATGAAACAACTGGGATGGGGCGGTGAATATATGTTTTACAGGGGGGGGGGGGTGTTGAGGAGTTGGGTGGAGGGTATACACAGGGATAGGGTGGGAGATGGGAGGATGAGTGTTTTGTTCAGGTAATCCCAGGTACTGGGAAGTGATGTGTGTGTAAACACGGTGTCTATACCCCCTGGTACAACAATTTTTAAAATTTTTAGGTGATTCATACCTTTAATATCAGAATTTCATCACTAGTTTGAACGGTTTTGAGATTTTGACTATACATTAATGAAAATGTATCTACAAACCCAAGCTTCAAAAATAGGACTGTGATGATAAATGCAAAACATGTTCTGCTCCCATTAGAAGTGTCACAACATTTGTGTACAGTTTACCATCTCCAGCTAACAATACCCAAATCACGAGCGGATGACACACTGAGCAGGTATTGAAGCAGTGACTCAAACGGATAAGAAATCAATGTCAGTCGCTTCAGCTCTGACTTGTTCAAAAGACATTTGTATGTAAATCTTAAAATATGCAGAAAACATCTTTCAGAATATTCAGTGTACAAAACAGCTTCTGAATGTGTTCCGATATCTCTTTGAAAACCATGGTAAGGCAAAGACTTTTTGTAGAACATAAAAGGAATATATTTCCTGGAAACTCCAGGACAAGAAAAAAAAAAAGATGATAATATATTGTGTGTGTGTTGTTAGGCCTCAAAATGTAAACCCCCCCCCCCCCCCAAATCAGAGCATTACCTGTACTTTTTATCTTTCCTCTTCCAGAAGACCAACAAATTTCGCAGCAAATTACCAAATTAAATATAACATGCATTACTAACTAGAGCAGCTGTGGGGAATAGGAATGTCATGATTTGGCCTTTTCAGCTTGTAATTTTGCAAGTGTATTGGTTGACGAGTGCCATCTCATCTAACCCACTATTGAAAAACTCTATGAAATATAAAAGGTAGTGTAGATAAAAGCTCATACTGCTTTAGCCAGTATTCTTATTATCTTTTGTTTATAAAGCGTGGACATATTACATAATGCTGTACATTAAGAGGATCATGGGACAAACAAATGACATGACATAGAACATAAAAAGGTCCCCGACCAAATGGGCTTACAATCTAAGAGGTGCGGAGAACAATTGATACATAAGGTAGTGCAAGAACAATTGTGGCTGCTGGTGGGGAAAGTGGGTATGGCTACTGTAAAGCAGCAGCACTATCAGCCAACAATATTAAAGCAGTCGTTGGTGACTGGCGTTTCTGTGCATGCTGGTGCCATCAATGTTGGAATGAGGTGAAACCGTGAAAAGCGGAGAGGTGAAACAAGAACTAGTCACCGTAGAAATCGTAAAACAGACAGTTGTGTCAAATATAAATGTTCCTCTTTATCTCAGTCTGGAATAGCTGTAAACCTGGTGTTTCCAGTACCATTTTATTGCAAAACTATACATTTTTGATGACCCTGGCCTGACACTCATCTAGCCTCCCCTTCTGATCAGGTGACTAAGTAGCACAGATGTAAATTGTTCTGAAATCAGCCTCGCTCACTATATATATATATATATATATATATATATATATATATATATATATATATATATATATATATATATTTATACATATACACACACATACATACACACACACACACAATATATATATTGGGAGACAGACGTGCTTTCTGCGCAAAATGTTTTTCTCACAAAGTTTTTAAAGTGTTGAACATTCATTGAACAACAACTGAAGACATCCAGAAATAAGCTACATCTACTACAAATCTCACGTTGCACTACACTGGACATTGCAACCAGGCATTTTTTCCAACTACATTTCCTAAGTTTGCCTTAGTTTCTAGCCCTTTATTCTTAAATCCCACTGTTTAACAAATTCCTTTTCTTATTCTCCTTTCTTGGCATTATCTTCAGAACTATATCATCCTTCACTCTCCCTGCAATCCTCATTACTCCACTCACCTCTAACACTCATGAGCGGTTTTCCTATTTATATATCCTTATATTGTCGAGAGGACATAAAAAGGTCACATCTTACAGTCATCTTTCTCTCTTTCTGCTTCTGTTAGCTTGTGACATATAACCAAATCCACATCCCCCCCACATCCCAACATACATGTGTATATTATTCAGAACACTACCGAATTCCAGCAAACCTCAAACATATCACCTGTCTCCCATCTCTTTCAAAGTCCTTTAAATGTGCTCTATGGAATCCATGCTCTGTTTGTCAGAAACTTAACTCCATATACGACCCCTTACTCTCAAACAGCCTCTACCTTCTAGCAATAACAGAAACATGGCTCATGCAATCAGATACTGCCTAACCTGCAGCACTTTGGTATGGTGGCCTCCATTTCACAGAGACCTGGAAACAGAGAAGGAGGTGGGGTTGGACTACTTCTTTCCCCAAACTGCACATTCAAAGTTCTACCAAATGTCCCACCACTCACGTTCATTTCTTTTGAAGTACATGCTATTCGGGTTTTCAACCCATTATCTATGTGTGTTGCTGTGATCTATCACCCTCCTGAACCACAACAACAATTTCTTGAAAATTTCTTAGCATGGATCCCTCACTTCTTATCCTTTGACATTCCCACCATCATCATGGGTGATTTTAACATCTCCATTGATAATTCACATTGTGCTTTCAAAACTACTCTTTAACTCCTCCCTCAGGTTCTCCCAGTGGATCGATTTGTCTACTCATCAGAATGGCCACTGGGAGAGAACAGTTGATCATAGTTTGGAGAACACAAGATCATCACCTTATCAGCTACAAGCTTTCCCCCCAGTACTTTAACCGCTCTGCTATTAAAACTATAACAAACCTCCTCATACCCACAGAAATCTTAACGCTATTAGTTTTCTACCTTTCGCCAACACCTTTTCTCCCCAATTTTTACATTCTCCTCTCCAGATATGGTAGTACCACATTTTCACCAAATCCTAGCAATAGCCCTTGATCAAGTGGCTCCAGTTACTCTTCATACTCTCCATTGACTTGAGCTTGAGCTCAGATGTGGCACACTAAAGTAAAGCATCATTTGATAAACTTTCTTGCAAAGCTGCATGTCATTGGTGTACATCACATACCTCAAATGACTTCTTCACATATCCTGCTATCTACCATTCCTACTGAAATGCTCTGGACACTGCTAAACAAACATACTTCTAATCTCTCATCTCTGCTCAGGTTTCTAACCCCAAACACCTGTTTAAACACATTTAAATCTAATCTCAAGCCTCCAACTACCGTCAGTGCCCAAGATCTTGCTTCCTACTTCAAGGACAATGCTATCATCTTACTCAACAACCAGCTCATTTCCTTCTCACCCTCTGACACCCTCTCTTCATTTGATCCCACAAATGAAGCCAAAATATCTTCTCTCTTCTTGCCTTCCTACTCTACTACCTGTCCTCATGATCCTATCGCCTCACAAATCAGTAGATCTCGTCTACTGTGCTTATCCCGACTAACTAAAATCTGTAATCTCTCATATTCTCCTGGTATATGTTCGTCATTATTCAAACACGCATTGATTTCTCCTATTCTGAAAAAACTAAATTTTGACCCAAAGGCTCTATTACCATCCCATCTCTCACCTCCCATGCCCTCCAAGCTTCTTGAGAGAAATGACTACATTGGCCTCACAACCTACTAGATCCTCTTCAGTCGGGCTTTTATTCCCAACATTCCAGAGACTGCACTGACAAAAGTTGTCAATGATTTGATGACTGCTAAATGTAAAAGGCCAATACTCGCTTCTAATTCTCCTGGACCTCTCTGCTGCTTTTGACACTGTGACCACTCTTCTCAAACAAACACTACAATCCCTAGGTCTTCAGGACACTGTTCAATCCTGGTTTTCATCCTACCTATCCAATCGCTTTTTATGAGTTGGAGTACCATAAGGCTCAGTCCTATGTCCTTTGCTCTTCTCTATCTATACCACTAGTCTTTGTAAACTAATAAGGTCCTTTGAATTTCAGTATCATCTCTATGCAGATGATACCCAAATATATCCATCTTCTCCGGATCTCTCACCATCTATTTTACCCTGTGTTACTGACTGTCTTTCTGTCATCTCTTCTTGGATGTCCTTTCGTCAACTCTTAATCTCGCAAAAACAGAGCGAAGAATCAGCCAACAGAAGTTACCTAGCTGACATTTCTATTTCTGTTTAGAACATGACATAAAATCCTACCCCACAAAATCTCTGCCTAGGGGTGATTCTTGACTAAAAGCTATCCTTTGTTCAGCACACCCAATCTAGATCTACCTCCTCTTACATACTTGTAAAAAACATTTTTAAAATAAGGCCATATCTCACACAAGACACTGCACAAAACTTTAATACATGCACTCATCTCCCATATTGACTATTACCATCTTTACCAGTCTTCCCCTAATCAAACTGTAAAATCTACAATCTGTTTTTGCATGTAGCAGCTAGATTGATTTTCTTTGCAAATCGTTCTTCCACTGCTGAGCCACTCTGTCAATCTCCATGTCGGTAACCTGTTTATTACAGAATCCAATATAAATACTTCTACTAACATAACAGGCCATCAACAAAACTGCACCAACATACATTTCTTCACTTGTCTCATTATCTCCCAACTCTACACCTTCATTCTACACAAGTTCTGCATCTCTCATTCATACTGTCATTGCTCCCATTCCAGCTACAGAACTTTTTTCGTGCCACACCCACTTCATGGAATGCCCATCCTCGCACAATAAGACTTTCATCTAGTCATCAACTTTCAAGCATTCTCTGAAAACCCATCTCTTCATGCTAGCTTATAAAATTCCTTAACCTCCCTAGAGGTTCCTATTTTCGCTGTTCACGCAGTTCACACAAGACAACAACTCTCTGACCCTCTCACAAACAATGCTGAGTAACTGGATCATATAGCCCACTAACCACTTTTTACCTTTGCAATCTGGCTGAATCAATCTGCAATATGTAGCACTTTACCTCATGTATCAAACTCCCATTGTCCAATAGATTGTAAGCTTGGGTCCTCTTACCTCTCTGTCTGTATATATTACCCAGTACTGTTTTATTACTGTGTTTGTTCCCAAATGTAAAGTCATACAGAATATGCTCTGCTGGCATTATTTACTTACACACACACACACACACACACACACATATATATATATTCTAATCTATACATCTATACACCGTGTATTTGTGCATTTATCTTCTAACCGTTATTGTTAAAGATAAAAAGTACAGGCATCAACTTTAAATTACAAAAGTGCATTCTGTACTGCTTTGGTATAAATTGAAACATTAATTTACAAAATGATGTACAATATTAACAGCTTGATCCATTTGCACGTTTTCCAAGATCAATGTTCAAATACAAAAGTTACCACTAACTCAAAAACAAAAATGTATTTTAAGGAAATTCACTATGTTGTATATGCATTCTTCATGGCGTTATCAAAAATTTCCAATTACTTCCATTTCAAATTCCCTACTGTTTTTCAGATATTCTCACACATCTGATTTACCTCCGTTACTATGCATATGCACTGTCCTCTGGTTGCCAGAGTCAAAACTAAGTTGTCGAATTTCACCATCCGAGCCATTACAATGAACAGCATTGCAGGAATAACTAAATCATATACATCATGGCCAAAAGTTTTGAGAATGACACAAGTATTGGTTTTCACAAAGTTTGCTTCTTCAGTGTTTTTAGACCTTTTTGTCAGATGTTGCTATTGTATACTGAAGTAAAACTACAGGCATTTAATAAGTGTCAAAGGCTTTTATTGACAATTACATTAAGTTTATGCAAAGAGTCAATATTTGCAGTGTTGACCCTTCTTTTTGAAGACCTCTGAAATTCGCCCTGGCATGCTGTCAATCAACTTCTGTGCCACATACTGACTGATGGCCACCCATTCTTGCCTAATAAGTGCTTGGAGTTTGTCAGAATTTGTGGGATTTTGTTTGTCCACTCGCCTCTTGAGGATTGACCACAAGTTCTCAATGGGATTAAGGTCTGGGGAGTTTCCTGACCATGGACCAAAAATTTCGATGTTTTGATCCCCGAGCTACTTGGTTAACACTTTTGCCTTATGGCAAGATGCTGCATCATGCTGGAAAAGACATTGTTTGTCACCAAACTTGGATTGTTGGGAGAAGTTGCTCTTGGATGATGTTTTGGTACCATTCTTTATTCATGGCTGTGTTCTTAGGCAAGATTTGTGAGTGAGCACACTCCCTTGGCTGAGAAGCAACCCCACACATGAATGGTCTCAGGATGCTTTACTGGTGGCATGACACGGGACCAATGGTATTGCTCATCTTTCCTTTTCCGGACAAGCGTTTTTCCAGATGCCCCAAACAATATGCAAGGGGCATTCATCAGAGAAAATGATTTTATCCCAGTTCTCAGCAGTCCAATCCCTGTACCTTTTGCAGCATATCAGTCTGTCCCTGATGTTTTTCCTGGAGAGAAGTGGCTTCTTTGCTGGCCTTCTTGACACCAGGTTATCCTCCAAAAGTCTTCGCCTCACCGTGCGTGCAGATGCACTCACACCTGCCTGCTGCCATTCCTGAGCAAGCTCTGCACTGATGGTGCCCCGATCCCACAGCTGAATCAACTTTAGGAGACGGTCCTGGCGCTTTCTGGACGTTCTTGGGCTCCCTGAAGCCTTCTTCACAACTATTAAGCATCTCTCCTTGAAGTTCTTGATGATCTGATAAATGGTTGATTTAAATGCAATCTTACTAGCAGCAATATCCTTGCCTGTGAAGCCCTTTTTGTGCAAAGCAATGATGACTGCACGTGTTACCTTTCAGATAACCATGGTTAACAGAAGAAAAACAATGATTTCAAGCGCCACCCTCCTTTTAAAGCTTCCAGTCTGTTATTCTAACTAAATCAGCATGACAGAGTGATCTCCAGCCTTGTCCTCATCAACGCTCTCACCTGTGTTAATGAGAGAATCACTGACCTGATGTCAGCTAGGCCTTTTGTGGCAGGGCTGAAATGCAGTGAAAATGTTGTTTTTGGGATAACGTTCATTGTCATGGCAAAGAGGGACTTTGAAAATATTTGCAATTCATCTGATCACTCTTCATGACATTCTGGAGTATATGCAAATTACCATAAAAAAAACTGATACAGCAGTCTTGAAAAAAAAGTTTGTATCATTCTCAAAACTTTTGGCCATGACTAATACTTGAGTGCTTGGGGTGGACACTTTCTTTTTTTAAAAAAAAAATGTAAAGCTTCCTTTACATTTTGAAGAAGATTCAAAAAGTTTATAAAATAGCATTCTAGCTGTCCAAAAGTGCAACACCAGCCATATGCATTTATAGCATGGGACAATTAAAATGTGGACAGATTTCAATCACCTTCAGCCATCCTTGGTGGTTGCTGGAATTCATACATGCTGCAATTTCTGTCCAATTTTATCTAAATCAACCAAATTGTCTGACAAATCTGCCACCTGTAGCCTTTTTAGTTGGGAATAAACATGTATTTTAAATACTGTATAAAATTATATATACAGTTTTAAATCTGCACCTGTACTGTTAGCACTATCATCTGTAATCTCCAGAAAGTGACATCCTGTTATATTCCCGGGCCCGGCAAATCAGAAAGAATAAGGGGGGTAATACCATTACTGGATAGTTTTTGGATAGAGTGTGTATTTATGTGTATGTATGTATACACACACAAATATACATATATGCACAAACACACTTACAAGTCTAAGCAGCAACAGAAAAAAACCTATCGCCATGATTACGCAATAAAACTTCAACGAGGCATTACTCACAGTAAGCGGTGAGGTTTTAGTTAGGGCTTTCTGGGCAAGTCTCAGGGTACATGCACTTGAGTAGGCTGGCTAGCCCATTTTGCGCGTGTATAGTGGTAAAAATATTAAAGATAAATATATTTTATTTAAATAAAAATTTGCTAAAAGTATATAATGCATTATTTAAATATAGCAAGTTTTCATTATTATTTTTCTGTATAATAGTAGATCCATCTTAATTAGGAAAACATGGGCAATAGCTGTGCTATTGGCAGCATTAAACCCTTAATAGAAAGGGAGAAGCCCTATCACTGGCAGGTAAGGGGCGTTTTTCTCCATTTGATAAATAAGGAGAAAACTATCCAGTTGTGGTATTATTCCAATATAAAATTGTAATCCCTAGTGTTTGTCCACTTTAAATAAATATTATGATTGCACAAAATACAGGCAGTGATACATCACTTAAAATCTCGTTATTTAACGTAAACTGTATAACTGGAGATTTCAAACCACTTGAAAACACATAAATTGGAGGACATGTTTCAACTAGATTATATGCATTCTCTGTATCCTTGCACTTTCTGCCAAATTCTGGTAATAAAAAACTATAATCTAACAAGGTCTAGCAAGGACTCGCCCAGTCTGCTGAACTGTAGAGGATTTTAACAATTGTTTGTTTGTTACATAACTGGAGCTGTGACAGCTGAGAATTATGGTGTATAAATATTACCACGGATTAAGTAATTGAATCAAAGGATCCTGACACTAGAGTGTTCTTTGTCGAGCAGTACAAACTTTGTAAGGAGAGGGGAACTTTGAATATTAGGCACCTTGTAAACAATGCCCTTCCTAATTGTGTTACATCACTCATTGTGAGAGAACTGGCAACACAATATGGCTGAGGGAAATCACAAGTTGCCCTGGGTCCCAATAAGGGAGCTACACAATATGTCTGCTGATAAGCCTCAGATAGCACTATGAAGTGTTCTCACAGTCTTGTGGTTGGCTAGTAAAGTTGGTGAATAGATATTACCATCCAATCACAGAATAACCTGCTACAAATCAATAGGAAGATGATCAGTAAAAGCTACAATGGCTACATTTGAACTCCATGAGAGTAGCCTACAACCCCCTGGTCACTAGATGTCCATCACTGCTTTATAGTGTAAAGTTTGCCAGTGACGGTGAAATAAGATTGGGTACACCAGTCAAACAACTGGCCTGCTTGCAGACATGTATTTTATTAAGTTTAAAGCAGAACTGAAATGCTTAAATTTAGAATACAAGTATATGTATTTATGTTCTAAACCAGTGATGGGCACAGGCAGCTCTAGGGCCACATGCGCATGTGCCCGGGGGCCCAACGGGAAAGGGGGCCCCAGGCAGGATGAAAATAAAAAATCCTGTAAAAAAAAAAACAAAACCAAAAAACACTTGCCTTTTGCGGTCACCTCTTCCGTGCTGCACTCGCAGTGAATGTCGGGCGTGATGAAGTCATCATGCCCGATATTGACTGCGAGCACAGCACTGAGGAGTGCAGAACTGAGAACAGCGACTCAGCAAAAAGAAGAGAACGGGATCAGACTCGGGAAACAAGGCAACAGAACGGTAAGTTAAGGGGGATTTGATTCTCTAGCTGAAGGGAGCACATGTAAAAAAAAGTGATATATATATATATATATATATATATATATATATATATATATATATATACACATATACACACACATATACACATACATATATATATATATATATATATATATGTATATATATATATATCAACTATATAAATGCCTTTGACTAGAATGCATGAGTATCATGCACGGGTTAACTTGTCTACTATATAAATGGCTAGTGGCGTGTGTGGAAAAAAAAACAACCAAGCTGCAGCGCCACCTGCTGGGCAGAGTTATACACTGACCAATATATTTCTTGAAGGAGAAGTGACAGTTGGGAGTGGTTGGTGGTTGCCGGGGGTGACAGTGGGGAGTTTTTAACACCTTAAGTAGCTTGATGAAGGATGTGGCGATGAAAATGAAGGATGAGGTGATGGAGAAGAATGATGAGGTGGTGACATGTGGACAAAACCACGTTAAAAAAGGGTGCTTGCGTCGGGAAGTAACGCTCTTCCCCTGAGGAGGCCTGGGCTAGGCCCAAATGCATGACAAGAACCTTTTTAACACCTTAAGTAGCTTGATTTGACTAGAATGCATGAGTATCATGCACGGGTTAACATACATACATACACATATATATATATATATACATACACACACACATATTTACATCTCTATACACACACACACACCCCGGTGCACTGCTTTGCCTTGGGGCCCATAATGTTGTTAAGATGGCCATGCACATGCGGCCCTCAAAGCCTTAACCTGTGCCCCCTGGCTCCTTCCTGCTTTGTCCTCATTTACTTTGTTACATTTATAGCTTGTAACACTTCATCATCACCATTTATTTATATAGAGCAACCATTTACGCTGCGCTGTACAGAGAACTCACTCACATCAGTCCCTGCCCCATTGGGGCTTACAGTCTAAATTCCTTAACGCACACACACAGACAGGCAGACACACAGAGACAAACAGACTTGATTAAAATGCCTGCCGATAGGTGTAACTTTCTTTAATTAAATGTATTGTTTTAAATTATTCCTGCGATGAAGGGTAACGTGCAGCGCTTTTGAAGGTTAGAGGGTTGTACCGAAGTGTATCAGGTTGTCCATCACTGCTAACAGCTCTACTATCCCACAGTTTGCTGCATAGAAATGGCAATAATAGTATTTATGATAACAGCTGTTTATTGAGGTAGTATGGTCATAATTAATAGATTGTCCTTTTCCATATTTGTAAAAAATTCTTAATGGGCATTTATGTACTATAGCATATAGCAGTAGGAGAGATGTATTTATGGAAGGAAGCAAAACTATTACAGTGTTCCGTAAACAGAGCTGTTGCGACCACAGTAAAATATTGTAGTATAACTTTTAATACAACTTCAAAATGTTATTTTGGTCTTAAATTTCCATTACAATATAGAAACGTCTGCACTTTCTGCAAAACAGACCAACATGCCTAAATGAGATTATCAGTCATTCACCCCACACATACACATAATGGCAGGATACAGAACAGGAACATTTTATGCATTGTGATGCCATCGGAGAAACCTCAGCCACTGGAGCCTTTGCCTTTCTGTGACTATTGATTGAAAAACCCATTACAGCATTGCTGAACAATGCATAGAGACCTTGTAGAGTGATTTATTGCAAGGAAGTAAAAATAGAATATCAGAGAAACAAGGCAGAAAGGTATGTCAATATGTGTCAAAATAAATGTATGCCAATTTTATAAAACTTACTTTTAAAGGCTTTAGGGCAGATAGGATATAAAATATATCAAAACCTGTTCATTATTTAGGAGACAGATTTATCATGTTTTCAAGTATTTTAAAAAAGGAAGATGACCAACACTAATAAGTGGAATGACCAAATCCAATTATGGAAATTCCATGGTTCTATTGAGAGTTTCACTGGGAACAGAGAAAAGTTTTGTTAAAGATACTCATCCTGCCTTTCCCAGTTTTGTGGAGGGCATGGAAGAACAACCTACTGCCAATCACATCACCAGAATGTTCTTGGCAAAACAGTGTATTTCAGATGAGGAATGTGCTCTGGGACGCAGTTGCCTGCCAACTTGTGTGATTATGTTAGTAAGGGCAGTGCTGCGTGTGACAGGGGAAGTGTCTTGATAGAGTAGGACAGTGGATCCCAAACTTTCTTAGTTCGAGGCACCCTTAGGGTCTCCATAATTTTTTCAAGCCACCCCTAAGCCAAAATAATTACCAAGTAGTCACCCATCTCCCTTACCACCAGCCCTGGCCACGGCACCCCAAGGAGGTGGCCACGGCACCCCGGGGAGCCACGGCACCCAGTTTGGGAACCACTGAAGTAAGAGAATGGAAGCCACAGACTGAAAGTTAGGCAGTGGAAGGAACAGGCTCCTTAGCAGCACAGAGTAGTGATCTGAGGCCCCAGTCAAAACAATTCTGGAAGAATATTGTGTCAAACACACCTCTATATGAACCAAAGTGTCAGTAATGTCAACTATAAGCAAACCATTTCATATTTTAGGTTGATAGAACACCAATGTTTTTATTTTGTTTTTTAAATGAGGGGGACATATTCACCCGGACATAGGCAGCTTCTGTCTGAAATGATATATTCTGGAGACAGCTGGAGAATTGCTAATATATAAAATGTTTACTGTATTTCCCATACTATAAATTAATGATGGTTTAACACAAAACATACAGATCTAAAACAAAAATTCACATGAGAGCGATGCCTCCCTCCCATCCTGACCTACCATCATCTAAAAATATAATATAAAAAAAAAACCTGGATATGTTACAGAGTGCATGGAGAACAGTGTATCCAGACTGGGAAGATGGAAAGATCAGGCTGTTCTCAGATGAGCTGTGTATTCCATGCTGGCAGGAACAACCACTTTAGGTTATGTTATCCTACTTCAAGGGAAAATGTACCATGTTATGAGTAGAGTTTAACGTCTACTTTATTTCTGTATGAACAAACTGTGAATCAAATGTAAATTAATTATACCTATGGCATTGAATTTCACTAGATATATAGTAGTATGAATGGTAACTGATAAGGTATAAATTATTAGCCTTAGACAGGGGTAAATGTATAGGTTGTGTATCTGTATTGGAGCCTGAGGGCTGCTCGTAATGACACACTTCCCATGTCAATCAACAGTATTTGGCCTCTTCCTGCAAATGAATGTCACAGGCATGAATAAGGGTTACTGGTAAGAGCGTAGATCCTGTGCTATGGGTGCTGCAATTCTCATAATCCAGTTCTCCTAGCTCCTTCATACCAACAAAGTGTGAGTTTTGTAGCAATTCTGACAGGTTAGTTTGGGCATTTATATCAACATTGGAAGGTTTAGGGGTCTATTTATTAAGTGATGAAGAGCCAAAATGCCAGTGCAAATGCTGGCAAAAGGCTCTTTCATCGCTTTTTGCTATTGAAGAATCGGTTAACACCGTAGAATTCAGATATTTCCGGTCTTAACCCCCATTAACAGAGCGTATCACTATCCCCATAGACGTCTATGGGGACAGCAGCATTAGTCAATTCAGAAAGCAAAATAATCCTTTTAGATAGAGTCATCAGTCTTTTATAATGGGATCCAGTTGAAGCCTCTCCGACTTCGCTGGATCCCTCCCTATACATATAGCACTTCCTCCATTCCCCAGCAGCGTCAGGCTGCAGGGGGATAGTAACAAAAAAAAAAAAAAAAATCATGGGAGGAGAGGTGCCTTCAGAGCGCTCCTAGAGCAACTCCAGCACCATAAAGTAAAAATTGCATTCTATTATGCATCACTGATAATGTGGAAAGCCTCATCATAATTGTAATCTTTTACATGAACCAAGTAATTAACTTGAATTTACAGTGTTTTGAAATCATTTGTGGTAAGATTAGTGTCATTCATTGCAATAGAAAAAAGGGTGGTGAAGGGGGGCTCAAACTGTATTCCTGCACAGAAGTTTGCCTTTGGCTATGGTCCCCATTGCCACCTATTGGGAAACGTATTAATAAAATATTGGTTCGGTGTCCTCATGATAAGAATGGTGATATCTTTAGAAGGGATAACAGGGATTAACAGTAAATGGTTAACAACATACTTGACAACTTTTGAATTCTCCCCTACAGGAGATCCTGGAGGAGAAGTGGCATGGGGTTATGGAGCAGCAAACTGGCCACGTTTTGGAAACAGCATTTTGCACTGGGGGGTGAGGCCAAAATGGCGAGAATGGACACAAAACACTTCATTAAAACCAGTGTCCCACCAGTTTTTTTGTTTGTACTTTCATGTGTGTATTACTTTCAGGCTTACATAACCAACTGATTTCACAATGCTTATATAATAGGCATTTGGGACTATTGCACATGCTCAAGCTTTCTTATCTGCATTAAACCAATAGAAGTCCGAGATCATGCTTATGCATTATATGCAAATGATTTTAGAGTCCTTGTCAATAAAAGCACACTTGCTATGACATAACATCACCTCAGTTTGGAATGCTGCAGAATTGCCAAGTACCTGTTTGTTACCAGTAGTTTTTTCTAGCTTTCAAGTTTACGTATAGCTGTGCGGAGAAAGGCGGGGTCCTAGGAAAATCTGTGATTAAGCATATCTACAGGATAATCTGTTGGAAACAGTTCAGTATTTTTTTATATTTACTGTTTATACTAATTATTTTGCATCATATTATGCCTTGCATATTATATGAACTCTTTTATATTAATTCTTTACATTAAATAAACTATACACCTGTTAGACAACCTGAGTTGATCCATTGCACCCCAAACCCTCAATTTCAAACAACTGGGAACAATGGTTAATAGTTAAAATAAATAAACCTTAAGTATAGTGATTTCTCTGGAACAGGCACATCGTGACCTTCACAGTTGTGTGCATAAACTTTTCCTTACAAAGAAAGAACTTGAAAGTTTTGCCATTGCATATAGACTTTTTATGTGGTTTAATAAAGCTTTTGTCTTTAGTGGTCAACCATTCTAGGCTTTGAAAGGCTACCTGAAGTGTCTCAAATGGACTTTAAGTTGGGGAATGTGTATGCGTAGAAATTAAGGCCTCAGCCACGATGATGTCAGCATTAATCCAAATATCTTCAGTTATGATACAAATATATAAGCAGAACTCTTATATGTATGTGTGTTACTAAAATTCTTAACAAATAGAAAAAAAAAAAAAAAAGATACTTGCATTGGTCCTTTGAAATATGGTGTTCCAGTAAGCGAGAAATAC
This sequence comes from Mixophyes fleayi, assembly GCF_038048845.1. NCBI lineage: Eukaryota > Metazoa > Chordata > Amphibia > Anura > Limnodynastidae > Mixophyes > Mixophyes fleayi. The sequence continues at coordinate 33,776,638 of NC_134413.1, read as the reverse complement.
ATTTAAAATTTCTAAGCAGCATTCTGGAAAATCATAGCCAAAAGTATGGACCCCAGTTTTTACTAAACAAAGTAAAAAAGTAACTTTCCATATATAGTGGGTAAATAGTTCCGCTAAAATGATCTTTAATTAAAATCTAAAATTTAAATAAAAGAATAAAATCATTTAAAGCATGATTAGGCCATATTTGAAATAATTTTTTCTATTGTTAAACAAATAATTTGAATAACCTGCCATATATATATAAATAATAATTCTGGCACTTCTCCACAAATTGGAATGTTTCTAAAGAAAATTTTGCACTGCGTCTTGGCTATTTTGCATTCCACTATTTACCCAATTCCGCTGTTTACCTTCTACAATAGTCTCTTATGTATATCCTAACTTACGAATGCAGAATAAGCTACTGCTGAAATTGCAAAGCCCCAGGGAAAGGATGAAATGTGACATATTTCCTGAATCTACAGTGAGGAAATACCTGTAATGCTTCTTTCAGTAAAAAAAAGAGTTATGTAGGCTTCTTCCACTATGATTGCATGACCCACAGGTCATCTCATTTTCATTACTTTGCAGGAACGTTAGCAAATACACCATCTGTAAAAGTGTTTCGCAATGCTGTTTCCCACAATATTGCACAGAGGAAACACTCAGATAACCATAAGTGGGAACTTTCAGGTTCTGACCCTAAGTTTATGGCCAAAATATCCATGTTTTGCAATAACCTCTTGGAATTACATCACTTAAGACTACTATTGTAAAACGTAGGTTAAGTTACATCTTGATGTTTTTTACACAATAAAGAAGGAAATGCCTAGCTCCAAATATCATTTATAGAAATAGCAGATTCTAAAAGTGGACACTTTAAAAGACCCTCTGATCCACCATGACTTGCTCAATCAACTGGCCACACACTTATCCACAATGGCCACACACTTATCCACAATGGCCATGCTCCACCAACTGGCCATGCTCCACCAACTGGCCACATAGTGATACACAAAGGCCATGCTCCACCAACTGGCCAGACAGTGATGTACACAGGCCATACCCTTAACCCGTGAGGCTGGTCCCTCATACTTGCAGTAAACCCAGGACTGTTGGGACCATGTGTGTGAAAATTCTTAACAAATTAAAAGAATTAAACACAAATATTGATCTTCTTATTTAAGTCAATATGATATTGCTATTAAAGACTTAAAGCATACTAGGGTCCACTTTTTTAGAGAATGTCCAGCTGGGCTCCTATAACTGTAGGCACTGCCAATTCAGTTGCTTACAGCTTAAACAGGTTATGCCAGGTCCATAATAACACAAAGCATGTGCCCACTTATCAACCCCATCTATAAAATGTAACTTGTCATAATGTACAAATCACGGCCCCGCAGTGCATGTTGCCATCTAGGTGACACGAGCTCCAGCAATTTCATCAAAAACTCATATGCATGTTCCCTGAGCAAAGACAAATGGGGATTGAGATCACCCTTAGGAGACTAGGTACCTCATTATAATACAGGAACAGAATTTTCACAAGCCCGCAGCTTGAAGATAGTGAGTGGAAAAACCCACCCAGAAAATATTAAGTGCTTTAATACATTAGTACAGGGTTTCCCAAATCCACTTATCAGGGAGCCCTAACAATGCATGTTTTCCATATCTCCTTGCTTGAACACAGGGCTTATACATTACTGACTAACACAGTTTAAAAGATCAACAGGTGGTATTATTATTTCACATATGAGTTGGAAAATGTGACCTGATAGGACTTCCTGAGGACTAGGTTTGAGAAACAGGGCAGCACCGTGGCTAAGTGGTTAGCACTTCTGCCTTACAGCACTGGAGTTCAATTCCTTATCTGTGAGGAGTTTGTATGTTCTCCCCGTGTTTGTGTGGGTTTCCTCCGGGTGCTCCGGTTTCATTCCAAAAACATACTGGTAGGTTAATTGGCTGCTAACAAATTGACCCTAGTGTGTGTGTGTGTGTGTGTGTGTGTGTGTGTGTGTGTGTGTGTGTGTGTGTGTGTGTGTGTGTGTGTGTGTGTGTGTGTGTGTGTGTGTGTGTGTTAGGGAATTTAGACTGTAAGCCCCAATGGGGCAGGGACTGATGTGAGCGAGTTCTCTGTACATTGCTGCGGAATGAGTGGCGCCATATAAATAAATGGTGATGATGATGATTCGTATATAAAAATGATGGTGATGGGTCATCTTTAAATACTATGCTTATGTTTCTTATATATTAAAAAGTATATGTAGAAGATTTCACATTCTGACAGAATATGCAATTATATTTCTAATCAAATGTAATAAATGGGACATTTACAACTCTACTTTTTACTTAAAATGTACACTTTTGCATTCCACTATTTACCTGATTCCAGTGTTTGAAAAGAAAGCCAATCAGTGAAAACTGAAGCTCCCACTTCATTAGCACACTGCAGACGGATGCTGTGATTGGTCAGTGGCTTAAGTTCTTCTAAGACTGTGGAACACAGCGATATATTGATATGCTGCGAGTACATTTCATAAGGATCATGCGACTCCAGAACCTAAAAGGGTTAAAGGTAGGACGTTGTTAGCAGATGTATATTAAAACTATGGTAACACTATAAAAAAGTACCTCAAGAAATGTATATATTTTTAACATTCTAGGTAATATGAAAGATATGTCATTAAGCCACTCCCCTCCATGCTCCCTGTCCTAACCAGGCTTTAAAACAACTGTATCCACAAGCTGTGATTGGTTTAAGTGGAGGACAGCGAGAGCACATTTGTTTATTATACTGAACAGTTACAGGCTAGGTGTCTGCTAGTCAACTGGTCTGCTCCTAATTGACCATCAAATCCATCAGTAACTCAAACGGACACCACTGTACCGCAAAGAAACCTTAACCTTCAGTTTGACATGGTTCCATAATTATTTTACTCCACAGATGCACTTATAGGTACCGAATAGGCTGGTGGACAGGAATATATGGTCATGCACATTCACTGGGGATATGCCAACAGAGGTAACAATCATGTAATCCCTGTACGAATGACACCTGGCTGAGGGTTTTATGGGCTCAGGAACCTTCATCACCTTCCTGGAACCACATTACTAAGAACATACAAGTGATAAGGAAAACAGCCTGAGTTATCCTGGCTGAAATAGACAAATGAGGTAAAACTTGCTCATATTCTTTCGACTCGGGAGCTAGCTCAGATTAATGTCTAGTGGGGTGATGAACCTGTCACCTAACAACCTGAAAAACCACCTGGGTGGACATAACCTTGAAGGGCACTTGTCACCTATACAGCCAAGTTCTATGAGACTACAGCCTATCAATTGACCAGGAACCACAGATCCATGTTAATTGGTCATGAAGTCCCTCAGAAATGTCACTGGTTACTAGTGAACTGTTTGGCTGCATTCTAATAAAAATTGGTTCAGTCCACACAATTAGATCTCCACCCCCCCCCCCCCCCCTACCACCAAGACACATGGTTTTGCCAAGGTGCAAGATTCTACCTGGATTTTCTCCTAACTCTAAATAGGTTTAGTTCAGAGACAGTGTTCACATTAATGAGCTTGCCTTATTATCCAGGTACGGTCTAGAAAAAGTAGCAGAAGACAGCAGGTATAAATATAAAATCATGTGCACTTAGTCGAGATTCAGTGATCTGTGGCAGGAGACTCATGTTACATATATAGGAACTACTGAGCCACCAAAAAAAAAAAAAACAAGAGTCAGCCAAGATAATCAGCGGGAAAGTACTAATCTGCTTGTGGAGAAATGGGTATTTCAGGAATGTGGTGCAGGCTTAGAAATGCAGAAAGCAGAGTTGTGTTGTAACATAAAAACATATCAGGGACAGAGGGGGCAGTTTAAAAGGAACACAACCCCTACACATCCATTATTTCATATTATCCTACTGACCTAAATACAGAAAAGAGTCAAGAATGGGCTGTAATACAATGTGTATAATGCTTGTCCTAGCTGAATTATGCATAGGATGATTTAACATAGATGAGAAATAAAACTGTAAAAATAAAACTAAACAAAATAATGTTTCCAAACATGCATTCACTATATCAAACAACTAGTTTGAGTCTTTTGACATACGCAGAAATACTTTATAGCACAGAATGCAGTGCTGGATATAAAGTATCAGAATGTTGCTGTTTGTACTGTGAATGAATAGGCACTTTCACATGTATTTGGATGCTGGACTGATCTTTATCATTAGAACAGTCACAGTAATTGTAGTTACTAGTTCAAATGCATAGTCAGATCCCTAATTTGGGTTGCAATCTGTATACATTCAGCATTGTTAGACTTTGGTCTTCACTACTAGATAAGCATCATTGATAAGAGTGAGTGTTTAAAGTACACATTCAGATCCCTTATAAGTAGTCTAGTATGTTTCATTCAAGGAAATAGATTTATAGCATACAAGCCTGGAACATATGTAAATTAGGAAGAATGAAACAACTAGTCACTAGCCAATATCCCTTATTTGTGTTCATTATTACACACCGGCGCAGCGGTATACCTGCTAACATTTCTAATTGGAAAATTGAATAAGGTAAGCCACACCTCCAATCCGACTAAACTACCCTTTTCTGGCAGGCCACACCCCTTTTGTTAGCCAAAACCCAGGACTGTAGTACCAAAATAGTGACTGCAGACTTTAAGGATTAAATATTTAAACTTCGTAGCTAATTACCATAGGTCTTGGGTGGTGGTCAATCCATGAGCCACCAATACACATTGTTGGCGCCTGGTCACCCACTGAAATACTCAGAATTATTTAATATAAAGTCTCATATTCGAAAAATCTCCAACAATATTAACAGTCACTTCACCGAGTTTATGGAAAAATACAGAAAGCCCCTCACCCCACACACTTGTTTTCTCTGGGAGTCCGAAATTAAATAAGAAAAAACTGGGTCACCTTACTGCCCTAGGCTACCCTCCAAAAAAGACGCTATTATAACTCTATAGCTATTATATGGCACTGGATGTGCCCTCCAGCTTATAATGTGAACCGGAGCCAACCCATATCAAAGGGAAGCCTTTAATTGACATGGTCTCAGTCACATGTGCTGAAGTAAATGTCTTTAAATGGGCTATAAAACACGGTTCATTGCGTTCATTATTGCACAACACCCTGTGTGTACCTATTTGGTGAACTCTGCCATTACCTGATCACGTCTTCAGCAGGAATAAAAACAGCTGTCAACGAGGACTAGGCAGGAGAATACAGCGCCAGCTAGGTATGGAAATAGTGAAATGGACAGGAGGAGAAGTAGCTGATCCAGTCAGAACCCATGTTTACTACATACTTGTGGGACAGGTAGCTGCAGTTAGGTCCAGCAGAGGAGTCCGCTCTCTCCTCTCCTGGCAACATGGGATCCACAGCTGTGTCTTAGGTTTGCTTTACAGATGGTACAACTCCTTTAGAAATCTGGTGTGGTTGCAATTACTGGGAACCGAGCTTCAGAATCAACAAGCTAAATTTACATAAAAGGCAGCTAAGGGAAAACACAGTCAATGCATGTATACAATTTGCATTGATTTGCTATGATGCTTGCTTGGTATGACAAATCAGTTGTCAAGCAAGCATGGATCATTAAATATGAAAGCACCGAAAACTCTTACAAAATTTTGTATAGATGGTATTTGGTCCCCTCTCGTCTCCACTCTATCTTTCCGACTGCTAGCGACAGATGTTGGAGAGGGTGTGGTTTGCGGGGTACCCTGCTGCACGTTTGGTGGTGTTGCCCTAAATTGCGACTTTATTGGCAACAATTTCATAATCTCATCAAGGATATTACACTGGTTAAAATGCCCGAGTCCCCCCTATACTCGCTTCTTCCTAGACGGCTCCCGGACATTAGTCGCTCCACGCAAAAACTTATTAATCATATATTAAATGCCTCTAAATGTTTAATTGCCGCTCTATGGAAAAACGCCTCTCCCCCCTCACTCTCAGCCACTATCAACAAAGTTTGGTCAGTTTATAGGATGGAAAGTATCACAGCTCTCCTCAAAGACAAACCAGTGAACTTCAAAAACACATGGTCTTCCTGGACGAATCACTATGATGCTGAACCTCCCTTGACAACCGGTTGACAAATCTCTGTTGGTTTGGATAGGTACCCCCGTCAGGTTTAAGAAGGATCATTGCGCATATAAGTTCTGGAAAATTCTGATTTAATTCGTTCTTCATATAGCCACACGGGTCAATGCCTCTCTACCCTACAATCTGAGGCATAATACAATGAGTAGAATATTCTCCTGTTCCCCTCCCTTTCCTTCCCCTATTGTTCGTCTCCCCCCTCCCTCTGAAAAATAAAACCAAACAACATTTTTCTTTTTCTTTTCCATAAACAACATACCGGATTTTAGAGAATTAATCTAAGTCTTTCTATTATTATGTGCAAACTCTATTGAATTTCATATGTATACAGTATGTTTATACATTCTCTTGGTATGTTTCAATCTCATTGTTTTGTTTTGAAAAAACCCCAATAAAAATTACTTTGAAAACAAAATAAATAAATAGGGAAGCACCACTGTTTAAAACACCAAATAAGTCATTTGTTAATGTGCTCAACGCAACAGATAGAACAAAGAATTGTTGTTAACATACAGCTATTCCCAGTGTAATGTATAGTCTAAAATTGATTTAGAAATAAGAAAGAAATGATCATTAACCATACAACAAAAGCTACACACATGACCAGGTACAGATAATCTCCTGAGACATTATGGGGGGGGTATTCAATTGTTCCTCCGGGCGCCGCCGGAACGAGCGCGTTAAAACTATTACCGTTTATACGGTAATATTGCGCGTAATTACCGTTCATACGGTAATTTACTCGCTCAATTGAGCGAGTAATTACCGCATAAACGGTAATAGTTTTAACGAGCTCATTTCGGCGGCGCCCGGAAGAACAATTGAATACCCCCCCTATGGCTGCTAAATCCATTCTAGTAGGTCCAAACTAGCCTTCCCACCTACTAAGGGAGTTTTATCATTAAGCATTCTTTTCTTACAAGGGTTACATTTCTACATAGACAATTTTCATATCTGTAGTAAAGAAAATAGGTAACTAGATTTGAAAGTACTGGGGAAAAAACAAAACAAAAAACAAAATAGTGTACATGAAGATTGATGTTGTATTAAATTAAAGAATGGAGCCATATGCTGTAAGTAACTTTGGCAAGACAACAGGCTATCTAAAGTAAAAACAAACAGTGTAATATTACTACAAGTAGACAAATATACAAGTTTTGAACAAAAATGGAACACCAATTATATTTGAAGGTATGCCTTCCACAAGGAATATGTTTTGTATACAGTTGTAAGTAACATACAGTTGACAAGGCTGTCAGAAGAGCCCTCACGGATTAAGATACTGTTAGTGAAAAGCAAAGAGAATTGTGACAATCTGTAGTTTAACTACATAATACAAACATGGAGCAGGAGCAGTCATATTTATAAAGACAGCGTTACACAGACAGCATAGCATGGAAGCCATTTGTCTGTACTTGTCTGTGAAGCACATGCTCTCGAAATGTCATCACTAACACATTGACAATAATCTATCACTACAGACTGAAGCCCATTCTGAAGGTTTATTCCTGGATAATAGTGTTAGGAAAGTTTCACATATTCATAACTCTTCCTTTGTGTATCATCATCAGGTTTGCCGGTAGCAGTAGTTTGGCGAGACGGTGACTCTACGTTGCACGCAAACCTACCTGTCAAACCCCCCCTCCCTCCCAATTGCCTTACTAGTGTTGATTCATAAACATTGCATGCATAATCTCTTCCCAGAATCAAGACTTTTTTTAGGGGTTGCAAAATTGTAACAGGGAGAGGTATAAACTGAAATTCATTTTAAAATATAGGAGAATAGTTGTTCTCTAATGTCAAAAAAAAAATAAAAAAATGAAAGAAAACTAAGGTTTTAATCTTGATATATTCCCATGGTAAGGGCTAAACATAACCTTGGGCTTATGCTTGAAGTTAAGCGAGTAAGGCTAGGTACACACTACAGAAGATTTCTCCCGAAGCCATATCCGTAACAATTTTACCAATGATGGGGGAAAAAAAAAAAAGTCCCGATCAGCATGCCAATTCATATGTACACATATACATGGTTTTAAAAGATTTACCCTCAAATCTGTGCTCTTCATCTGCCATAAGCATCTGCCAAAATGATCATGACTCTGTAAAGTTGACGAAGATTCTGAATGTGAGTGCATACACACTGCAGGATTGGAAGGACATCGTTGTATCAATGAACAAGAATTTTAGTCCAGTTTAAAAATCAAATGAAAAGATGCAATGTGCTTAGGAACGGCCATCGTTCATCGTTTCAGTGTACACACTAGTGCAATATGGGGCCAAACATTCGTTTATCGTGTGATTGGCACAATAATTGGCCTGTAGTGTGTACCCAAACTAGGAGAGACAAGAATGGCAAAGAGAGCAATACGATCTCACTGGACGGATACCAGGACTGATTGAATGAGAAAAGGGTTGTACCGCATTCTAAAACTTAAAATGAAGTGTGGGGTATTAAACCTTTAATTCTATTTTTCATGTGATTTCAGGTGTTATAAGTGGCAAAAATGTTCACTGTCAATAACACCACAATTTCCTCAGTCTCCCAAGCCCGCTGCCTTGGTGTCATACAAGACCTGTTCTTTATTCCTCACATCCAGACTCTTTCCCAGTCGACACCACTTTAGATATATACGGCCTTTTCTTACCCCACATGCTACCAATACTCTTATCCGTTCTCTCATCATCTTCTGTCTCGACTACTGCAATCTACTGCTATCTGGCATTCATGACACTCACGTATCCCCATCATAAATGCTGTGGCAAGACCGATCTTCCCTCCCACCGCTCCACATCTGCTGCAACATTTTGCAAATCCCTACACTGGCTCCCTGTGTGCTCCAGAATCCAATTCAAATTACTCACCCATAACTACAAAGCCCTCAACAACACTACATGCATACATCTCAAATCTCATATCAAAATACTCTCCCTCCCGCCCTCTTACCTGCGCCTTGTCTGATCTCTGGTAACCACTTCACCCTCCCATCTACAAGACTTCACCAATGCTACTACCTTCTTATGAAATTCCCTACCACACCTAATCAGGCTTTCCCACAGTCTTATTTAAAAAAAGAGATGACTTTTCATAGAGCATCTAGAGCTTTCTACAGACTCCTCTCTGAACCACACATGTTCCTCTTGCTTCAGCTGTGCCCTTTTCCACTTAGAATGTAAGCTCTCTGATGAGCAGGGTCCTCCATACCCTGTTTTCAAGTCTGCATTTATTGTATTTACCTTGTATGTCCATGTTTTTTTGTATGTCCTGTTTTCACCACTGTACGGCAGCTTACAAATCTACAATTGTAATAATTATAATAGTAAACTGGAGACTATATGGTTTTGGCTCATGAGTCCTTCAAACAGTCACTCAAAACTCATCTTTTCAAGCTCGACTATCCCACCTTCTAGCCATTCTATCCATCACCTCCTCTTTCTCGCCTGCCATCTCCAACCTACTGTCCCTCACCACCCCTCCCTCTAGAATACAAGCTCTCACAGGTAGGGTCCTCTCTACCATGTCTGTCTACTGCATCTATTTGTTACTTGCTTCTGTATCGGGCACTACGGAATCCTTGGCGTCTTATAAATAAAAATATAATAATATTATTATTATTATTATTATTATTATTAATAATAACAATAATAATAATATATATTGAATGTGAGAGTTATGTGATATAAATTGTATTTGAGGTTAATAGTGTTGAGAAATGTATTTGGAATTTTATGTGTTGTTGAATTCCAAAATGGAGGAGTTTGTATACAACTCTAACCCATACACACCCCCCACACAGTAGAAGTTTATACACACACCCTTACTCTGTGTGTGTGTGTCAGCTGTTATAGTAACACATTTATGAAACAGGCAATGAATGTTATGTATTGTATTAACATCTATGCTATACCGTCTGTGCTAAGTAAATAAAGCTTGTTGGTCTTCTGCAATATACTTTAATACACTGTTTTACACTACATATGGGAGTTACAATTAGAATGTTAATTAAGAATACAAAACATTTTAAATGAAGCTACATCTTGTGTGTACTCTATCTTGAAAATATAAGCATGAGCTTATAATATAATACTAGTCCTGTGGCATTAGAGCAGACTAGGAAGTATATTCCTTGGGTTAAACCAGAACTACCCTGCAAGGAGTTTGTTGACATATAGTCATAAATATGTTATGAAATGGTCATCAACACATTTTCCAGGCTATTCAGTACCTTCGCACCCTTTAAATGTGTGATTAGGCAAAATATGCACATGCCTAGGTGGTGTCAAAAGCATACCCATCAACATTTAAAAAACAAATCTGGGTCAAAATAAGTTCCAACCATCATCCAACAAAAACAAACCCAATCCATTTACGCCCTAAACAATCAAACCATTATTAGCATTTGGACAAAGCCTTGCCCATTTCCTATTATGCCTGCCACTTTCTGGGTCCAAGAATCAGGACAACCCTACCAAAACACTTACAAGTAGGTGACGCCACATCATACCTTCCAATGGCATCTTCAGAAATACAATTCTATATACACACAACACACATAGGTTTAAATTGACCTTCATTTTAAAAAATACCAGGGGGCAAATTTATCAAGCTGCAGGTTTGAAAAAGTGGCGATGTTGCTTATAGCAACCAATCAGATTCTAGCTGTCATTTATTTAGTAGATTCTACAAAATGACATATAGAATCTGATTGGTTACTATAGGCAACATCTCCACTTTTTTGTTTGACACATTTACACCCAAGTGTCTACAAGTCTGCAATCCAATCCCAAATGAAATGCTAAACAAAAAACAAGTTACACCATCATTAGCTGTGTTATATTGAAGGATTTTTATCAGAGATGCCTCCTGCTTAAAACACTTAGGAGTTGATGTTTCTTCAAGTAAAACGAGTATATTTCTATTCTCAAGTTTGCTGTATGAGTCAGACCCATAAAACAGAGTCAGCAGATTTACTGAACCACAGGCAGTTTGGAAAAACACAGCCATTAGCTTGCTTTTTCATCACCCCAGTGAAAATTACTTGTTGGCTTTTAGCAAGAAAAAGGTTAAAGCAACCAAAGCAGCCCATCGGCAATATTAATGTATATAATCTGAACATCTATCCATACAAGTTTCTTGTTAAACATATACGTTACAAATGGTTTGCTCTTGTTCTCTCTGGAATCCTGCAGGTTACTATAGTAACCTGTATTCTGTACCGGGCTCTGGAGAAGAATCCACTTCATCCCCCCTGGGCAAGTAATACTTTTACACAACAACTTGTAGTAAAACAAAGGCTGTAGGAACAGGATTCTGAATTATAAACGAACAAAAGTACTGCAAAATGTAACATAAACAATACTTCTTTCGACTACGACTGCAAGCTTTTGGGACAAAAATGCACCTGTTCAGGCGGGGTGTGAAGGTGCGTTTGTGTCTCCAAAGCTTGCCATCTAAATGGAATATTAGCCGATAAATAAAGCATTACAAGTGTGGGATCTGGTGTCTGGAAACCAATTATACAGAACATTCAGAATGATAAGTAAATAATTGTGCAGTTTGGTAACAATTTCATACAGATATGATCACTAAGCTCCTACAACACTCATTAGGAGGAATATTGCTAATCAGTATAATGAGAAGGCAAGTATATAATAAGCATGGAATAAGGAAATCTGGGATATGGACAGTTCAAAAGTGATATTTGTTTCACCCTTTGTTGCTCTACTGAACAACTGAGGTCGGTATTGCTAGAATAAGTACTTAAATATTCTTCACTAAATCAAAATCCCCCATCCCCAGCATAACACCTTCCCCAATATCGGCATCACTTTTAACCCTTTCATGATCAGAGGGGGTTGCACGTTAATGGCTGGAACGTTTTCTTTATTTTTTTATTCTGCATTGGCTTTGATAGGAAAAATGTTTTGCTATTTCAAAGTCTAAGTAAACAAGTGTCACGTTTCTTTCTTCAAGAGATTGTGAATTAATTTAGTAGCATACTGGATTAAATATATATTTATTTTTTGGGCATCTCTGAGAAAATGGAGGGGGGGGGGGGATTCACAAAATAAACAATTTTCCTGACTTCTTCCCACAGTTACTTTAACTAGTTTAACGCAACTCTAGGAAAGTTCCCTGTTCCCTGGAGATTTCCCCAAGGGTACAACAGACTAGTACTTGTGTTCTAAGGTCTGAGATGTGTTGCATGTTAGATCTCCCATGCATTCAACAGCATCTTTCTGTGACATCACAGACTTTCCGGTTACAAACATGTAGATGTATTAGAGCTATTAACATATGATGTTCTCTTTAAAACCATATATAGTGATTGGGGGGCTAAGTACCACTCTCTATTGTTTTTGGCCACACAAATAGAGCCCCTCCAATCCACTGCTGTCACTGACAGTGGGGGCCCAGAACAGGGGGTGGTGGCAGCTCACACGCACCATTTAATGTACATACAGCACTGCTGCTTACGTCCCATCCACATATGTATATAGTGGGCAGGCAGAAGAGCATGTAAAGTCACTGTGGTATACTAATATATAGGAAAACATTTGTGTTAATGAACTAAATAATATACAGGTGTGGAATCTATTGTTCAGAATGCTTGTGACTTTGTATAGAAGGTTTTATTTCTGTAATTTGAAGTACTAAGACCAAAAATATACCAAGTCAAATTTAATAATTACTATTTGTCGGTCCCCACACTGCATTGGACTACACCCTCTTCATAAATGGATTTAGCAGCGCTCCTGTACTATAGCAGCAGGCACTTGGTAAGTGTCTCCAGTCTGGGAGAGTGACTGCGCATTATTTTCTTCTGGCTTTTGGTAACTATTTTCTAGATAACAGACGCTATACATGAAATAAATGAATGTATTTTGTACTTACCAAACCTGTCCAGCATGCAGTCTATTATATCCTCAAGGAAAGGCAGCCATTTTCTAGAAGGCTACTGCTTTTCTATGTTGTCTCATTCTGTGACTTTGGAAAACCACAGCTTGTATGACTGGCTTGAAGTCTCCTCAGTAACAAATGCTCTGGTACACAGTGCAGAGTGATGCAAATGGGGGAAGTAATGTTACAGATAGTGTAACTGCCAGAACATTCTTTATCATTCAAGCTTTTTCTCCCATATAATTCCACCCTTATACATAGAGTTATGAGGGTGGCTGGACCAGTTAGCACTGGAGGGAATAATTAAACTTGTCTATTTTAACAAAGCTGCAGTGTAAAGTCAGAGTAAGCTTGAAGATGTACCTTCGTGCTTCATAGATGATGATTAGATATTTTGGGTGTGGTTATTATTTAAGTGGAATAACACAAAGGCCTAGTTCCTGAGCCTTGTGCAGAATTACCTCATCTAGCTCTAAACAAGTATCGTCTGATATCCACATACCTGCATTGTGCAAAAAAGGAGCGGAGAATAGTTGTCGAACCCTGGACTCCATGTCACAGCTGCTGTGGTGCTCGTCACCTTACTCAGAGTTAAGTTGTATGGTGGATAGGGCAGCCCTGTGAAGAGAAATATACATAATAAATGAAACTTTACAGTTTTACTGATGGGTTCAGCATCATGTATGTCTTACATTAATTGTGAAAGTGAGGCACCATCAGGAATGTCTTTTACACATACCTCCCAAAAGTGTCCGACAGTGGGACAGGGGTGTGGCCATGACCCAAGGGGGCTGCCTAATACTGTAAAGCGCTAGGGTGCTCATTAGAAATCTCCCTTCCATCCAATGTTTCCACCCACGGACAAATATATTCCCGGGCGGGGCAGATCCCTGAAATCGGGACGGTTGGGAGGTATGATTACATGTAGTATATTTGTGTGTATGAAGTTTTTTTCTATTCCATTGCTCTAAAAGCACTAATCCATGCAACACAGTTACATGACAGATCTCTGCAAAAATATAGGACAAGACCCAAAATACGCCAGCTATGAGCTGGTGCAAAATTCAAGTCCTTTTGCATAGTGAAAATGGCCATTTGCACCTCTGCACCCCTTTATCGCATTTCAATGATCTCATTCCACAAAAAAATAAAAATCTTATTGAACACGGATCATCAAAAGCAGTTGCAGAGGTGCCGCTATTCTGTTCTTTGCAAGGAATGTCCTCACTCCTTTCGCAACGCCTCCATCTTACATTGCAAATCCATGCCCCTTGCCAGAAATCTAGGCGCAATTTTACAAACCAAATCACACGGCGAGTCTTAATCTAATACTATACTGCACGTCTTACATTTTGTTCTTCAGAAATGACCACCATTGGGTCTGTGCTGTAAAAAGATATATACAATATTCATTTCTATTCCCAAGTTGTAGCCTGTATGAAATAATGAAGTAACACAATTTCCAGGAACACTGTTAGATTGATGCATCTGCTGACAACTCATTACAAACTAATGAGACCTGACAACTGGAGAACACAGCAAACATACAATTATATTGTATTTAAATAACCCACTTCAACGCTTGTGAACACAGAATAAGTCAATAATCTTCCTCAATAATGTAGCACTTGGAAGAAAATATACTGCATGCATAATAAAAAGTAACAGTGGTAGTTTTTCAGACCAACTTAAAGTCTGAATTATGAACTTTTTTATATAGATGAACATTTCAAATATATATTGTTGTGCTTTTGATTGCAGATCTGTTTTTATTGTTTTTTGAGCATGGTAATGCTCTGTTTGGTTATAGATTGGTTACAGTACCATGAACATTCTATGGCACTGCCTGTCTACAGGTTGGTCTATCACTACTACTATGATTGGTCCTGGAGCTAGTCCATTCTGAAGATTCTAATATTTTGATTGGCTACGGGTTACTCTAGCCCTGTGAAGGTTCTAATAAAACCTGACTGGCTATTGCTTGGTCTAGCCTGCGAGTTATCTAATGTTTGGCATTTGAACATTGGCTCAAGCCCTGACTATTAAGTCACAAAAAAGAATTCTCACATACAGATACATTGGGATTAAAAACAATGATATTTATAGAATAACATATCCAGGGACAAGGAGTATATTTGTCTCATTATTACATTTTATTTATGAGTGTATGTGGAAACTATCACGTGATGAGGTTTGCACTGTTGCAATGCATTTTGGCAGGAGAACAAATTATACAAACATAAATTTACTAGGTCATTACAGTGTACACACATGTACAAAAGCCTGCATATTTAGTAGACATATATACATATGCACATCCCATCTCAACTCTTTAAAAACAGAAAGCAGACTCAGAAGAGATCTGGAAAGCAGGAAATCCCTACAATTAAATTGTATTTTGCAAAACTATTTCAACAATTCCAAATAAAATGAAAAGGTGGTAAAAAGAATACGGTTTATAAAGAAATTAAGTTTAAAACATATTTAGCTAAGCTGATGGCACCTTGTGAAAAATTAAATGAATTATTTTGATACATATTTCCCTACAGTAAACTATAACAGAGACTTGCCCAATAAATCTGTCACCACAAAAAGAGTTGATGAGAAATGAAAGCTGGCGAGGTCACACACATGTATTACTGGATGCTCCTGTAACACGTAACATGCACTCTGTCACTTTATAGCAGATATATCATATCCTCTGCTTTGTTAGATTTATGCCTAGGGGATGTGTACAATGTGCTTGTGGTTACACAGATCACTGGCTCATCCACTTTCTTCAACCCTGACCTAGATTCTCTTTGTCTTCATCCATAACCACACAACCAAAGTATGGCCATGCATATCAATCAGCCAGCTCAGGCAACGCAGGAAATCTTCTGTTCTTAGACTCGGATTCCATCGCTCAAACGCTCTCCCTACAATTAAGCGGCCCCCACATCTCCATAATCCAATTGCAAAAGGTCTACAGATCAGTTGTCTTCACCCTTTCTGATTTTAAAATGTTTATTATCGTTGTTTTTTCAACCTGCAGACCAAGCTTTTGAACTGTAACTCTTAATTCTTTAACTTAAAAATGATCATTTCAATCTAAAATTGAATTTCACTGTACTCGCCTTGTCCTAAAGTTTAATAATCTATCTCATAAGACAAGTAACTCAAGTTTTACTCTGTCATTTAATAAAAAATAAGAGAATATGACAAAGTCATGAGAAACTATAAGCCTACTCTTACTGCTTTCATATTAATAGGTCATTTGAGTCAGGTGTTGGTAATCAAATGCACTTCATTATTTGGTCATAAGAAGCAGAATCTTGGGCAGTTTGGCACATTCATGTTCGTGTTGACACCGTGCTATGGACACAAGACATCAGCAAACGGTTATTGCTCTACACTCAGGAAAGAGATGGGAGGCCATTTCCAAACAATTTACAGTCCGGCTTTGTACAGTTAAAAATATTATTTATAAATGGAGATCATCAGACACTTACCAGTCAAACCAGAAATGGAAATCCCAGCAAAATCACCCAAAGATCAGACCATATGACATTCGTAGAAATAGCAAATACTCTAGAGGCCACTGTCAACACAGTAACTGTTACAAGTTCATTACCCAAGCCTTCCATCAAAGCCATATTCATACATCCTTTTTCTGATGGCAGCCATAAGAAAGCCCCTTTCTCCACACAAAACACCCAATATAACAATACAGCTTAGGTTTGTGAAGCATCTGAAGGAACCACAAGAGTTCTGGAACAATATCCTCTGGACCACCAACACCAAATTAAAGTTGCTTGGTCTTAATACATAACACCCTCTTTGGTGAAGAGCAAACACGGTGCATCACCACAAGAGCCTCATACGAACAGTTAAGTACAGTGGTAGAGGGGTAATATTTGTAGGAACAAAACTTGAAGACCTTAAAATCATGGAGTCCACAATACCACCCACCTCATTATAAACAGAGTATTCTAGAGGAAGACGTGTGCCCATTTGTCTAACAACTAAAGTATGGCCATTACTGAATTATGCAAGAGGACATACCATAACCCCATTGATATGCTGTGGCAGGATCTTAAGAGAACTGTGCAAAAATTAATACCCCTCAAACATGAATGAACTGGAGCAGTGTTGTAAGGAGGAGTGGACCAAATGCATCATATAAAGTCTAAAGAGACTGATCTGCTCATACAGAAATCATAATAGAATTGCTAGGATTGACTAGGGCTCATCACACCTGATTGATACTAAGGCAGGGTATATACTACAGTGTTTTCAGCCGATTAACAGGCCAATCAATTGAAAAATGACCGCTCTGTCCGATATTGCATTAGTGAGTATGCTGCAACAATGAATGAATATCGTTCCAAAGCACAACGTATCGTTCATTTGATTTTTAAACCGGACTAATACATTCAATGATGGAACAATGTTGATGCTCTCATGACCGGCAGTGTCCATAAATCTCTATGGAGTGTACAGTCTTAGGGCTAGATTTACTAAGCTGCGGGTTTGAAAAAGTTTGGATGTTGCCTATAGCAACCAATCAGATTCTAGCTTTCATTTATTTAGTACATTCTACAAAATGACAGCTAGAATCTGATTGGTTGCTATAGGCAACATCCCCACTTTTTCAAACCCGTAGCTTAGTAAATCTAGCCCTTAATCTTTTCAGCCAATGGTTATGACAGATGAAGAGCACAGATCTAAAGGTAAATCTTGTATAACGTGTATAGTGAGTACACAAGAATCGGCATGCTGATCGGGACTTTTTTTTTTTTTTTTTTTTCAATCGTATCGCATTAGAAATTTTCAATATTGTGCCCCTAGCCTAACTATGAGTAGAGGGAGTTCTATGACATAATAGTTTTGGACTTTTCTGGTCACTTTCAGATATATAAGATTAGCAACACTTTAGTTTATACATCGTAGTTTTTGTTTTTTTGCTAGTTCGAACACGGTGTTTTTCATTTTTCAGTGTGCGTGTGTTATTCTTAATTTTTTTACATTTTTTAATTGGTTGTTGGTAGCCTGCACACAATGAGGTTGCTTAGCAACTAAAGCTTACGGTTACTATTTCCAGGTTTTATTTTTGGCTATTTGCAATTTATATGCACTTTTCTTTTCAAAATGATCTTTCTTATTCTATATATGCAACTTCAACTTGATATGTGCTTTGTAAACTGTTTAAATAGTTTTTTTGCTTTTGGAGCCACCTTAATGGTTAGCACTTCTGCCTCACAGCACTAGGGTCATGACTTTGATTCCCGACCTTATCGGTGTGGAGTTTATATTTTGTCCCCGAGTTTGTGTGGGTTCCCTCCCGGGTGCTCCAGTTTCCTCCCACACTCCAAAAACATACTGGTAAGTTAACTGGCTCATGACAAAATTAAACTTAATCTGTATGTTAGGAAATTTAGACTGTAAGCAGGGACAGATATTCTCTGTACTGCACTTTGGAATTCTTGGCACTTTATAAATGATGATGATATTGACTGAGATAGATATATTAGTGATAGGGGATGGGTCATCACCTAAGGATCCATTTATTTATTAAAAGTGTACAGAATATATGACCGATTTCTTCACAACACAAATGTACTCCAAATTTACAGCTCAATTTACTTGTGAGCTTCAAAACATTTCTAGCTACTGAAACACCATTCTCTTCCATAAAAAATAAAAAATATACATTTGTTTATACTTTTATTTTAAAAGTAAACTCCACATGCCTTTGTTGTGCCCCAAAGAGCATACTTCAGTATCTAGCTCAAGGCAATCATTTGCAATATACAGCCCCATTTTCCATTCATGTAAATTGTAGTTTGCGCTAAAGGCTTCCTTCTGGTTATCAGGGGCAACAGCCTCCCTGGGCTGAGCAATGTATAGACCAGTGATAGGCAACACAACACACTTCAGAGGCCGCACGGGGCAGCTCTATCACCTTCAAATGGGCCACATATTACCCTTCATTTCAGTGATAATTTAAACATAGAAACATAGACTTTGACGGCAGATAAGAACCACTTGGCCCATCTAGTCTGACCGTTGTTTTATTAACCTGTGGGAACCACAAACCTTACTTGAGGCTTTATTCTTTGTAGGGATATCCTTATGTCTATCCCAAGCATGTTTAAATTGCTCTACTGTATTAGCCTATACCACCTCTGATGGGAGGCTATTCCACTTATCTACTACCCTTTCTGTGAAGTAATTTTTCCTCAAATTTCCTCTGAACCTACTTCCCTCCAGTTTCAGTGCATGTCCCTGTGTTCTAGTACTTCTCTTCCTTTGAAGAATGTTTTCCTCCTGTACCTTGTTAAGACCCTTAATATATTTGAAAGTTTCTATCATGTTCTCCCTTCCCTAGTTGTAATAACATAGCAGGTATTTTATCATAAGATAAACAAATCTGACATCAAAGCATGAAGGAGCTATGGAGCGAAGGTGAACACTAGTTTAGCCCCTCCCACCACATGACCTACTGCCAATGTCATGTAATCTATCAATCACAATGAGGCTTAATGAAAACTGCAGTGTGTTTGAGTTTAAATGATCAATGATCTTAAAATACTGTATATATGGCAACATTTCAGATAATATTTAGTTCTACTGAGCAAGAGACTCGCACAGAATTTCTTTAATTACAAGAAGCCACTGAGCCTACACTTTACAAGGCATTAGATTTTGAGAAATCATTGGTTATGTTGGAGCCACCCAATCCAATTTGATCAGCAATAATATCAGATCGCATATAATTAGGACTAGATAAATTAGATTTTTTTGACAATGTAGCACGTGTGCTGAACGATTGTACATAATATTTTAGAATGGTCAGTAGATCTGTAGATCCAAAATCCTTAGGCTAGGTACACATTGGAGAATTTTCTGACCAAGCTGTTTTCTACAACGATTATATCTACAACTGAAGGTCCGATCGGTCGGGCAATTCACACATACTAGACAATTTGGTCTTATAACTGTTTTGAGAACGACATCACAACATGCATTCATTCATTTATGTCACACTGATTAATAGCGCCTTGTTATAGCTATCCACATGCCATAATATATTTAGTTAGCGTCTGTGACTCAAACAAAATATTCAGTCAATTTAGAACAATTTATTTCATCTACAGCGCACTCCACAGTTAGTCACCAGGACATGTTCATCGCAAGCATCAACTGGAAAGACCATAACTCTGTAAACTCTATGGAGATTGTGAGTCCATACACACTACATGATGGAACGAGATTATTAAACAGTACGACCAACCAAATGAAATGACAATCGGCACTTTGGAACAACGGTGGTTCATTGTGTAAGTATAAACACTTACGCGATATGTGGGCGAGCGCTCGTTTATCGGGTGCCTGGCCCGATAATTGGCTGATAAACCTCCAGTGTATGCCCAGCCTTAGTGTGTGGGGTAATCTTTAGATCATTTACATAGATAATTTGCAATAATAGGATTGTATTGTGAAAACAAATTGTACAGTGTTTAAGGTGAAGATATTTGAAGTGACTGCCAATAGAAAAAAAGAAACAATGATTGTAGATGACCATTCACGGACATATGGCAACTAGCTTTTACACAAGATGGCATTTGACATGCACAGGGAATTAAAGAGTGATTACAAGAAGGTGCCAAGAACAATAAGGACTTGGAATTCCAGGTAAAATTATGAATTATACCAATTAAATCCCCACAGATCCTCACTTTTTCTGAAACCTCTGTAAAATTACTTTATTCTCTGCAACCTTGTGCAATCTCCACATGAATAATTGTGAGTTTATTTATTTATTTACTGTTGAGCTTGAATGCACAAACACGCACAGGCAATCAATGCAAAAACAAACTTGCATCCCAATTTTTGCAAATATAACCAGAACACAATTAAAATAAAAATAAGTGTCAGTTTTTTACACCGATTTCAGAAACACGGATTTCCTTTGCCAGTAATGACAGTGGTTACTGACAAAGCGCCAAGTGTTTGACTCTGGCCATATTATAATCTGCAAATGGGAAGAAGTATAGCCCTAGTGTGTCAAGCTATAAGGGCTGATCTTTAGAGATGGATGAAAATTTTGAACTGGTTTGTAATCTGTTCACATCTCACCGGTTCGAAGGACTCAAACGTATTTGCAGTACAATCATCAGCAGACCACAATATGAACTATGGGTATAATTATGCAGCTTTCATTAATATTTATTTTTTACAAAACATTATTGAAATAATATTTTAAATAGAAAAAATGTAACTGTTCAACTGTCTCCCTTTAAAAAAAATAAAACAAAATGATAACAATTATATATGCCACTGGATCAAGTCGCAGCAGTCCTGCCCATCTCTACTGCGTCCCCCTCCCTGCCGGTAGTGAGGCTCCCGATTGACTCACATTTCCATGCTGAGGGTATATACACCTGGTACCAATGTTTCCCGACAGCGCCCGAGCACTGTAAGCTGCAAGTCCTAGTGCAGTAGAAATCTGACCTTGGTCACCCCCTGGCGGATGAGGACTGGGATCATATTTTCAAGAAAGTATACATGATGGTGAGATGCATTAACCACTCGGAGATGCTCATTAAAATGATTCATAGATTATATTACACCCCAGTTAAATTGCATAAGATTTGGCCCACGGTATCCCAGTCCTGTTGGAGCGAGTGTGGGGAAGTTGGATCACTCTTCCACAATTTCTGAACTTGCCCCAAAATTAATGTTTAGTGTTTGGATTAATCCGACAAGTAACGTCATTAGCTATAACAACCATCTCTGGCCCTTCTCCAACTATACCAACCAGATTTCTCGGTTAACCACTGGTAGATTGCGGGTCATATTTTAATTGCCGCTAGAGCAGCTATCGCTCAGCAATGGAAAAGTCCAGTTCCTCCACCTCTCTTCAAAATTATAACAAAGACCCAGCATAGTTCTGTGAAACTATTGTCTTCAAGTATTCCACTTCAGTGCCCCCCCACCCCGATGAAGTGGTTCACCTAGTCTATTACGCTTCTCATATGGTTGTAGCCTCACCCTCTAGGGCTCATGTTTCTTCTTCTGGGCAGACCATACGAATGGCCCTCCATGCAGTCCATTGACATCCCTCTTGGGGGCGGCTCCCGGTGACATCCCTCCCTCCACTTTTTTTCTTTAGTTCGTAGTTTACCCCCATTTTTGTCTTTTTTGGTTTGATGTGTATTTGTTCATGATACCTGATGCGTTTACCTGCCGTTTGAACTGTGATTGCTGGTGTATATTTCTTGGGGGGGGGGGGAAATTTTAATAAAAATAGTTTTGAGTTAAAAAAGCAAAAAAAAAAAGAAAAGACTAAATGATAAAATTTTAAACATTCTGGTTATTTTATCTAATTTAAGAACCAATTCACTGAATGGGTTTGAGGAAAATGTGGGCAGTTTGATCATCTCTACTGATCCTCATTAAAAAAAAATAAAAAATGAAAATTGTAGAAATTAAACAGTATAAACGGTTTACAGCACAGTCACTGTGGGAAATAAAAAAAAAAAGTTTGTTCAGACTGAGGCGTTCAACAGAGAACACAGAACCTTTATTCGACAGTACAAATCTCCTCCTATTACCAGTCCTCATCAGGCCATCAGCACCAATTGTCCCAAAATCACTAAGATACATTGTAGGTTTATGTAAATTTTTAATCAGATGAACACAAAACATAATTTGCTGATGAAATTCTAGGTAAATATCAATGTTTGTTAACTTACGTGCACACAATTGTTGTTAACATAAAAACAGGCATGTTGAAACATATCAGGTCCGTTCAGCATACATTTTGTTGAAAATGAAAAGTACTGTGTAATTACTGCTTTCACACAGACACACAAAAAGTATGCATTGTTTACATGCATTTTACAGCTTTTGTAGAAATCGGTTTTGTATATTATGCGTTTCTAAGTTCAGCCACAGACTCAAAAAGTCTGTCAAACAGGTAAAAGATAAAAGCCATCAAAAACAAAAAAAAACAAACTGCTGACAATCACGACAGATTTATCTACTGAAATAATTCAAGGTTGGATTAAACAGCAAGGCAACATTAAAGCAACAACAATGGGTTAGAGCGTTCTAAATGTAACAAAACCAACAATAGACACCAACAATAATACTATATTTTTAGAACAGAGACACCCACATAACTTGAATTTAGTTTCACCTATCAAACCAAACCCTCGCTTCTCTCCGGATGTTAAGTGTAGTAAAACAATTATAAACGTATATTCCCAATAAGAGCTTGAATTATGGGAAAAGAAACATTCTGAATTAAAAGTTTGCTATAAGTATGGCAGGCTCTTTGGGTTAATGCTTTGCTGTTGGGTCTTTATATAGTGAAACAGGCTCATAGGAAGTCAGAATATCTACCTACAAAGGGCCAGATTCAAGTCCTGGTGTACAACTAGCAATATTTTTTTTAAAAAAAATAATAGAGCACAGAACATGAATATGGTCAGAACTACACTCAAGTCCAAGGGGTATATTTACTAAACTGCGGGTCTGAAAAGGTGGAGATGTTACCTATAGCAACCAATCAGATTCTAGCTGTCATTCTGTAGAATGTACTAAATAAATGACAGCTAGACTCTGATTGGTTGCTATAGGCAACATCTCCACTTTTTCAAACCCGCAGTTTAGTAAATACACCCCCCAAATGTATCCCAATGTGATATCAATTTCAATCTGGGTATAAGTATGCTCTGTCTAAAAGTTACTTGCCATATGGAGACAGATAGAATTGACTGGAGTATACACACACAAGCGTGCAGCGTTCAGTTCAATAAAAAGGTCACATCAGAACACATAAAAAACAAATAATATATATAATATTATAATATAAATGAACGCATAACAGTATAATTATTAATAAAAATATGGATTTTAATTTTATTTTATATCAAGTACATAGAGAGGTTATTAATGTGTACTGTACATAAAATGTGCTTAAATCCCTCTCCTTTTAAATGATATAAACATAAAATGGAAATGTCCTGGTTCTGTCTTTGTTTTGCAACCCGCTAAGTGGTTCAAAGCTTACGGTTCTTTTATATTCTTACGCATACCACAGATTTTCTACTGCATTGTTCATTATGTTGACAGTCAATGCAGATTATATAAATATATATATATATATATATATATATATATATATATTAAAAAAAACATACAAACACATGTTCTGTGCTAGCTATCGAGAGAAACCCAGGACTTGAGTCGGCTGCCTCGGTATTGTACATCACCTACGTTAATCCGCCTCTCCCTCCCCCATTATGGCTCGTAAGTGTCATTTATGTTAAGTTACGAATTGCATGCAGTTGCGTTCATTGGCGTAAAGTCCATTTCTTGGCAGGCAGAGCTATTTCACGCAAAATACTGCACACAAACGGACTTATGTCTGAACATCAATCAGGTCAAAAATGTTTTGCCCTTGATTGGGAAACAAAGGTTTTTTTTACTGGAAAAGAAAATAGGAACACATGAGAGAAATAAGAATAGAATTTACTAGAGATAAATGTGAATATTCTTTAACAAAAACATAGTTGGTTTCTAAAGTAGATTCAAATTTTGCAGGTATTTTGTCTTAATGGATGTAATGGACCCATTGGGCCTGTCTGCAAATAGAACTCCACTACCTAGTTTTCACTGTAGATGGCTTATACACAAGAGTGTACGTATGTTCGCCCCCAACGCCGTATGTATGTATGTATGCATGCATGTATATACCACCATCCCCTGACGAACAAGAGCAGAACTACCCCATATTTATTTCATTTATGGCCAGGAAAGGATTTGGGGATAGGTTGCTAAGTGACCATACATTAAGTTTTGCCAAAAGATTCTCTTTGTTCCAAACCAACAACTAGTTACAGAGGTTTAATTAATATTGGTCATGGAATTTAAACCTTTGCTGGATGGGTAACAACACACAAGAGACATTTTCCCCATGATAAGCCAGGTTTTCCCACATTTCAAAATGTAAAAGGTTTATCATTAACAGATGAGAGGTGGGAGAACACTATTACAGAGCAATGCTTTCATGCAAAAAGATCTGGAGCACAGACTTGAAATAAATTAACATATCAATGCTATTGTTTGAATGGGGTATTTCTAAGGCTGGATACACGGACCAATGCGTTCTCTACAACGATATTACTAACGACTGAAAAAAAAAAAAAAATCCCGATCAGCATGGCGACCATGACTGTAAACTCTATAGCGATCCTAATTGTGAGTGCTCACACACTGCAGGATTGGAAGGATGTTGTTCCAAAGCTGAACAAGATTTATAGTTCTGCTGAACAATCAAATCACACGATGGTCGGTGCTTTGGAACGGCTATTGTTCATCGTCTAAGTATACACACTAAGGCTAGGTACTCACTACAGTTTTTTTAGCCAATTATCGGGCCAAAGATCAGATAAACGACCGTTTGGCTGGCTATTGTGTTGCACGACGAAAGACAGTCATTCCAAAGGATCAATCGTTGTTTCAATTGATAGGTCGGTAGGACTAAAAATCTCGTTTCAACCACCTTACGATCTTGCAGTGTGTATGCACCCACACGACTGTCTGCCCAGAGAGAGAGCAGGAACCTGTCACGGTGTCTGTGTTGGTAAATGTAGAAAGTGCTGTAGGTGGATTAATTTGTCCGTTTGTTCTGAGACTGAATATTTAATTTCAGAGTCACAGAAGCTAACGAAATTTATAATCAGATTGTGGAAAAGTCAAAGTTTAGTTTGTGTGTTATAATCAGTGTGACAGGAATGACTGACTACACTGCTGAAGAGCACAGATCAGAAGGTAAATCATGTAAAGTGTGTACACATGAATCGGCAGACTGATTGGAAATTCAGTTGTAGGTAAAATCATTGTAAGTAACACATTGGTCAGAAAATTCTGTAGTGTAGTGTAATACCTAGTCTAATGCAATATCGGGCTGAAAGGTCATGTATTGATTGGGCAGATAGTTAGCTAAAAACAATGTAGTGTATACCCAGCCTGAGCAGGTTTGCGTTAATCATTTTAGCAGACACGGTAGTGATATAAGTAAAAGAAAAGTTTGGAAATGAGCCAGAAATCGGTACTGTAGGTCACTGTCCAATACATATCCAGAGGGCCAAGTCCAAGAAGACAGCATTATTGTTAAGGGGAAGCAGGAGCTGGGGATGGGCATTAGCCTAGAGATTTGGGGCTAGATTTACTAAACGGCGGGTTTGAAAAAGTGGAGATGTTGCCTATGGCAACCAATCAAATTCTAGCTTTCATTTATTTAGTGCATTCAACAAAATGACAGCTAGAATCTGATTGGTTGCCATAGGCAACATCTCCACTTTTTCAAACCCGCAGTTTAGTAAATATACCCCCTTGTCTAAAATCTGGAAATGGACACAAAATCCTCAATTTGCCCACAGTATAAAAATATTATTTCCAATTATTATATGGTGGGTGCTATATCAATACTTTCCATTCTCCCAAAATTTCCATTCTGTGGTGGAGAAAGGAACTTAATATGTTTATTGTTTTTGCAAATACTTCGTAACATGATCCTATTGGTCAATTATTATCCACGTTTCAAATTCCACAGTCACGGGCACCTTTTAAATTTCTGGTGGGATGTGGGCTTCAGGATAGCCCTAATAAAGCAAAATAACTTGCCATAGATAGCAGTGAAACATCCCATTGCTATCAAGTGGAAAAATCCTCCTTCAGCTACAGAATATCAGGAGTGGATTCTAGATGTAAGATACAAGGAGTGACACTGTGAATAAGTGGATGGATCTTTGGGAATTTAGGATCATCAGGACAGATGTGAGATGTGTGCTATTGACTTGAGGGGTCTGCTGGCTATATGTCAGGATCGGAAAACTATGTTCACTTATAAATTTCTGGGGTTGCAGTGTAATGTTCATTTGACTATGTTCAAATGTATTTGCTACTAAAATGATATAGAGCATATTATTATTTAAAGAAAAACAGTGTGCTTGCTTTGAATATCTTCACGCCACGATATACCGTTTTTGGATGAAAAAATAAATGTCATATTATGGTTTTATGAAGCAAAATCTCTCACCTTTAACATGAACAATAGCAGCTCTGGATGATGACACCCCCTTTGAGTTGTGAGCTTCACAAGAGAACACCGTAGTTTGACGAATCCCTGAGAACAAAATAAGACAGAAAACGTTATGGCTGCATACAGACTCAATCTGCATTGTAAACACCACCATACTAATCTTGTATGCTGTTCTCAGAATCTGTCCTTATTCTATAGATGTGTGGTCAACCATACAGTATCTTGCTCTGTACTATATAGGTTAGAATTTACTTACGGAAATCTTTAGGCTAGATTCATGAACATGTCCACTACTACATGATCGATATATTTTATACCCTAACAGCAGATTGACATACAGAAAATAAAAAATATTGTCCCTTTTCCATGTTTTCTCGGTAGGGCAGAGTGCCAACTAAAAAATTGATTGAGCAACTTCCACTTCTGTATAGCTTACAAATACAATCAGCTAAGTAATATAGATATTTTAAAGAACAGTCTTTTCTAGAGTCGAAATTCTGATGTTGGAAACGAAGCAAGCTAACTAAAGCATTTTTCAACTTTAATTTTCTTAAAAGTTACATTTGCAGATATTGTGTATGTTGCTCCAGAGTGAAACGGAGATTTTGTTAAATGCATTTTTAGCAAACAATACATAGATATCTTTTACTCCCTCCATCCTACCCATATGTTGTAGCTCCCGATTTTGAATGCAAATAATCTCTTATGGATAAAAACAAGGGAACTTCAAAGCCTAAATCATGCCCTATTAAAAAGCGTTTGTGCTTGCACTTGGTGAAGGAACACAAATATTCTGCCACTGTTTATAATGATGTGCCCGCTAGGTGGCTCCATTTGATTGGTAGATTATTGTGATTATCTTTTATTTATGAGCCGCCAATAGGCTTCCACAGTGTATAAAATGAGGTTAGAATATACAACAAAAAGACAAATAACAAAAGTACTAAAGTGACCAAATTAAATACTAATTTACATAATTACATTAAAAAACTGCAAAATTACATAATTAGGTAAGGAAAAAACAAAAACTAGGAGAGACGGCCCTATTCGTTAGAGCTTACATTCTGGAGGGGATGGGCAGACACAGAAAGGATGAAACGGAGTGGGGGTGCAGAGGTAGGGTAGGTGGCGGCTGAAAAGTTAGGAGGACGGCTGGTAGACTTCAATCAACAGATGAGTTTTAAAGTGCATGTTTGAAGACTTGGAGTATGTTGGATAGTCTAATTGGGAGTGTGAATGCATTCCAGAGGTTGGGAACAGAGCAGGATAAATCATGAAGGCGGGAGTTGAGAATTCATTGTCTGTCTACAAAGCATACAAAATATAAATATAATATTTTAGGGTTACAATGATGGACGTTGCACTCCGCATTACAAGTGCTAAAGAGTCTCCATCTCCAACAATGCAAAGCACAGTATCAGCTATCGGCTCACTTTCCCCTTCGCAGTTGGCACCGCAGATGATAGAGCAGAAAGACACACCCAGAAGGAGCTAAGAGTGCTGTGTACATCTACAAAAAGTGCAGAGGTTGCTCAGGACACCGAATTGGTAGGATGGTACGAGCTAGATAAAGAAAAAAGAAAAAAAAAAGGTAACAAAAGGAGACTGGGTTGGAACTGTGTCAAGACTGAAGACCTGTAGCAGAAGGAGGGTCAGGGAAGAAAACAAGATTTTGGGAATGAGAAGCATTAAAGTGGGGGTCAGATGTGGAGGCCCAGGAAACAGAAGATGGTGGTATTCAGAAATCATAAAGTGTGCAGAGGTCAGGTTCTACCACTGCTTTCCGCAGTGTACACTTACAGGTTATAGCAGAGCTCAACGTGCAATTTTTATGATTTATACCAGAAAAATGTTTACGCAGCTCCTGTAATCACCAAAACACACAAACAACCAGTACAATTCACTCTGAGCCATTGCTTTAATGTCTACTGTCCTATTTGTTCAACAGATCTGAACAATGGATTCCATCCAAATTCTTGCATTGTGTGAACCTGTTAATTTGCCACTCACATATCTTCAGCTCAACGCTAAACAGGTTTTGCTAGTGTGTGGCTAAAGATTTACCTGCAATGTGGTATGAATTGGATAGACTCCGGGCTCGTTCACACACGTGCACGTAAGTGTGTAAAAACACATGAAAACTAAGACGTGCTTCATGCATTTTCCATGTGCTGTCGTGGTTGGACTTTTACCAGTACCATCTATTGTACTAGTGCATGTTATCGCAGGACAAATAGGTTTTGCTGAACTTGGAGTTATTATTTTAAATTACAATGGTGGGAATGACACCATTAACTCTTAGCAGACATACTTTAATGGGATTTTCATTCAGTTATGTGTGAAAATGTGGATAGGTATAAATGAGCAATCAGACTCCAATTATTAAATTATGTCTAGTATAATAAGGAATAGACTAGAGCAAAAAAAAAAAAAAAAACCAGTTCGCAAATACATTTGTCATAGCTGTTAGGAAGTTTTTTTGTTGTTGTTTTGTTTTTTTTGTAGATTTAAATTATTTTGCATGTGACAGATGGGGTATTAATGTAATGTGTAGTGCAAAATGGACAGGGTGGCATTAACAGGTTAAATAGAGCAGAATACCCTGCAACAAGGAATTAAAGGGAATTTAAAGGTACCCCAAGCATATTGTTTGACTCCGCTGTTAGCGGACGTGCCTATAGTGAATTAGTGTTTCCTGTCCACAAAGCTAGATTATGCCCCTATGCTATATAATAAATAAATAAAGCAAACAGAAATGTCACATTAGTTGTTGTATTAGTTCAGTCCTATTTATAGTACACACGGTAGGATTTAGTCACTGCCCACAGCTGGAGCTCTTCCTCATATAGCAGTATCTGTAATCTTGGATAAACCTGCAATGAAGTATGAGATGTGTGTTTTACGTTACCAGCCCACTTGTTTTGCAGAATTAACTGCTGCATACACAATTCTCCAGAGACTCTATCACATCCATTGTCGGGTTTATGTTAAAGGCTTTAAAGTATTGTTTCTTACAGAGCGCACAACAGACAGACGTGGAAACAGGTAAACCTGGTTTGTTTGACAGGTGTTATGAAATACTATTTTACAACAGAAGCCTCTGTCAGAAATGAAAAGAAATCTGGATGAATGGCAACATCCCTTTGTCCTCAAAAGAGATCGTCTCATCGCAGTACAATGAACGAGGCTCTGTGCAATTCATCTGACAACGTAATTATTAATATTTTGATTAATTATGAATATTTCATCTAACTGGTCACTTTTCTTTTTTTTTTTAAACTACTATTTGTAGTGACATGTAAAAGAACTTGAGATGGATTTATAATCACTGCTGCTATAGGCCTTTTCATAATTATCATTTAGAGCTATAGAAGGTATTTGTTTAGAATTTACAAAACACACTTCATCATCACCATTTATTTATATAGCGCTACTAATTCTGCAGCGCTGTACAGAGAACTCACTCACATCACTCCCTGCCCCATTGGGGCTTACAGTCTAAATTCCCTAACACACAGACACACACACAGACACAGACTAGGGTCAATTTGTTAGCAGCCAATTTACCTACTAGTATGTTTTTTTTTGGAGTGTGGGAGGAAACCGGAGCACCCGGAGGAAACCCACGCAAACACGGGGAGAACATACAAACTCCTCACAGATAAGGCCATGGTCGAGAATTTAACTCATGACCCCAGCGCTGTAAGGCAGAAGTGCTAACCACTACGCCACGGTGCTGCCCTTATAAATGCATATTTTTACAATGCGCCAATGGCAGCTTATTTTAAGTATACCTGACTTTGAGCCATTGTCTGGGCTATACCACTAGGAACATGCCTGCAAACAGCCCAGATTTTGGTAGCCAAACCCAAAATGGATGTGGTGGATCGTGTCCTAGTGCACCCCAAATTTCCAATTGGGAATGTTGTCAGGTATGAAGCAGAGACATCACTGAGGCATAAGCAAATTAATAGGCTGCACTGTCCAAAAAAAAAAAATGTCTGCATTGTGTAAGTGAGAGGTATGTTTTATTGTTGACTGTCTCCCCTCATTGTTTTTTTTTTTTTAAAGCCACTGAACTTAGTGGTTTTAAGTAGAAATACTTAACGTTCTTTGCAGCCAGGGCGGTAACTAGGGCTGCGCGATAGGGGGCGACCGCCCAGGGGCGCAACGCTGAAAGGGGGCGCAATTTAGGAATGTTTTAGGTTCATTTGGTTAAAATTGAGGGCTAGGGGGGTGGTATTTGTCTTTCTCGCCCCAGGCGCTAGAATCCTAAGTTACGGCTCTGTTTGCAGCAGTTATTACATATATATGCATTAGTTCCAGGAGTTTATTAAAAACAAAATTAACTTTTGCAAAGGCTACAAAATGAAATATTTTTCTGTCATTATATGAAAACTTTTACAAACATACCTGTGAATGTAAATGTATTCTTTAGTCTATAAACTTTTAAAATATCAGGGCTTGCCTAGTTTACAGTGTCCATATAAGGACATCATCAAATGTCATAATCCAACAGGGGAATTGCATCTCTTTTAAATGTCTGATGCCTAACACCTAACTGTCAGTGTCAAACCAATTCTTACTATGAAGTGAAACCTCACACTGACTTTTGACAATGACACTTGTCGCTGTCACTTGTCAGCATCATCTCATTTTTTTGTTCTGAAGGCCTCACACACACTCTTGCTATTTTAAAGCATTTAACAAGCGCTCTCAAAAAATGTATTAAAGGCCCTGTTACAAGGACAGCCTAAAAAATAAAATGTAGGTGAATGGAGTACACACAAAAATTCGGAGAAATGTTTGCTTTGCTTCAATTGCAACAGTGCATGCAGGGTTCAGAAGAATTAACTGTTGGTAGGATCATTTACTAAGAACATAATACACTATGTTGCGAGGAAGCACAGACTTGTTGAGTACCATGATTCAAATGTTCTGCTGTGATACCATGAATGACAAAGTCAGGCATCAAAGTCAATTCAGGTCTTATTTGAAATGATAAAGTGTATTGACGCGGACAAGTGACTATAATGCTTAACTACGTCAGGTTCAGCATCAGACCCAATAGTACAACTAATGACTAATACGGATGTTTGATGATAACTAAATTAGATTCTGATGTTTGATCATCATATTTCTACTAGTTGACAGTGTGCATTAAACAGAAATTAATTAGTGCAATTACCTTAAATTACCTATTTACTCGTGGCTGATGCCATAATTATAGACTGCCTTCTTCCCCTATGCATGGAATGGTACAAACATTAAGAATCCACCAGGGAGAAGAGAGATAAAAGTTGAATAACTAAAAGAGTAAGTATTTCTAGATAACAATACATACAAGCTATATGTCATGCAAAGTACAAAAAAAAAATGGTTATCCACTGCAAAAGGTATATTATACCTTAAAACTTGTCAAGTCACTATTTGGATATTGCTGTTTAAGAAAGGCTACTTTCACAGCAACCACTGAAATGAGAGACATACATTAAATAAATGGGAGTGTTTAGAAAAATATTCATAATTCTATTTCACCCTTTCCAGCAAGTTGCCACAATAGGAGGGAAGGACTTCTCTATCGAAGTCGAAAGAGACTGATAGTCTTGTAGTCTTGCCTTACAGAAATGCACCGTGTGGGTTAGTGCATCTATACACAGGGACAGAGTCAGTAAATTTACAGCAGCAGGACTTCTATAGATGTGGGATTTGATGGTCTGGAATGACAGGTTTTTTACCTGTATGCATCCATCTGAAATGTTACGTTTCAGTGGTCCATATGATAAAAGATAAGAGGTGGAATGAAAACAGAATGGGGCTTCTCTCACTGTTGGATAAAGGATATTTGTAAGGTGCATTTGACTAAGGCAACGCACATTTCCTGGTTGTCTGACTGTCCCTAGTTTTGAAACGGGTCAGGACAGAACAACCTGAGCCAGCTCATCGGAATATTCATAGTAGCACAGAGTATTTCACAAGATGGGTGTGTTGATCTTGTTGGAGGCAGTGACCGGCCCACTTAATAAGAACAAGGCGCCATGTGACAGGGGCAGTGACATGATGTGAGGAATGATGTGGGAAACGGAGGCAAGCAGGAAGCCACAGACTAATAGTTTGATAGAAGAAGGAGCAGAGTCCCTCCAACAGCACAATGTAGAGGCTCCTGTCAAACTAATGCTAGAATATTGTGCTGTCAAACATGTCTTTATGTGAATCAATGTCTGTATATCCAACCTATAATACCCAGGACTCACATGCATGCCCACATAAAGGTGGACCAGGTGTTCACGATTTTCTACAAAATTTCTAAATACATCCTTTTGCACTCTACTTTCTTGACCTATGTATCAGTGACAATAAAAGCAGACCTGACAAATTTGTTTTCCACTTTCACGCTGCGTTGGATCACATCCAAAAAAAAGATCTCAATTAGAAAACCTCCCACCCACACTCACATACTCACTTTTTATATGGGTCCCCAGATGGACCTAGTAGGAATTGTTTTCAGATGTAGAACGCATACACCAACATTCCCTGCCCTTTAGGCATTAGGAAAAGTGAAGGCGTTGATCATAACAACCAGACAGATTCTAGCTATCATTTTCTAGCATGTACCAGATATTTTAGTACATCTACCCTCAAGTGGGAGAGAACACATATAGAAGTCTAATCAGGGACCACAGAATGGGTTCCACTCCTTGTACTGGTTCTTTGATCAAAACATCCAATAATGTTCCTTAATATAATCCCCTCTTTTTTAGACTGTAGGAACCATATGCCTGATGTGTTGATAACAAAAGTAAAAAGTTGGCTACAAATAGTTTAATATTAACCATTATATTAATGTTAACCATACTTTTATTTTCACTGGATGAGCGCATCAATCTGTCTTCATTGTAGCTCAAACCATAGAGAAAATAATGCATTCTCCAGTACAATATACATATTTTTAAACTTATCTCCCCCAAACTGAGGAGTTTCTCCATCAAAACAATAGTTTTATCAAAGGTACAATGCTATTAAAAATAAAAACACTGCATTGACACTAAGAAAAATAAGGTTGATTTATATAAAAACCTAGATTGTATGTATATTTGTAAAAAAAAGGATTATACACTATAACTAATTTTAATGTATACATTTTCAACAAACTTTTAAAAATTGACTCAAAATATTAATTTTAAATACATAAATCTTCATAAACAATCAACCACTAAAAAAAACAAAAAAAATGCTTTAATCAAAGAACAAAATAAATTTTGCAGTGATTGTCTTCTATTATCGTCATCCAGAACCACCAGCACAATCTTTGTTGTTTTATATGGGGAATGTGTTGTCCGGCAAAACCAGGCAAACCTTACTGCCAGCAGTGATCCTTTGATGTATAGGATGAATTCCTTTCATAGGCAACAACAGGGAAGTGACAAAAAATTAATATCAGGTACTCACCTTCTACAACCAGAATAGACGGGGAATTCTCGGGTTTCCTGAGAACAGGGGAATCTCCCATCCACCAGATAATAGTCAGTGGCTCTGGTGGTCCAACAGCCGCACAAGAAATACTGAAGGAGGTGTTTGGTAACACAGCCATGTCCTTCGGCTCTGTGGTGAAGTATGGGATACCTGGGTACAAGTTACAAAAATAAATTGGCTACATTAGCAGATTTTCTATTATTTCCAAGTGGGCTGCATTCAGAACAGTATTGGTTGTCAAAGATGACGGAAAAAACTATTCCCAACTGCACTGCAAGTATTTTACAGCCTTGATCAGAAGTTTTTAAAAGTCATCTTAAAGTAAGCATTGCTAAATATTCACCAGTATAACAACTTTTTTTGTGAAACTTCCTTATAGTGTTTATGAATAGGAAGCATTAACGTATAAAGAAATGGTCATTAAGTAGCTTATTGTCTAAATGAATATACAAAAAAATTCTCATCACGTTTCAAAAATAACAAACCTGGTTTATTTCTGAATTTGACTGCAAAACAGTCATTTAAAACCACAATACATGACAGAACTTTTCTGAGTTTGGCACATTTGTCTATGATAACTGCAGAAGCACACCTCTTGTGCACACCTGTAGCACAAGAGAGGTTGCTGGTACAAAGTTTTAGAACATGCATGTAAGACCTATGCAAAGGTATAAGTACAAAAAGAGCACTCAGTCTGTAGACTAAGGCTGGACACACACTACAGTGTTTGCAGCTAACTATCGGGCCAATCAAATGATAAACGACTGCTCGGCCTGATATCGAATTAGTGGGCATGCTGCGGCGATGAACCATCATTGTTCCAAAACACGTTGTATCGTTTCATTTGCCTTTTAAACCGGACTAAAAATGTAATTTAAGGATGGAACAATGTTGTTCCAATTCTGCAGTGTGCGTGCACTCAGGACCGGCAGTGTACATAGACCTCTATGGAGTGTGCAGAGTCACAATCTTTTCAGCCGATGGTTATGGCAGATGAAGAGCACAGTTCTCCAGGTAAATATTGTAAAACGTGTATAGTGTGTGCATACGGGTCGGCATGCTGATCAGGACTTTTATTTTTTTCAGTCGTTGGTAAAATCGTTAAAGGTGTTGCAGTGGGAGAACTTTTCTGCAGTGTATACCCAGCTTTACATTAATAAAGTCATCTGCAGTAAGGCGATCCTTATTCTTCTAAATTCAAATTCTACATTACAATATTAGAATTGTTTTAATCTAAATTATAGATATGCCTCCATCAGTGAATTCATACACACAGACAGTTACGTCCTGCACCAAAAGACCACAAACTACATAAAACCTAGACAAGCAGATGCAAAGACAATGGTTCTAACCAAGCCTGTGACCACAACATGCTCTGGGCCACGCTCAGTATACTAATGAAGAAAGGATATATCATTAGTGTGATTCTGCTGCTGGCTGAGGAGGAAAACTGCTTATTTCAGCAAGATCCCACAATCAGCTGCCAGTGAAGCCACATTGAGCACTTTCACTCTCTACAGCACCTTGTAGTAGATGGGAGCTGTAATAGGAAGGTAGGATCAAAGAAAAAGTTGAGCAGGTCATAAAGTAAGAGTATCGGCAGCCAGTGGAGTGGTGAGATAAATGGAGGAGGTAGATAGCAATATGTGGAGAGGGACTGCATTGGAAGTGTGGCTGTGATTTGGGAGATTGATATTATTGGACTTTAGGGGCAGCATTTTTTTTATATTGTTGTTTGGATGGATTATAGAATTTTAGCTTGAAGCCTGGGTTGCATGTTTGATTTATCGACAATAATTAATGGACATGGCCCTGACCTGTAGGGTAAATTATAGTGTGACGGTTCAATGTACCCATTATTTTCAACCCGGTGTGGTTGTTTAAAGTTCTGGAAATTCCAGTATTCTAAAAACAGAACACTGTCATTCGATGCAGTCAGCTGAAAACCATCAGACTATAATCCATCTCACATTTGGCACACACAGCATAACCTCACTTTCACCTCATACTGCTGTAAACTGTGAAGCTAATTTCTGCCATTCTTCACCTTTCCCATCCTGTACATCAGGTTTTGCCCCCCAGCCAAACAAACTTGTTGCTTCAGTAGGTTTTGCTATATATAGGAGAGTTTGAGAAACATAGGGGCAAACTCATTCTAATAAATGTGCTAAGATCCTCCATTGTAGCTCTCTCATGCCATAAAGTATTAATATTGTTTATGTGTATGGGCCACAGATTTCATAGCACCTATCATAGTCGTACAGACAGTGGTCAAGGTGGAACTTTAGAAGTGGCGGTATGGAAACTGTAAGTGAATGGAATTTAATAGTTTTACAATGAGGACAGCAGCAGGAGAAGCAACAATATGGCATACCAACGAATACCAGCCCATTTCGACCGCAGATATAACATACATAAAAACCGTAAACATGACAACATGGGTACAGAGCAGAATAATAAAAACATGGATGAAACTAACAGAAAAAACAGCAAAGCATACAGAAACCATTTGGCATAAGACATGACCTGGACAAACTATACATAAATGCACATGGGAGATGGGTACTTACCTTCCACCACAATCCAGATATAGTCTGACACTGCCTTCAATCCATTATACTCTGCCTCACACCAGTATATTCCAGCATCAGGACGCTCCACATTTTTCAAGCTGAAGATACAGTTGTATAAACTGGTTATTTGTGCTCTTGAGTTAGTGCATAAATAACACTATACCATGTAACAGTACTGTTCTTTACAGGAGCAAAAAAGTAGGTTTCCACTTTATATTACTAGAGCATCCCTTGTCTTATATTACAACTTAGGTGGGGATCCCTTCCCTAGGACGCTGACCACTCACTATCTAGCAGCGTCTCAGCACTCACATATAGCCGGAATTCCAGGCGACCACCTTTCTCTACAGCAGGGGAAAGCCATTGATCTTAATGAAAGTTGGCTTTAGATTGGATGATTGTCTACTTTCATAAACAGCACAGTGTTGGATCTCCCGTAAAGTGAAAGGTGGTGAAATTGAACATGGATCCTGTTGCTCAGCATTTAGGACACCCTGACTTTTCAGAAAACACATAATCTGAGACACCTGGGTAGTCATAGAGCCACAATGGCTGCTAAGTCTATCAGGAATCTGGAACGGTTTAGTTATTAATAAACTTAAACTCTAAGCAAATAGGATTCCTGCAATTAACAGTTTGCTTATCCGGCACCCTGGCTAGCGAATACTTAAAAGAGCCTGTTTATGTGCCTAACTTATTCTATTCAAATTCTACCAAGGGGCTCAAGGAACCTAAATGTGAGACACAAGAGATTAACTGACCGTGAGCTCTAGTCTACATTGGAGATTATTAAACACCATTATTCATACAGAATGTATTTATACAATCCCAATTTAGTCTTGCATGGATATGAAATACTGCTTAAACCTATATGGTACAGTTCCACCTCCGATATATTTTTATCTGTTCTGAGAATACCAAAGACCTTGTGCATGCCATTTGGCACAGCTTCATATTTATCTTGGTACGGGTAAACGAGTGTCTATATATGGAAATGTTGGTGCAGTCTGCTTATGCCTGTTAATAATACACAGGCCATGATTTGTAGAGCCAGCCTGGACCAGATACAGCACCTGAGGAAGCTGATCCAATGATCTTCATCCTCTGGAATGTACATCTGGTCAGCACTCTGTAATGGAACGCCATCCTTCATCCACTGGATTTCTGGCTCCTGTATGCCCAGTAAACTGCAGTTCAGCTTGGCTTCATGACCTTGAGACACTGTCAGGTTGTACCCGTGACCTGTAAACCGCAGTCCAGTAGCCCTTCCTATATCAACGACAAGAAATAGATAGAATACAAGTCAAGTTGGCTCAATGACCAGTCTTTCAATGCACTTTCATTAATTATCTTAAATATTACAAATTCACCTTAAAAAAAAATATTGGTTGGTTTTTCGCCAGTCATTGCACAGTGTATGTGACTTCACAAAAGAATTGTTCTGAACAATTAAGCTCTGATCAGATTTAAACCACCAAGGCACTAAGGGGTATATTTACTAAACTGTGAGTTTGAAAAGTGGAGATGTTGCCTATAGCAACCAGATTCTAGCTGTCATTTTATAGAATGTACTAAATAAATGATAGCTAGAATCTGATTGGTTGCTATAGGCAACATCTCCACTTTTTCAAACCCACAGTTTAGTAAATATACCCATAAGAATTGTAGATCTCCTTGGAGGCCCCAATTCGGCTCTACTGAGCATTCACTTGCATGGAACTGGAAGCCTGGACAGAGTAAACCTGGCAAAGGCTCTTTCACCACCTTTTCTTATCCAATCAAATGGTTAACGCTGGAGAAATTATAGATTTTTCCAGCATTAACCTAATTGCTGGCTCTTATCGCTATCCCCATAGACCTCTACGGGGAAGGCAGCATTAGGTAATTAATCAAGCTGCTAAAAGCAACACCTTCTCAGGATGATGCTACCGATGTATTTCAAAACAAATCCAGTTGAAGCTTCTCCCAGGAGAAAGCACTATGCACATAGTAGTTTCTCCATTCGCTGGCAGTGCTAGGCTGCTGGTGAACAGAAAACAAGTCTTTGTTGAGGAGTGGTTCGATGCTGGGACTAACAGAACAGCCCTGGTACACTAAAGCACATCTGCGATTTGCAGTGGTACGCACTGATTGCTACCGCGCTGGGCTCATAAAGAGACCTCTATATCTGGTTAGTTAACAACAACAGCAAACCCAGAAGTGGAAGGTGCACATGTCTGGTCAACTTTATATTGTTCTCTGGTCACTTGGTCTGGATCTGTGCAATGAGAGCTTTCAGATTCAGACATTCTGTTCTGGGCACCATAAAACTAACCACATACAGCACACTGAACAATTTAATTGTACACATTTAGCCAAATTAATCGTTTTACATCAAATCGGTGATTAATTTAGCAACACACAGATCCAGTCTGCCCTAGCTCTGTAGCCAAATGCAAGTTATCCTCCATTATCAGCCATGTTAAGCAATGAAGGGATCTTCAATAGAATTAAAAACAGAAAAAACCTGTGTAGAAAGGGAAAAAAGTTCCCAATAAATCAAATATTACATTATTATTATTAATATTTATTTATAAGGCGCCACAAGGCATCCGCAGCGCCGTACAGAGACAAACAAAATTACAATACAATGGGAGACAGCACAGTACAGTAAACACAGCAACTCAGTAAGCTCAATGCACAGCTAGAGAGGGCGGGGAAGGGGGAGGGAGGATCCGCAAACGACGGGGCCCAAAAAGGAGGGCGCAGAAGACAGGGAGACCCCCAGGGGGTTGGAGGGAGCGAGAGTGGACGTGGGGTGGAGGACCCTCGAGGAGGAGGGCTAAGTAGCTGGAGAGCAGAGTTAGAAGTGGTGGAAACAGGAGATTATTATAATAGTTTATTATTATAAATTATTATAATAGTCCTCTAAAACTTGGCATACTGAACCCTTTATTAAGCGAGCTTTTATTATATTTCAGAAAGTATTTTAAAAAAACATACAAATCAGAAAAAGAGAGAATGCAA
Source organism: Mixophyes fleayi (assembly GCF_038048845.1). Classification (NCBI taxonomy): domain Eukaryota; kingdom Metazoa; phylum Chordata; class Amphibia; order Anura; family Limnodynastidae; genus Mixophyes; species Mixophyes fleayi. Next base: position 33,736,471 of record NC_134413.1, on the reverse strand, counting down.
GTCCTATCAGTGAACATTTGCATGTTAATCTGTTTCTAACAGTCTTCCCCGCTCTCTGTTCTCTAGAAGATTGTCATTACTGGGGAAGTAGGTGGTGGGATACAGAGGATTCCGTTAGTCACTGTATATTTTTGGCCCATCACATCTGTCAAAGCCTTTTGCAAGCAACAATAATGATGTCACTCACACAAATTAAGAGCAAAAGCCAGAGAGACGTCACTAAGACAAACTGGGGAGAAAGGAAATAAAAACAAGCTGAGCGCATTCACAAGTATTAGGACATCAGATTTATTAAGCTATAAACCATACAGAAACTGCATGTTTAGACATAATTTAGTATCATAGTGATTTAGCAAAAGCCGAACATAGGAGATATCATAAATATCTCCTGCATTAGGCTAAGTATCGCATTAAACCATAATCAACACAGTTCTCAATGGGAACTGCAGTTTGGACCAATTTAAAAGCTTGGCTTTTCGGAGCTTGACTCAGATGGCTAACACTATATGAAGATGGAGTTAGCCATTCTGCCTGATCAGGAAAGCAGTGCAGGAGAAGGATCCTTGGAGCATACTCCTGCAGGCTTCGTGCTCTCCTCTCCTACTACTAATACTGAAAATGATCATTAAAGATTCCAGGTCAGATCCTGGAATTCTTAGTATAGTATTTTTAATGAATGGATGCGGTACATCATCCTTTATCATTTTGATAGAGGATGAAAATTAACAGGTGTGGAGGGGGGGGGGGGGGGATATAGCAATTAATAATAGGCTCCTTAATATTCTTAAATATGCATAAAGTAGAATAATAAAATGTATGAGAGGTGCTGGTTCACATTATATAAGAGAGACACATTTTCTGTTGATTTCCATAGCTACTAGTTTGGCTAACCTTGTATATCTTCCAATGCGCTCATTGGCTACAAGTTTAGCTAACCTTGTATATCTTCTAATGCGCTCATTGGCTACAGGTTTAGCTAGCCATGTATATCTTCCAATGCGCTCATTGGCTACAGGATTAGCTAGCCTTGTATATCTTCCAATGCACTCATTGGCTACAGGTTTAGCTAGCCTTGTATATCTTCCAATGCGCTCATTGGCTACAGGTTTAGCTAACCTTGTATATCTTCCAATGCGCTCATTGGCTACAAGTTTAGCTAACCTTGTATATCTTCTAATGCGCTCAATGGCTACAGGTTTAGCTAGCCATGTATATCTTCCAATGCGCTCATTGGCTACAGGATTAGCTAGCCTCGTATATCTTCCAATGCACTCATTGGCTACAGGTTTAGCTAGCCTTGTATATCTTCCAATGCGCTCATTGGCTACAGGTTTAGTTAGCCTTGTATATCTTCCAATGCACTCATTGGCTACAGGTTTAGCTAGCCTTGTATATCTTCCAATGCGCTCATTGGCTACAGGTTTAGCTAGCCTTGTATATCTTCCAATGCGCTCATTGGCTACAGGTTTAGCTAGCATTGTATATCTTCCAATGCGCTCATTGGCTACAGGTTTAGTTAGCCTTGTATATCTTCCAATGCGCTCATTGGCTACAGGTTTAGCTAGCCTTGTATATCTTCCAATGCGCTCATTGGCTACAGGTTTAGCTAGCATTGTATATCTTCCAATGCGCTCATTGGCTACAGGTTTAGTTAGCCTTGTATATCTTCCAATGCGCTCATTGGCTACAGGTTTAGCTAGCCATGTGAACTTCTAATGCTCTGACACTACTTTCTTTAAAGAAGCTAAAATTTGGACATTGCGAAAACATAGGCAACCACACCTCAGTGAAACAAACCTTAGACGTATTCTTACACAAGACAAACCAGTTTATGTGCAGTAATTTACTGCAGATCAGTTGAGTCATTCAATACAGACCACCACATCCAAAATACACATGGTTGTCTGGTTCTATTACAATTAGTTAAAATGTTGTTGCATGCTTGCAATTGTTTGCATGAAGCCATGCAGCTGCCTCTGCACTAGTTACAACACGCAGCATGTGCATTTGATATGTGGCCATTATTTAAATTCCTGACCCGGCAACCACATGCAGGGAGCATCCATTTTTCTTGCAACCCTTAAGTCAAATCTACAAGATACCGCAATACTGTTGATCAATGTCTACAATGAAAACTGTAAAAAGGAGTTTATATTTAGTGGGCAGGAAAAAAAAATTGCAGCATAGAGTCTGCCTGAGGAAGATCGATTACGCTGTCACCAGTTATTTATACACACGTTCTGATCAAAGAGCGGCGTCTGAATTTTGTATTGTAAAATACTTAGTCCTCAGTACTCCCTAACAAAGTGCTGTCTCATTATTTTATCTACAAAGCAGAATAATAAAACTAAAAGCTTTATTAAATGGCCCTGCAACATTGTGGAGGACAATACACTTCTGTGCACACTGCCAAGTTCCCTCCGGCTTTCCTGCTCCTATTTCTTCCCTGGTCATTATCAGTCTTTCAGTCCAGCGCACTTTAAAGACTCAGGGGCTATTTATGAAAAATCTTGTTGTTGCAATGATGCACTCTCACTGCAATCCTCTCCACATATTGCTAATACTAAAGCAATCAGAGGTGGAACACGTCAATGCCATTCCCACCCCCCAATTTATGCTATTGTCCAGCCTTCCTCCTCTAAGAGCAGCTCAAATGCATTAAAGGGGTGACCCAGGATAACCGAAACCCCCATTACTTCTGGGGTCTGCAACAACAGCACCCCCTGCAGTGGTGGTAGTTCCACCACTGGCAGGGATACCTGATAAATAGGCTCCCCCATGCATAAGACTGTGTTTTCTCCCTTTGTTAAACAGATCCGGTCTGTGTATTCTGTTAGATGAACAGGACGCCTTCTCACTGAACTATAATTCAAAGAACAGATAGGGCTTACTTTTTCCTGACCCATAAACAGTAAAACACATGAGCAGTCTGTGGATGCAGATGGGCCCGAATTTAAACTTGTGACCTTCTAAGTCAGTTTTTTTTTTGAGGCAACATAAAACTCCCCATGGCCGTAGTTCTCTATGAAACCAACAACCACTACATACCATGCATGGTTGCCCGCTTATAATATGAAAAAATACTTTTTAAGTATTCAAAATAAAAAAAAACACACAAAAACAATACTGTGCAGAGAGGGGAAATTACCGCCGCTTCACCGCTGCCTCCCTAGGGCCTGGGACTAACAAATCTAAGCTTTGGTGCGTAGAGCTTGCATTTTTAGCAACTGTTCTAGGTTAAGATTTGTCCCTGTATATGTCCCTATTTTTCAATACTGACCAACTTTACAGTACAATTTCTCTGATTATATTTAAGATATTGTGTTGTATAGAAAATTATCACGATCCATTCTCTTCCATGGTCATTATAAGTTGAACTGGAGCATTTCAAAATACACTATAAGCAAGTTTAATGCCCCAAGATCTGTAGGAAAGACCGGCATATGATATGCTTAGATGTGATTTAAATGGATATACTTGTCGACATGATGAACTAATTGAAATTGCAAAATATCACCGGATGCAGGAATTTTCAGGGGATGTTTTGTTTAATATTGCCAGCGTTCTTATTTCAGATAATTAAAGTATACATTATCATCATTATTTATTTATATAGCGCCACTAATTCTGCAGCGCTGTACAGAGAACTCATTCACATCAGTCCCTGCCCCACTGGGGCTTACAGTCTAAATTCCCTAATAAACAAACATACACAGACAGAGAGACTAGGGTCAATTTGATAGCAGCAAATTAACCTACCAGTATGTTTTTGGAATATGGGAGGAACACTCGCAAACACAGGGAGAACAGACAAACTCCACACAGGTCGGGAATTGAACTCATGACCCCAGTGCTGTGAGGCAGAAGTGCTAACCACTTAGCCACTGTTATTTAAGCAAATAAACCCACCCAGAGGGGGTAATATCTGCCAATTTGGTGTTTTTAAAATACATTTGCCCTAAAAGAGTGGAACCCCATAATATGCTCATCTGACTTGTCAAAACATTATTGTATTTGGTCTGGAGAATCTGGTCATCTGACCTGTCAGACCATTTGAATACATTGTAGATCAAGACCAATTGTTCCGCCTGCCTACAAAAAAAACACAAGATCTGTCTGCTCTGACCTTTAGCATGTGTGACCTGATTGGCCAAAGATCTGGTTGCTCATCAATGTTTGTTTATTTGCATGGCATCACACTGTGCATTACTTAATTATCATGAGCAAAAAATGCAATGAGAGAAAACATTAGGACTCTGCCAAGTAACACTACTTTCACATTATTTAGAAATAATTAAAAAAGCCACAAAAAAAACCCCAAAAACACGAACAACGCTATGGGCCCGAGTCATTAAGGAAAGAAAGGCAAAAAAAAAAAAAAAAAGAAGTAAATGTTCTCTGGGACAAACCATGTTACAATGCAAGGGGTGCAAATTAGTTTATTATTTTGCACATAAGTTAAATACTGGCTGTTTTTTTCATGTGGCACACATACTTGATAGCTTTAATTTTACAATGAAATTTAAAATTGATCTAGGACATGCTGTATCCCAACTACCAATCTGTCCGCACACTTTTAAATTTTTTACTTATTCCAATGCAACATGGTTTTGCCCAGGTGCAAAGTTACTCCTTTTTTATGCATTGCTTTCCTTAATGACTCAGACCCTATATGTATAGGATTTCTTTTCCCTCCAACACAAGGACAATCCAGAATACATGGACCTTTCAGCGTCCCCAGTTTAATGAGCCTATTACTATTCAGAGAGTAGTCACAAACATTGACTACATCTGGTTACCATATTAAGCTCTTTTTATAATGAGGCAAATCCTCTCACTTTTATCTAATTGACATATTTAACACCTAAGATGCTCTCTTTCTGCAGCATTCATTTGCCGAAGTGCTACTTTACATCTTACTATGTAATTACACTTCTGAATATGTTTCCTGTTTTATAATCGCTGCTCAAGTGACTGGAAACCTATAAAGGCACACTGGCAATAAAAGTATATAGTCATTTTTTCATAGCATATACTCACAATAGTAGACTGGGGACATTTCCAATTCTTTCAAAAGATTGTGGGGTTTTTTTAAGCACAGGTAATACCAAAAAAATGATGCCGCACAAACGTATGCATGTTTGCATTTTTTGGAGACATTTTTTCCCCTAGCTTTCTTTGCTGTCCTTTCTCATGAATTGGAGGAAAAAATGAGAACAAGAAAAAAAAAAAACCACAAACAAATGCAGAGGAAGAGGGATAAAAAAATAAAAAAAAAAGTAATAAAAGTGTGTGAAAGAGCAGAAAAGCGTCCCCACATACACACAAACAATGCAGCACATGACATTATATTATGATATAATATAATATATAGCAGATATGCTCAATGTGCAGTCTTGCTTTAAATCCCTGCCAGGAGCACTAATAAACAATTTAACGAGAAGGGCATTGGTCAAAGGCAGGGGTCATTTTTAAGCATAATATATTATAATTTTGGCAGTGTGCCCCAACTTATGACTATAAAACAGTGAATTCATAAAAACAGTGATTCTATGGCCCCTATTTATGTACCACCACATTTTATGCACAATTGAATTCAATCCTCATCACAAAAATAAGGATTGATTTAAAATGCATGTTTATTAAAAATCTTCAACGGGAACAGCAGTCAAAAAAAACTGCTGCTCCTGCAAAGTACAAAACTTACCTATGTCACTCCCTCTTCTCTTCAGATGATGACTCCACAGCCTCCTTCAAACTCTGTGTGCCCATGCGCTGACGGAAAACCTTGGGCATGCGCACAGACATCCTTGGACAGTACTTAAAGAAAGACAAGCAACATGTGACAGTGAGGGATCATATTACATACAAAATTTCTCCCTGGGAGATCGAGGGCAGAAGTCATGTGACAGGGGATAGGAGGGGCGGGGTTACGTTGTTGTGTCACTATAGCCCCGCCCCACTATAAAATGCCGAAATTCATGGCATGGAATAGCGCCGGCGGGGCTTAATGACACAATTAAGCCCCGTCATTCAATGCCGTGAATTTTGGCGAAAACGGGAGGTTTGCCTTCCCTTCCGGGAAGACTCTCTGAACTTCGGGAGCCTCCCGGGAATGCCTAGAGAGTAGGCAAGTATGCATATGATCCCACCACACATGCGCCGTAGAGCTCTGCTCTTCAGAGCAGAGCTGACCATAGCTGAAAACTAATACATACAGCGTACATTAACAAGAACAAGTTCCCGAAAATTCAAGATTTTCGGAAACATTTGCGGTATATGGCAGTCCCCATAGACATTTATGGGAACTGCTCTGGATTTCGAAGAAAAATACAAAGCAGCAGAGCAATGCACGGTTAATAAATGTGCACAGTACTTAAATGTGTGTTGGTCACTCCAAAAAAACGGCTGTTTTCGGGGGATTTTCATGAACAGAAGCAATAATAAATAGGTCCCTATATCTCGTACATTTAGGCTTTTGAATAAAATATACACTCAGTAAAGCAAACGTATTATAATATGCTGTCACTGTTATGTGCATTCAATATTCCAAGTGATTTAAAGCAGTTATATGACACTTCGTTGTATTTCTTGGTCCTTAACTGGTGGAATACTCAAAGGACATGCAGTCTGTTAGAAGTTCTTTAGATATGTAAAGCTAAAATTAATACTTAATACAAGGGATAATTTAACCTGTTCTAAGATGACCATCTGAAGATCTGGATTTAAAATTCCCTTTACTCTCTGTACATGGTCTAAATAATTTGTACTGCAATATGTTCTAAACAAAATATAAAAGTGTATGTTGAGTTTACATTTCCTTCATGTTCTTTTCAGATGTTTGTAGAATCACACTTATATAAATGGAAAATGTTAGAGATCCTTTCATTAAAATCCAAAATGCGATTAAAGAGCAAGCTCATTTATTATTACCTCCTGTATGCACATTATCATCATCAGTTCACCCCAATCCCATGATCGTTAAATAATAATACGTGATCAGTTTCACAATGCAGACACCGACTCAATATCTGTTCCAATCAAGATCAGTTCTACCCCATTCATACTGCGCCAAAAACCCTGGTTTTTGCCGGGGCAAGCCCAGACGACCTGGGTCGAGGTGCAATATGAATGGTGTCAGGTCTAATGCTGGGTCGCCTGCACTATGAATGGGGAGACCCGGATTTTTCAAACTGAGTCTCACCAAACACAATTATAAAGTTGAAAAAAAAAAAAAAAGAAAAAAAGAAGAGGAGCCAATCAGAGCTCCTCTTGTGATGTTGCCATAGAGACCCAGGCAGACTCTACCCAGGAATTTCTCTCCGTGGGAGCCTCTGTCCCCCGGCAATATCCCGGGTTCATATACCCGGGATATTGCCGAGGCGGCAGTATGAAAGCGGTATTAGACACAAGGGACCACAACAGATTTGTAAACAAAGTAAGCCATCTCCAAATTGATGGCCTTCCATGCTGCATATGTTTGTGTACCGGAAGGGATAGAGGAAGTGGACATAAAATGAGATGCATTGTTGCAAATCCATCTCTCAATCAATGCTCTCATATCATTTATAAGCTGTGACGAGAATATTAATGGTGTGCTACTTAAAATATCTTGGAGGTTTTTTTAGTAAAAAATAGATAACAAAGTAAAATATTTTGGTAATAAATAATTTACCACAAATACGGTAATTTACAGTTCATATAACCTATAAATTGTAGTTTTATTACACAAATATTTTAATTATGTCATTTGTTATACCAGCTGTGGCTAGCCTTGAATCGTGTTTTCTCTGACAGCGCTTATTACTTCTATTGACATATTTTAAAGAAACTGCAGCAAAATACTTAAAGAAAAATTAACTAATTTTTTCAGGGGAAAGTCCCCAAACCAAGAACGGACAACCTAAAGGCACTTCAGTTGTTGCTGGATTACACCTCCATGGGAGATATATCAGCGGGGACACAAAAGCTGAAGGTTGCTATACTATGACTTTTAAACTTACGCATGACTCATAACCAAGAGGGGATTAATATACTCCAGGCTATCCCGTAAGAGGCAAATGTCTTTGTTACAATGACAAATCAGTTTCTCAGCTCTGCTCTTCATGGAGGCTTATAGTTCATATTTTTCATGTCTCCCATCAGGAGCATAGGTGAATTAATTAGGTAGTGACTGGCTCCACATCCACTAGTGCTGCTATTTAACACACACACACACACACATATACATATATACACTGAACACACTTGAACAGAGATGTTCAATCAGACCTCTTGCCGGAGGCGTTTAATATCAAGCACCTAGCCATTGTCACAAATCGGGATCTTAGCCGCACTTACCTCATCCGCCGCTGTCATATCACGGCTACCTGGGTCCCTTCTGGTCATCTGCAGCATTCCCGTTCTCCACACCTTCATTTGTAAACAAACACATACTGTCTGTCCTGCTGCATGGGCGCGGCCATCTTGGATGCAGTCAGGTGATCATTCCAAACCAACCAGATTCAGAAGCTGTGATCACATGAACTGATCAGCCAATAGTTGTTTGGGACATCCTATTTAAACCTGCTGCTGTGATCTGTTCATTGCCAGAACAACACACTTCTCTCCAGAGGATAGTTCTTGGCTCCAGTGTTCCTGTCTGCATTCCTAAGTGCAGTGTTCCTGACTGCATTACAAGTGCAGTGTTCCTGACTGCATTACAAGTGCAGTGTTCCTGACTGCATTACAAGTGCAGTGTTCCTGACTGCATTACAAGTGCAGTGTTCCTGTCTACATTTCCAGACTGCTAATTCCCCTGCTATATTCTACAATCAGCACGAACATGAGCAAGAAGTTCATCCAGGCTGCTAAGTTCTGTTTCACTCCTGCTCCAGCTAGTCCCAAGGGTCCCGAATCGGATCAAGAAATTCAGACGACCGTGACAGTTTGTTCTGGCCTAATGGATCCGCTAGGGGAACATACCCCGAGGGAGGACTCTGTCCAAATATTAGCTGAACGCATTGAGAGACAAGAAACTAACCAGGGGCAAATTTTGAGATTGCTGCAGGATGTTTCTACACGTATGGATACCTTGCAGTTATTCCGCAGTCAACCATCCCATACTCCGCCTGAGCCAGTAATACCTGCTACACTACTTACTTCATCCAGACTCCATCTTCCCACGCCAGCTAAATACAATGGCGATCCGAAGAATTGCCGCGGGTTTCTCAACCAGTGTAGTATACACTTTGAATTACAACCCGGAAATTTCCCCACTGCACGTACCAAAACTGCTTATATTGTTTCGCTACTATCAGGGCAAGCTCTGGCATGGGCATCACCGCTCTGGGAAAAATCTGACCCAATTTTATTTGACATTGATAGCTTCCTGTCAACCTTCCGCAGAATATTCGACGAGCCTGGAAGAACAACGTCAGCCGCTTTAGATATTCTGCGCCTTCGGCAAGGGCAGCAGTCTGTGGGCCAATATGCCGTTCAATTTCAAACACTTTCCTCTGAACTATCTTGGAATAACGATGCTCTTGTTGCGGTTTTCTGGCAGGGCCTGTCTGACCACATTAAGGATGTATTAGCGTCTCGGGACTTACCTACAACGCTAGACCAATTGATTACCACCTGCAATCGGGTTGATCTTCGGTTCAGAGAAAGAGCTCTAGAAAAGAGGAAGCTGAAACACCCCAAGTTCCACCCTATTCAACGGGTCCGTGTACCGTCTCCTTTCCCTGAAGGACCCATGCAATTAGGCAAAGCACGTCTTTTACCCACCGAGCGAGAACGGCGAGTTAGAGAGAAACTTTGCTTATACTGTGCCAGTTCCGGACATCTGTTACATCATTGTCCTCGTAAGCCGGGTAAACACAACCTCCTAGCTGACGATGAGGAAGTGAGCCTAGGAGTGGCTCTTCGCTCCCCACAAGGCAAGGACTGTATTATCCCAGTCACTCTGAAACACGCTCAAGGCTCCCAATACATTTCAGCCCTGCTGGATTCTGGAGCAGCTGGGAATTTCATGTCTGCCAGATTAGCTGCTGAACTAGCCATTCCACTAGAGAAAATTCCAGTGACCATCTTTCTCTCTGCGGTTGACGGTAGCCGTATTCCAGGGGGTACCATTACGCATCAGACTTCTCCAGTGACGCTCCAAATAGGAGTTCTGCATTCCGAGTCTCTTACCTTTTTGGTCATCCCAGAAGCCACTAGCCCTGTGGTTCTCGGGTTTCCATGGCTTCAAACGCATAACCCCCATATTGACTGGTCGACTCCACAAATCCTGGCGTGGGCTCCAACTTGTTTCGGGTCCTGTTTACAACGTGTTCTTTCACATTGCTCCACCTCTGATAAGGAAGTTTTACCAGTTCCTTCTGCCTACCAAGAGTTCACAGACGTTTTCAGTAAGCAGGCCGCTGAAACTCTACCACCTCATCGGGATTGGGACTGTCCCATTGATCTTGTTCCGGGTAAAACCCCACCGCGTGGCAGAGTCTACCCTCTTTCTATCCCTGAGACAAAATCTATGTCTGAATATGTAAAAGAGAACTTGGAAAGGGGCTTTATTCGCCCATCCTCTTCACCGGCAGGAGCCGGGTTCTTTTTTGTAAAAAAAAAAAGATGGTGGATTACGTCCCTGCATCGATTACCGAGGTCTCAACGACATTACCATCAAGAACCGGTATCCTCTGCCCCTCATCACAGAGTTATTTGACAGAGTCAAAGGTGCGCAAATATTTACGAAGTTGGATCTCCGCGGGGCCTACAATTTGATCCGTATCAGGCGTGGCGATGAATGGAAAACCGCCTTTAACACCAGGGATGGGCACTACGAATATCTTGTCATGCCATTCGGTCTGAGCAATGCCCCAGCGGTTTTTCAGAATTTCATAAACGAAATCTTTCGGGACTTACTGTACCATACTATTGTGGTATATTTGGACGATATCCTCGTTTTCTCCTCTGATATCCAGTCCCATCGCAGACATGTTAAAGAGGTCCTCAGCCGTCTCAGAAGGAATAAACTGTATTGCAAGCTTGAAAAATGCACCTTCGAAGTTGAATCCATTCCATTCTTGGGGTATATCATCTCGGGCACCGGTCTCCGTATGGACCCAGAGAAGGTGCAAGCTATTCTTAACTGGCCTCAACCATCTACACTAAAGGCAGTACAGCGATTTCTGGGATTTGCTAACTACTATCGAAAATTTATTCGTGGCTACTCTACTGTAGTAGCACCACTCACCGCCCTCACCAAAAAAGGAGCTAATCCTGCCAAGTGGTCTGAAGAAGCCCAATCTGCTTTTCAACTTCTGAAACAAGCATTTATTTCTGCTCCCATACTGAGGCAACCAGATTTAACCTGTCCATTCTACTTGGAAGTTGATGCCTCATCTGTCGGAGTAGGGGCAGTTCTCTCCCAAAAACCAGCTGATGAGCAATGGCATCCCTGCGGGTTCTTCTCCCGAAAATTTTTACCAGCTGAACGAAATTATGCCATAGGGGACAAAGAGCTGCTTGCCATCAAATTGGCGCTTGAAGAGTGGAGACATTTACTTGAGGGAGCTCGTTATCCTGTCACAATATACACGGATCACAAGAATCTGCTCTACCTTAAAACTGCACAGTGCATGAATCCACGTCAGGCCCGATGGGCACTATTCTTTTCTCGATTTGATATCCATGTCACCTTCCGTCCCGGTTCCAAAAATCGCAAGGCCGATGCTCTGTCACGTTCTATGGTAAAAGAAGAAGATTCCATCATTGTGGATCCACGGCCTATTATCAGCCCACTCAGCATCGCAGTCAGTAGACCCGACAATACACCTCCCCAGGGGAAAACTTTTGTTCCTGAGAATCTGCGTAAAAAATTGCTCCAATGGGCACATTGTTCCAGATTTGCCGGTCATGCTGGCATCCGCAAAACTCAATCTTTCATATTGAGAAGCTACTGGTGGCCTACGCTTCATCAGGATGTTCAGCAATTTGTTTCCGCATGTGGCAGCTGTGCCCAACATAAAAGTTCAAGACAATCTTCAGCTGGTAAACTTTTGCCTCTGCCTATTCCCACCAAACCCTGGACCCATATTTCTATGGACTTTGTTTCCGATTTGCCCAATTCTAATAATTTCAATACCATCTGGGTCATCGTTGACCGATTCTCTAAAATGGCGCATTTTGTTCCTCTCCGTGGACTCCCATCAGCACCTATCCTGGCTCAGCAATTTATAAAGGAGATCTTCCGTTTGCATGGGTGTCCTGAAGAAATCGTCTCAGATAGAGGAGTTCAGTTTGTGGCGAAATTCTGGAGATCCTTGTGCCAAGCACTACAGATCAAACTAAACTTCTCTTCGGCCTATCATCCCCAATCCAACGGGCAAACGGAAAGAGTTAATCAAGACCTAGAAACATTTCTCCGTTTGTACATATCCTCTTCTCAAGACGACTGGGTAGATCTGCTTCCTTGGGCAGAATTTGCTCATAATAATCATTATCACGAATCCTCTGCTTCCACTCCATTTCATACGGTCTATGGCCTACACCCCAGGGTACCCTTGTTTACTCCACTTCCTACAGCCTCAGTACCTGCCTCTGAAATTTTCCTAAAGAATTTTTCAGGCCACTGGCGCCAGGTACGGGAATCTCTACTTAAAGCGTCCCAACGCTACAAAATTCAGGCCGACAAAAAGCGACGAGCCATTCCAAGCTTGAAACCCGGAGACAGAGTCTGGCTGTCTACTCGCAATCTACGCCTCAGAGTTCCATCTATGAAATTCGCTCCTCGCTTTATTGGACCGTTTAACATCTCCCGAGTCATCAATCCAGTGTCCTACAAATTACATCTACCATCTTACCTCAGGGTACCCAACACCTTCCATATCTCTCTCTTGAAACCACTGGTGCTAAATCGGTTTTATACACCCAAACTGGTTTCTCCTGAAGTGCAGACTGAACATGGTAACGAATATGAAATTAAAGAGATCTTGGACTCTCGGTTTCGACATAAAACCTTACAATAACTAGTCGACTGGAAAGGCTATGGTCCAGAAGAGAGGGCCTGGATCAAAGCTTCTGATGTTCACGCTCCATCTCTCATCAAAAAATTTCACCGCAAGTTTCCAACTAAGCCCCAATCTAAGTGTCCAGTGGCCACTCGTAAGGGAGGGGGTACTGTCACAAATCGGGATCTTAGCCGCACTTACCTCATCCGCCGCTGTCATATCACGGCTACCTGGGTCCCTTCTGGTCATCTGCAGCATTCCCGTTCTCCACACCTTCATTTGTAAACAAACACATACTGTCTGTCCTGCTGCATGGGCGCGGCCATCTTGGATGCAGTCAGGTGATCATTCCAAACCAACCAGATTCAGAAGCTGTGATCACATGAACTGATCAGCCAATAGTTGTTTGGGACATCCTATTTAAACCTGCTGCTGTGATCTGTTCATTGCCAGAACAACACACTTCTCTCCAGAGGATAGTTCTTGGCTCCAGTGTTCCTGTCTGCATTCCTAAGTGCAGTGTTCCTGACTGCATTACAAGTGCAGTGTTCCTGACTGCATTACAAGTGCAGTGTTCCTGACTGCATTACAAGTGCAGTAATCCTGTCTGCACTCCTAAGTGCAGTGTTCCTGACTGCATTACAAGTGCAGTGTTCCTGACTGCATTACAAGTGCAGTGTTCCTGACTGCATTACAAGTGCAGTGTTCCTGTCTACATTTCCAGACTGCTAATTCCCCTGCTATATTCTACAATCAGCACGAACATGAGCAAGAAGTTCATCCAGGCTGCTAAGTTCTGTTTCACTCCTGCTCCAGCTAGTCCCAAGGGTCCCGAATCGGATCAAGAAATTCAGACGACCGTGACAGCCATGCAGTCTCCATTTGCAAAGATTTGTGATACAAAATGGTCATTCTGAAGAGCTCAGTGACTTCAAGCGTGGTACTGTGATAGGATGCCACCTTTGCAATAAGACGGTTCATGAAATTTCACCCCTGCTGAATATTCCATGGTCAACTGTAAGTAATATTGTTAGAAAGTGGAAGAGTTTAGTAACAACAGCAACTCAGCCTCGAAGTGGAAGACCACGTAAAATCAAAGAGCAGGGTCAACGAGTGCCAAGGCGCCTGGTGTGTAAAAGTCGCCAACGCTTTGTTGATTCCATAGCTGAAGAGTTCCGAATTTCCAAGGCATTAATGTAAGCACAAAAACTGTTTGGCGGGAGTTTAATGGAATGCGATTCCATGGCCGAGCAGCTGCATGCAAGCCTCACATCACCAACACCAATGACAAGCGTTGGATGGAGTGGTGTAAAGCATACTGACACTGGAGTGTGGAGCAGTGGAAACGTGTACTGTGGAGAATCACAGTTTTCTGTTTGTCAGTAAGATGTGCGAGTCTGGGTTTGGCGAATGCAGGGAGAACGTTACTTGCTTGACTGCATTATTACAACTGTTTGGTGACGGAGGGATAATGGTATGGGGCTGTTTTGGGCTAGCCCCCTTATCTCCAGTGAAGGACAATCTTAATGCCTCAGCATACCAACTTATTTTGGAAGATGCTAAGCTTTTAACTTTGTGGCAACAGGTTGGGGAAGGCCCTTTTCTCCGGAGATTGCGAGCCAGGCCTTCTCGTCCAACATCAGTACCTGACCTCAAATGCTCTACAGAATGAATGAGCACAAATTCCCTTAGAAACATTCCAACGTATCATGGAAAGCCTTCCAAGAAGAGTGGACGCTGTTATCACTGCAAAAGGGGGACCAACTCCATATTAAAGTATATGTATTTGAATACACTGTCATTACAGTTCCTGTTGGTGCAATGGTCAAGCATTCGAATACTCTGTCCATATAGTGTGTGTGTGTGTTGTGGACAAGCAAAAAACATGCACAGTAGCAGTCCCTCAGATCTGGTTTTATTCATGAAAGAACAGCGCATTAAAGGCCAAATATGGGAGCAGGCACAAAAGGGAGTGAAGAGTGGGGAGAGAGAACATGTAGCACCAGTTCTGCCACCGCTGTAGTCTATGAGAATGCGTACAAAGTTTACTATAGATGAAATCTCATTCCTGACAAGCTTGCCAAAACGTATCCTTCCATTACCTCAGCCTGTTGGGGAGGACGTGGACACCATGGTACATTCATACATATCAGGTGGTCATGCGCAAAAATAGCCCCCTTATGGGACAGGGTCAGAGCCCTCCTCTCCTTGCTACTTTTGTACCACTCTGTGTCATTCATCTAAACTAGCATTTCATATCCTTGCTGCTGCCAGATGCCAGTTTGCCAAGATTTGAAAAACAGAGGGACTCCCTCCACTTCTGCCCTAAAGTCGCATATTTAATTCATTGCCCAGTTGGAGATTTCTTATCATCTACATAAGGGTGATAAATTCCAACAGATGTGAGCACCTGGCTTTCCCTGTAATTCTAAACTCGTTCCACCTCCCTTTAGTATTCTATATCTTTGCTATCTGCTGAGCAGGCCGCTAATATCCCTATGCACTACTACATCATCATCATTTATTTATATAGCACCACTGATTCTGCAGCGCTGTACAGAGAACTCATTCACATCAGTCCCTGCCCCATTGGAACTTACAATCTAAATTCCCTAATATACAGAGATACTAGGGTCAATTTTAATATCAGCCAATTAACATACTAGTATGTTTTTGGAGTGTGGGTGGAAACCGGAACACCCAGAGGAAACCCACGCAAACACGGGGAGAGCATACAAACTCCACACAGATAAGGCCATGGTCGGGAATTGAACTCATGACCCCAGCGCTGTGAGGCAGAAGTGCTAACCACTAAGCCACCATGCTGCCCCTTGAGCCTTACCTACCTGTGGTACAATCCTTCACAGGTGATGAACAATCCCCTAACCCCACATCCCCTCCACTCCCCCATATTTCCCAATCTAAAATTAAGAAAGGAAAATAAAAAATGTACAAATACTTTTTGATGTTTTGAGTTGTACAATTTTAATGTACTGTGTGTGGTCTCCTCATTATGACTCTCTTGCATGTCTTAATCTGCCTTTTGTATTTGAAAAATAAAAATATAAAATAATATAGGACAAATAAGAACACTGCATTAAAAACGTTAGAACCCAGCACCCATACATATACATATGTTGAGACATGAGCCACAAAAAAGTATTTTCATATACATCATATAATATATATATATATATATATATATATATATATATATATATATATATATATATATATATATATATATAAATATAATATATATATATAATATATATATATATAATATATATATATATATAATATATATATATATATAATATATATATATAATATATATATATATAATATATATATATATAATATATATATATAATATAATATATATAATATAATATAATATAATATAATATAATATATATATATATATATATATATATATATATATATATATATATATATATATATATATATATACATACATATATATACACACACACACGTTAACCCGTGCATGATATTCATGCATTCTAGTCAAATCAAGCTACTTAAAGGTGTTAAAAAGGTTCTTGTCATGCATTTGGGGCTAGGCCAGGCCTCCTCAGGGGAAGAGCGTTACTTCCCGACGTAAGCACCCTTTTTTAACGTGGTTTTGTCCACATGTCACCACCTCATCATTCTTCTCCATCACCTCATCCTTCATCGCCACATCCTTAATCTCCGTCGTCTTACTGTTCTAAAACCTCTCGATACACAACGTTTCTGCTAAACACCTTATCGCTGTGCTCAATCAGTCTTCCTTGAAGGGCAGTATTCATAACCTGCACTTTCACATCACTGCTTCTCCGTGCCCATGAAAATGCGACATACAATTGTCCATGACCAAACACAGGCTCTGGTAAATAAATACCCACACGGTCAAGAGTTTGAGCCATCAACTGGTAAATTTAGCCTTTACCAACCCTCCCACGGGGGGAAGGGGGGATGATGGAAGTTAACTGACTTCACTATTATAATTTTTTTGTCAAATAATGTCAGTATACCAAATTTCAAGTCAATTGGATGAGCCCTTTCTGAGAAAATAGTTTCTTACACACACACACACACACACACACACACACGCCGTTAGGCTTATATATATTAGATATATATATAGATATATATATATATGCAAAGCATATCTCAATTATATTAACACATGTTAAAAATTGTAACAGCTGCATTACTATCTAAGGTGGTGACTATTTTAGCTAATTTGAGCAGGATTACTAATTACAAGTTGTAATGTTTGTGACTGCGGCTTCTGATCGGTCACTTTCACGTTAACATCCCACAGATGTTAATGGTGGTAAATAGCTCCAGGAGGTAATAGAGCTTTAAAAACTTAGACCATATGTTTTAAGAACGGGCTTGTAAGCAGAAAAGTACTATTTTGTATCTGAAATATCAACTATAAATATTAACAGAAAATACAATTAATATTATAAGGCTTTCAAATTACATTCACACTGTTTATGCTAGTATTTAGTGGAAATCTAAAGGTTTCTTGGTTCAGCACACACTTCCCAATAAAACAAAATGCCTTAATACTCTGTTACAGTAATTGTTACCAAATGTTTTCACACATTATCTAGTGAAACAACTGGTTTGCCCACTGGTAATTAGTGTATAGTGTAATTTTAAACCATTCAGCTGCCAGCTGTGGACAGCTGGATAAAGTACCCACCCTGTATGTCATATGAATATTTCTCAACAAGAGGCAAGTATGTAAAGTGAATTACCACGTCTTAGTCCAACAATGTTTCAAATTATATGCTTCAGTGAGTCACGTTGTGGCCACCACCCTATCTCTCATAAGAACACTTCCCAAAACTGATGTCAACAGATTCCACCCAACAGGGAAGTGACCAGTTTCTCTTTTCTCATGTGATAAAAGTTGGCTAAGCTAAAGCACATATATAACTTAATATCCTATCTCATAAAAATATCAAGTATCAGATATGGGATATAGATACTTCACAGTCATTACAGTTTCTCATTGATCGATCAAATTAATCTCAACTATTGATCTCTATCAAAAATGGTTCTGTGCAAACCCGCAGAGTACGATTTAAAAAAACCAAAACCTGTGATCACGTCAAGAATGAAAGACTGAGTGATATTCACGAGAGTGGCAGCAAGTTAAATCAACATTTTAGCGGCATATTCAATTAAATGTGAAGTGTCTCCGGAATGGACCTGAAGGGTCCGCTGAATCACGGATTTCGTTCGCCCCCCACCATAAGGTTGTGAAGGGAAATCCGCCATGTTGCGGTACCATATTGACACTTTATTTGCTTTATTGTGTATTTTTATACACAAATTATTATATATATATATATATATTCCAAAAACATGCCTGTAGGTTAATTGGCATCTGACAGGATATCCTCTCTGTGCTCCACAGCAAAGTTTCTAGTATAGCGAACTTCTAGTCAAACTAGATGTAGAATACCATGTAGTAGAGCACACAAAATTACCAGACCAGCGCTTAGGTGAACCTTTTACTCTGTTATTTGAGGCTCATAAATCATGCAAAAAAAGAGTCAGCAGATTTTTTCCCCCCACCATTAAAAATGCATTCTGTAGCCTTAAGAATATTCAATAGAAATATCAGACATACCAATCCAAGAACAGAGGGATTACTTCTAATTCTATGGATCTAGTTTAGTAACGTAATGAGTATGCAGGGTATCAATGCCAGCACTTATAGCAACATTACTAGAAAAACTTTTAAATCTGCTAACAAGTCGCTACTAGACTACTTTAAAATCAGTCCTTCTAGCCTTGCTTAAAATATTGGTTGAAACATCCCTCCGAACTGTCCCATTTTAAGTGGGACAGTACCTATTCTAGGGGACCATCCCGCTGTCTCAGCAGTCAGGAGTTTTACCCCGTTGAGAGGTGTGTCCCACTGTTGCCTTAGTGAATGTAGACATCCCCCCAACATGGCATGACCATGCCCCCTTTTTCAGAGGCGCTCCGCCGTTCCAAGTGACTGACGATTATGGACCTGGAAAATTGAATATTTGATAAGCAAAGGGATACGTCCGTTGTATCGTATGAAATAAAGATTTTGCGATGACATCACTGTTGTTCCAAAGCACAAGAGTTTTATTCGCAAAATTTATTACAAGGCAAAGTATTGCATGGTCAGCACCCACAACAAGCTTTAATGAGAACACTCTGGTTTCCAAATCCAGTGATGAACAATTTATGCACTGTACAGTCACAAAAAGCAGTGACATCACAAAATTACACAGATGCAGTATTAAGGTTCACATCCATAGGTCGATGGACCATAGGTCCCAAGAACTCGATGCCCCATTGGTCGATTTGACTAGTCATTGTTACTTGAGGTAGGGGGCAGTGGCGGATCCAGGGGGGGGCTAGCAGACACTTGCTGCCGACGGCTGCACAGTATGTGCAGGTCCGTCCAGCCGTGACAGGCAGGGACAGTGTGCTGCCCGGCTGCTCTGACTGTGTTTAAAACACAATCAGAGCAGCCAGGCAGCACACTGTCCCTGCCTGTCATGGCTGGACAGACCTGCACATAGTGTGCAGCCGTTGGCAGCCTAAGTTGTTAGAAAGGGGCGGGGCCTAAATCGCCCCCCCCTAAATCGCCCCGGGTACAGCATTTTTCTAGATCCGCCCCTGGTAGGGGGTCATCTTTCCATGTGTGGCCAGGTGTCCTATCTCAGGCTCCCACGTCGTGACCTGCATAACTTGGTTCTTTTATGACCTCTCTGGAGTTGCTCTTCGTGTATGAAAAGCAATATTAGTTATACCTAACATTTGCAACGTGCAAACGCTTCATAAATACTACCGGAAACAGTCTCATTCGATTGTGAACAGAATGAGACCAAACTTGATGTAATTAACACGTTGGAAACATCAGCTTCTTCACCACATTATATTTTGTATTAATTGAAAGAAATACATTAAACTTATTTACATGTTGCTAGATAATGGTTCGGTCGCTTATTGATTGCATCGCAACCAATATGTGTGTACAGAAATTATTGATTACCACCTTCATCCAATTATCTACCTTCAACAAAAGGATCGCATGCCTATTTGGTAGGAAAATGGAACGCATTGTCATAGGGATGACAATGCGACACAATTTTCAGTGTTCCTTGAAAGTTATTTTTGTCAAAATCTACTACTGTGTGTAACAAAAGGCCACATCCTCCAGTATTTGAGAGCGCCCCTCCCTTCCCCTTGGTTACCTGAATTGACTTGCGAGGACTGGTTCTAATGTCCCCTGCAGGAAAAAATTAACTTTACTCTAAGCCTCACATTCAGAGTGATCAGCAACAGTTGCAATTGACTGTGAGACATGGCAGACAAGGAGTTAACAAGAATATACAGCATATATTGATTTTGAATGTATCTACACTTCCACCTCTGTATATCCAACCATGTAGAGAATACAGTACTTAAAGATAGCCCCAGAGAGTCCCTGTTCTTGAAATATTGATTTTTTTCAATACCTGACCTTAGATTCATGATAATAACTGTACTCTTCAGAAACAGTTGGTTTAGTAGTGGATTAAAGAGGTTAGAGGATATTAAAGGCAACCTGTAAGAAAGGGTGCTGGGTATTTTAATATGATCTTCCCAAGAGCAGGCTTCATCTATTATACCAGTGTGTATAACTATTACACCAATCATTTTGCATGCTTAATTAATATTGATGCAATCCCACAGAACAGAATAAATGGTCTCCTAAATAAAATATGGGACGCCAGGAGAGATATGCATAAAACTGGGACACAATCTTCGCAACCTTGGGATTACAGCCGTTACGTTACCAGTTACACACAATGACAGAGTTTTGTTGGTTTCTTTAGGTTATGTGTTTATTTTCAGGTTTTATGTGAAGAGTAAAAGACAGGAATAGACAGATTAGTATGCAAGGGTTTTTCCCCCTCAGTATCAAGCTGTCAACTGTGAACTGACAGTCAGCATCTGTACATAGATCTTTAGGAGAACAGAACTGAAAATCTGTCATTGGTTTTCCTTTTTTCTATTTGCTTTGTTCCAGACATAAAAATTGACCAAAATTCTGTTTGATGTTTTTGCTTCAGGATAACACAGATGCGTAAACCAGCAGGCAAATGGGTGTTAAATAGCAGAGTATATATTCATTAATAAAAAAAAACAAAAAAACCCAAAAAAAACTGGGTTTTTATAATTCAGTCCTTATAGCTGAACCAAGGCTAAAATAATAAAAATAATTTTTTTCATGTTCTATCGGGGTGCACATTATTACCGTTAGCGCGGTAATTTAAACGACGATTTTTGCTCGCAGCTCCCTGAGCGGTGATCAGTATTAAAATTACCGCACTAACGTTAGGGATACACACGCTGCGTTGTTCTTTAGAACGCGGGGAGCTAAATCTCCCCCTCTATGTTTATACCGGTCTTCTCTCAGGGAATAAACCGCAGTTGCGTATGCCTAAAACTACCAGGAATCCCCATCAACACTGAATCAGGACTGGCTTATTATAGAGTGCTGATCAATCAGATCTGTAATGAATCCCTATGTGGGTGGTAAAATTGGATGGAGATCCAGTATTCTGTACCAAGGATACATTTCAGGATCTGCTCATATAGATCTATAGATTGTAAGCTTGCGAACAGGGCCCTCTTCCCTTTCGGTCAGTATGTCTGTATTACACAGTATTGTTTATTACTGTGTTTGTAGAGATTCCGTTTTGCTGTGTCAAGATTTGCTTAAACTTCGCTTAAACTTCCCTTTACAAGGCAGCGCCGCTTTAAATTTAAGCGCTGAAGACGCCGAACTCGCGGGTGTTAAAGAACCCGGAGCTTCATACATTTACCCCCAGGTGGTAGATTTACTAAAGTGTTCCATAACAACCAGTCAGATTTTAGTTATAATTTTGTAGAATAAACTAGATAAAGGATAGCTAGAAAAAAACAACAAAAGAAAACCTATATATAATTCTCTGCCATATTGCTATGTATAATAACTTCCAGATTTAAAAAAAAAAAAAAAAAAAAAGGGTTTTAGCTGGTACCTTCCCCCATTTGGCTATTGCCTACATACTTTAACACTTACCTGCACTAACAGTTTATTTCTATAATGACAAACATAAGTACCTCATCCTTTATAATTCATTACAATAATAATTCATTATTATTATTATAATTCATTATTGCGTGGGTTTCCTCCGGGTGCTCCGGTTTCCTCCCACACTCCAGAAATATACTTGTAGGTTAATTGGCTGCTATCAAAAAAATTGACCACCACGTGTGTGTGTGTGTGTGTGTGTGTTAGGGAATTTAGACTGTAAGATCCAATGGGGCAGGGACTGATGTGAACGAGTTCTCTGTACAGCGCTGCGGAATTAGTGGCGCTATATAAATAAATGGTGATGATGATAATTACAATGGAAAACAAAACCTGCAATGTTGCATTCAGTTGTCCTAGTGCCGATAAAGATGCACCTGTCTTTTGGCTGTATATTAATATTAATATAGTACATATCACAGCAGTATAACACCTTTGTATACTTAGTTGATTTGGGTTTGCAAAATAAGGGGACAATTTTATTAAGCCTTACACTGTTTCCGCATGGTTTTAAGCAGCTGTTTAACAAACACATAACGCAGGAGATATCATAGATATTTCCAGTATTAGGCCAAATATTGCATTAAACCGCGGTCCCCATAATTCTCAATGGAGACTGCAGTATGGGCCACTTTACCAAGCTCCGAAAAGCCTAACTGAAGATGGCATAGGCCATGCTGCCCTGGGGGGAGAGCATAGCATGAAGAGATCTTAGGAACTCTCTGGCAGGTTTCGTGCTCTCCTTTCCATTAATGAACGAAAATGGCTCTGCACATGCTCGACTTACAAAGTTATTGTTAAAGTAAAGTCATTGCCGGGACAGCCCCTTATTACGCTGTTCCGGGATGATTTTTTTTTATTTTATTTTTTACATAAATGACAGCGTAATATCATTGCTATAAGGGATAATAATTATCGGGGGAAACGCGCCCATTCATAGATTGGCCCTAATATCCCCTTGTCTTTGTATAGTAATCTGAAGGTTGCGAGTACTGTCTTTTTGGTTTAACATTTCACCAACTTATCATTAGGTGTTTTCTCACCAGAGCAGCGTATAGCAGGAGTCCTACTAATTGTGATTTGAAATGTAAGCAATAGCCACAGAGAGCATGTTCCCAATTACAGAAGTGTTAACCATGTGCGCTAGATAGAATCTTAAAATGATGACACCAGAAATTAACCCTTTAAAAACACAGAGCTCAGAGGCTCCCAGTCTTCGTGGTGTTTCAACACCTGCTGGCACAAAATCAAACAATAGATTTTAAAACCAAAGTGATTTCAGCTGCATTTACAATTACAATGTTCTCATCTACAACCCCAATGACAAATTTTCAATCTTCATAAAGAGTTTTTCCACTACCTATAAATTCTTGTCACATATCCCACATGGCATCATGACACACAGACGAGTTCTGGAACAATTAATGGCAATTGACATAGTTATACACCACAGTGGATCATACAAAGAAAATAAGCCTTCTGTCACAGCTGATATCAACTTTATTGGCATTCATCATCATCATCATCTATTTATATAGCGCCACTAATTCTGCAGCCCTGCACAGAGAAGTCATTCACATCAGTCCCTGCCCCATTGGAGCTTACATTCTAAATTCCCTAACATACACACACAGACAGAGAGAGACTAAGGGCAATTTAATAGCAGCCAATTAACCTACCAGTATGTTTTTGGAGCGTGGGAGGAAACCGGAGCACTCAGAGGAAACCCACGCAAACACGGGGAGAACATACAAACTCCTCACAGATAAGGCCATGGTCGGGAATCAAACTCATGACCCCAGTGCCGTGAGGCAGAAGTGCTAACCACTAAGCCACCGCGTCAGTCCATTACAGTAAAAAAACAAAACTACATGACAAACGAAAACAAGACAAACTCGAGCTTTAAGTGTGTTTTTTCAGTGAGGCAAAACATTCTCTTAGGACCAAGACATTTTGCTATCATCACTATTGAGGGCCAACTATTTCTCATAGAGGACTTTGCAAACAGAATAAGTATTGCTTCCCTCTTTCCATTGATGAACGATTCTAAGCTGCTATAGATTCTGATAAACTGTGCCAGATTTAAAGTAGGACCAATATTGAGAAATGTAATCTAGACAAAAGATGGCAACTATTTACAGAACAAACTTCAAAATGTACACCCAAAATTGTTTCAGAAATGTGGAAGCCCTATTCTAAGGAGACTGGTGTCAAATGTGCAGGATTTCTCCTCTATGTTCCTCTGCATCTGTAACAAAAGGCATAGAAGGTAAGGGTCTTGCTGCCTTCAGGTAACGTTACCCAATTAAGGTCCAAACCTGTGGTCCTAGCAAAATGAAATGTTCAATTTGGCCATACACGTAATTGAATACTTTAATACTCTTCCAATATTAATCTCTCAGTCTTCCCACTCTTCAAATCGGAGGACACATGAGTAGGCCTATTAATGAGTAGTGCTTCAATATAATGTCCCTTTAAAGCAACCAGGATTTTTGATAATTATTTAAACAGTATTATATGGTCACTCTTTGCGGCACATAACATTGATACAAGTTACGTTGGACATCAAGATGTAGGTAGATATATTTTTTCAGTGAAAGGTAATTTGTTCTCGTAATTACCTTGCTAATACAATAGGCATTGATGATCACATTAAAGTATAAATAGAAACCTGGGATATGTTACTGCAGACTAATGGTTCTCAGCAGCACGATGGCCTTAATTTATAGGAAGCGTAGATAAATATTCAAGACGGAAAGGAGCCATCTCTGCTGCCATTACATGGCTATAGTGGACAATACTGGCACATTGGCTGATTATGAAAATCTGGTCGATCATTTTGAGGAATGCTCGTAAAGCGTGTTGGCAGATAACCGCCGTGTGATGTGATCCAGTCATTCGACCCAAACTCTGATCTTTCCAAATTGGCCTTCTATGTGTGTTGGCAAATTGCAAATCGGTCCAATTGTCCAGTGCTCAGGCCTGGAAACAGGATGGACTGCTTGTGTTCAGGGCTATCATTTGCTGAAATCTAGGGTAATCTTCCAAGAACATAGAGAAAAAAAACAAAAAAAAAAAACACAAAACATAGTGGCAATGCCATTTAAAATCCTGAAATTATAAAATGTATACATTATTACACACACAGTTTAAATTTCCCAGAATGCATTCTCAGCAATAAATGTATTATTTTTTTTTTTTTTTTTTTTAAGAATTTCATGACATTTTTCCTTTAATAACACAGTGAACAGTTTTTCCTGAACAATACAAAGCGTATGTGGGAGCACAAAGTAAGACACCATGCCAAGTGTTGCCGTTTCAGCTTTCATTGGGCCCCTGCCATCGGTTCAGACTGCACAATAACTCATTAGGGTTTTATAAAAAAAACAGAGGGCCAGGATCCCAGCCACCTCTATATAAATGTACAAGAAGCTCCCACATTTAGAACGTGGGTGGACTGACGGAATGAGAGAGAGCAGCTACCTACGGTTTGCAGCTGTGTATTAGCATCTCTCAGCGGCTTCTTGCTATGCATTGATAAGAGGTGAGGATGTCTGATCCTGAACGTGCTCCCTTGGGGAATATACCTACAGATTACTGCTTAAAGCTGCCACATAATCTAAGCAACAGGGGGCTCAATTACCTACACTGTAATTAGTCACTCACTGCGACAAACATCTGCAATATTTTTAGAAGAGTGGTGACAATACAATAACTACCATCTTAAGGGACAAATAAAGGCTAGCTGTTCAGATATAGTTCAAAGAAGTTGGAATTTAACCCTTTGTGCAAATTGTTGCATTATTTTCACAATAAAAGACCAGTATGCCACCAAATGTATATTTTTCAATTATGAAACATGAAAGTAAAACGCCTTGTACATTGTTAACCTAAACCCCCACCCCATTCCGTTCTAGACACTTAATAGTCACAAGTGTGGCTGGATCACCACAATGTTAGATTTGGCCATTGCGATCATTCCGTTATGTGGCAAGATCAGGCCAATTTGCTTAAATCACTTCCTTTTTACCAGCAATGTTGGGAGCTGTGTGGCCAAAGTTACAGAGCAGGTTAAAAAAAAAAAAAAGAGACCCACGAATTCAAAGGGAAATGTAAGCAATGCTGTTTGTTTATTGGTTAACCAATGTAAATAGATTTAAATCAGAATACAGAAATATACACATTAATTTCACCCAGAAAATGTCCAATCTGTAATCTTCATAAATGTTGTAATACATATACACATACATTTTTCTCACTATATTCATAGGACAACCTACCTAACAACTGTGTAGGAAATTGCATAACATTTGCCTATTAATATCTCATACAGACGATATACATGAAGTTTAAAATGCATTGAAGGCAAAGTGGTTTACAGCGAAGAGAAGAGTCTGCGTGACCAACAGAGATATGTTGCTGTCTGATAGAGTTGAAGTCTGAGTTCCACTGATATGACCGAACTAGCTGGTTTATGAAAGTGTGAAGCAGAAGATCCAGTAAGGCAAGATAGACAAAAGAAGAGTAGTGAAGGCAATTTGAAAATCCCTCTATCAGTTGACAACATTTTGTTCACTCTTCTTTCAAGAAAATGTTTTCTGGGTATTCTCCATAAACAAGAGAACAATATGTTCAAAGAGGTAGGAGACCTTGTTTGAGCCTTCTGTGTAAATACGACTAATAATATTATTACATTTTTATTTACATATAGCATCATATTGTGCAGCAGTTTAATCATACACAGCAGTCTTTACCTCACAAACACACACACACACACACACACACACACACACACACACACTAGGGTCCATCTTGTTAGCAGCCAAAAAACCTACAAGAATGGGGTTTTTTTTTTTCACACACTCCACAGTGCCCTGGTCGGTATCAAATTCATGGTCCCAGCAGCAACTCTAAAGAACAGTGCCAGTCCATACATAGTAGTAGTTCTGTGAGTTTATCGAGTACGTCTGAGCATGTTTTTGAATATATTTACACAAAACCTTGTTTCACTCACCCAGAAAGACATCCATCTAAATAAATATATATATATATATATATATATATATATATATATATATACACACACACACACAAGTTAACCCGTGCATGATACTCATGCATTCTAGTCAAATCAAGCTACTTAAGGTGTTAAAGAGGTTCTTGTCATGCATTTGGGCCATAGCCCAGGCCTCCTCAGGGGAAGAGCGTTACTTCCCGACGCAAGCGCCCTTTTTTAACGTGGTTTTGTCCACATGTCACCACCTCATCATTCTTTTCCATCACCTCATCCTTCATTTTCATCGCCACATCTATCCAGACACAGGGATCTTTCTCAGCGGTCCTGAGTATCACACTCCTCTCACTCTGTCACCCTCGGCAACCACCAACCACTCCCCACTGTCACCCCCGGCAACCACCAACCACTCCCAACTGTCACTTCTCCCTCAAGAAATATATATATATATATATATATATATATATATATATATATATATATATATATATATATATATTTTTAAAATCTTTATAAACACTTTTAACAATTAACAAATTAAAAACATCTTAGTATACCAAATTTCAGCCCTTTCTGAATTTTTTTTTCCACACACACACTAAGAATTTAGTTGGTCAGTGTATAACTCCGCCCAGCAGGTGGCGCTGCAGCTTGGTTTTATTTTTTCCACACACACACACAGACAGACTAACACACGCCACTAAGCATTTATATTATATATATATACACATACATACACACACACACACCTCAGAATGTCACTTTTTAAAAAAAAATAAAAAAAATTAAAATGAAAAATTGTCCCTTTAAATGAATGTTAACTTTACTAAAATTGTCACCACACCAAATAACTAAGTGGTGAGTAAGACAGCACAAGAATTACATGCAGCAAATCTGAAGTTCACCTGCAGCCCTCATTACCAGTCTCTTAGCATATTTGACTCCAAAAGTTTGCTCACAGCCTAAACATAGGGTTAGCTGAACACTGAGGGGTTCCTGTGAGGGAAGCGGTGGTTAGGATCATTTTATTCATATTTACCAAGAAGGCAATGCAGTTTTAAATATACAAATGGCATGACCATTTTAAACATTTTTTTCTTTTTAACCTGACCATTAACTAAAAGAGATAATACATAAGTCGCTTGACAAATCGGGGCCTCAGAGTACCCTTACAATGTCTTAATCCGGCCCTGCTTACGCGTGATTGATGTAAGCATGATGTTGTATTTAGATTTAATTCAATCTTTATTGTCAGTGTTAATCAAAGTTAAAACGTTTGGGTGTAACAATGTGATGATGGATAAGTTATCATTTATGTACCAGAAACTATAATTATTTGCTGGCTATAGGTAGATAAGGACCATTGTTTAGAAGTTATTGTTTGATATTGCCATGCAATCCTTCCTCAGTATTTCATAATGTGCCATTGGGTGGCACTGATCAATTGAACTGCACTGGAAATAAATCGTACTCCCGCAACACAGCAAATTGTAACATTGTCCTTCACAGTAATAAACATAAACATACAGCCAGGTATAGCTCATTGTGTTGAACACACTATGCTGTACTGAATATTTATAGAAATATAAGAATTGAAATACTGCTTGTAAATTAGGAAATATACATTTATACTTTACATACTGCTGCTGGGCAGACGTTCTAAGCACATTACACACAGCACAGTAGAAGTGGACCTTGGTGTACTACAATCCCCAGCATGCTATATTACATTATTATGATTAGGTATTTTTCTCTTGTAGGCTTTAAATGCTCATATTTAATTTTGACTAAATTATTTTCAGCATTTTATAAGAACGGAACATGAAAAATGGTTTTCTTGAAACAAGATCATCGTAGAAGATATCACGCAATTGGTCGCAGTGGTATTTCCATTGACAAATCCTAAGAACCTGTCACCTTCTCTGGAAATCTGGAACATTTGACAACTATGTTTGTTCACATTTCAAGGGTCAGTAGATTTAAGAGCCGATACAAGAAAATTGCACACAGATAACCTGCCAAAAGTCTAAACCTGGGGTTGGTATCAACATCATCATCATTTTATATAGCACCAACATATTCCGTAGCGCATATTCAACAGCTGCTGTAAATCTAAAAAGGTAGTCCAGACCTTAACAATACAACACACAAAGTAGTTGCATTCAGCGCTATGTTAAATTAACAATAAGACATTATATAGTATAACACCCAGATTTTAGGTGTAGAAATAATGAAATGTCTATGAGGATTGTATCAAATCTAACATCTATCAAAACATCTCTCTCGAAAAAATCAAGAGGCACAAAGTCCATGTTAATTTAGTGTCTTTTCCAGGATATCTTTATTTTGTTTCATACACACATAGTAAATTTATTTACTATTTACTACAGTCCTGAGTACATCTTCAAGCATGCCTCGTGGATCAGACCCACTAAGATACAGAGAAAACAAACATCAGAGATTCATACGGAATACGTACCGCTTCCTGCATTATTCTGGATTACATTTAATGGTCTGGACATCAGTCCCATTATTGACTGTTTCGATATGCCCTCATGTTCTTTCACAGTGCATAAATTATCCATTTTCGCGAGACGTTAGATTTGATACAATCCTGAGAGACATTGAATATTGCTACACCTAAAATTTGTGTGTTATATAAGGCATACTTGCCAACTCTCCCGGAATGTGCGGGAGACTCCTGAAATTCGGGTCGGTCTCACGGACTCCCGGGAGAGCAGGCAAGTCTCCCGCATCCCGCAACTGCCTTCCCAAAATGACGCGATTCGCGATGCATCGCATCATGTTGGCCCCACCCCCGCGACAAAACAGCATTTCCCGTCGCGGGGGTGGGGCCAAAATGGCGCATATGGCCACGTCCCGCCCCCTCCAGTTACGCCCCTCTCCCGGATAGAACTTGCCGAAAGTAGGCAAGTATAATATAATGTCATTTTGTTAATACATCATAGAACATGGGTTGTTCACTTTCAGATAATCCTCTATTCTTTTGCTGACCAACGCACTTTAAACACATTGAGGTCAAAAGAGTGACCTCCTGAATGCATGTAACACAACCACATGTTAAACATATTTGCATTTGATATGTGGTTTTACTGGCACTTGAACTTGTCTATAAAAAAAACCCAAAACAAAACACATCCTCAAATCAAATGTCAGTGGGCACCCAGCCTTATGAAAACAATACATATGCAATAATTGCTTATTTGCAATATAGGTGGGTGGTGCCCAAAGCATGGTATGTTACAACATAGAAAAATTCATTATTTTTTTTTAGATGCATTCTGTGACCTTTAAATATTCCTGCTGTTAGCTTTTGCTTCTCATTAAAAAAAAAAAATCAATACAGTAAGAACTCTGCTTTACTTTGCAGTGCACAAGCTACAGATTCAGTGGAACTTTGAATCGGTCTGACTCAGAGGCTGAGAAAAATATAATTAGTGATGTCATAGTCCAGAGAGATGTTTTGCAACACAAGCAGCTATCATGTATCCTCAGAAATAAGACAGGATTTGCAAACAATCTCCCGCTGGGAGATTGAGCACAGAACACCCACAAGAAAATAAAAAGTAAATAAAATCAGCCTCCATAAACCAGATAGGACACTAATCCTATTTACAAAGTGTGTTTTACTGTAATGTGTTTTACTTTAAGCACAGTCATATCATTAACATTAAATTCAATAACAAAAACACAAAACAAAATCTTAGTTTGTACAAAAGCAAACATCTGATACTCACACATATACAATAAATATGCTATTCAACAACAGCTATTAGTGCTGGGGAATTCAGATCCGCTGACCAGATGAAAACACAGTAGAGGGGGGCATGTAGCATATGTACGTCCGCTTTTAGAAGAGTGAACATTTCTATGTGAAGGTAATATTAAACACTGGCTGTTAGGGAGTATATTAAACATGTTAAAAACAATAAGACATAAAATATATGCAAAGTATTAAAAAAAAAGCCCACATAGGTGACTTATTCTTTAAAGTCAGTGAGGTTAGTATATTTTCCTGAAATATGACATCATCTAGTAAGCAACTTCAGCGCTGTTACCAAGTAGAAGGAAAGGGAAGATACTACTGTTTGCCCATTTTGGAACATGGTCATATATTATTTCGTGCTTGCTTCACTCAAGGGGAAACGGTAATGGTGTTCAATAAGAAGGTTTTAGGGGCCTATTTACTATTCTGCAAATCACAGCAATGCATAATTCAGTACCGCTGCTATTTACTATGCCGCAGCTGCTCTTGGAGCCCAGGGCAAAGCCTCCCCTATTCAACAAAGTAATTTTACTCTTCACCGGCAGCCCAACGCTGCCGCCAAATGCTGAAAGTGAAATGTGTATGCACAGCTAACATCTTCACATGGTGATTTGACCCGATGGGGAGGGACCAAGCGAAGCCGCTCCAACTTCATCGGACCCCATAGGAACAGGTAAGGTAGCACCAGCCTGAGATAGCTACATAGGCATAATATTTTTTTCTGCTTGATAAATCACTCTCATCACAAACTCCATAGGAGTTCTAAGGGGACTGCTGTAACAAACGAAAAGAAGGTTAATGCAGGAGATCACTCGTGTTAACAGCTTGATAAATTGAGTTAGTCCCGCGATAGCCACTCTCCAGATTAAACAGCCCGGAATTTTGGGCTATCGCAGTGTGTTAATAAGACTCATTAAGCTGAAGCTTAGGATCTGTATACATTGTTGCTTCCTATGTGTTACTTTACATTATACTAGAGCAGATTTTGCTGCAACTTAAACCTGACACGTGCCGAGTAACCGAATTGAAAGATGAATGGCCAGCACACCGCAGGTTTAACACTTATGGCTTGTCTGTCTATAGTTCCTTATACATTGGAAGTTCATCTGTTGGAATGGTTTAAAAAGTACAGAGGCAAAGAGTGGAAAGTACACACAGGTGGTTTTACCTGCCTCTCCAGATGCTTGGTGCTGTGTTTTTTGAAAGCTGAATTACCAAATATTTACCAATCCATTGCTGGGCCGCATAGCAAATTTGGGGATGGGGAGGGGAGGCATTCCGGAAGCAAAAACTCAAGACACCTCTGGAGTATATGGACTGGTATTGCCAGGCCGTCCTGACTATTCACTGTAGCTGCTGCAACTGTTCATTTCATATTCACTTTTGCTCAAGATGCAATATGGTTATAGTTCTACTAAACTCAATAAAGGCACATTACAAATACAAATGAACAACTGGACCTCAAGCATTTGATGTATGTTTACAGTATGTGCAAACAATGAAAAGCTTAGGAAAAGCTTAGGACACATAACATTCAAGTGCTGACGTAAACACATAGCAAATGCAATATAAAGAGGTCCATTTAAAACCCAAATTACATTGGGTCATAGTACACACATTCCAAGGTTTGGTTTAGACCATAAATGCACAACCTCTGGTCCCCCAATGCCCTGAAAGTAATTGTTTCCACCAGAAGTCAGCAGGACTGGTACAGGGGGGCCCAGCATTCCAGGCGATACCGATACTGCAGTAGTATTTCCGTTACAGTCACCTTATACATGTCCTGACCCACAATGCACCTGGTCTCACTGAGGTCAGAAAGACTAGCAACAAATCAGAATGAATCAGATCCACTCTTATTTGCTGCCAAATGGCACTGAATTGTACACCTCAATCTCACAAGTAAAACATGTTTAAATTAGGTTTAGCTGCCTCTGCCTGGGAGTCACCTTATCCTCATAACCACAGTTAATACAGAGGGGGAGGCAGAGGGGCAAGGAGGCATTGAGGACAAATGTTGAAGAGGCATTGTGTGCCCCCTGTATGGTATGACCACACCCCCTCTGGTGGCATGCGCACACTTCTAGTCCCATGGCAACCTTCACAATTTTGAGAGGTCATCTGTTTCCTATAGTAGAATTGATGGGACAATGCAATGAAAAGTCCCATCAGAGCCTTGCACACTTTCATGTATTGTGAAAAGTAAAATATTGCTGATTTTTAGAATAAGCAATGTTTTAGTGCCCCAACACTCCCCAAAGTGTTTTTTTTACAGTTTTATTGGAAAACATAAAATAAATATTGCATTTACAAATGTGTTGCACAGACAAGCATTGGCACAGTTGTGACTGCTCCCCCAGTCCTAATAATATATTTTACATTTTTAAGCATTCTAGCATGTTATTTTAGAACCTTCAACATGAGTATAATCTGCCATTGTGCTCTTTGGACCATAAAAATCTTGTGCAACCCGGTTTTGGACACCCTTATGTAGATTTCACAGAATAGTTTTATTGCTAGAAACAGGGGAGCCTCTAAGGCTGGGTACACACTACAGAAAATTTCTCCGGATGTCACATCGTTAATGATTTTACCAACGACTGAAAGTCCCGATCAGCAGCCGATTCATGCGTACACACTAAACCTGTCTTACAAGATTCCCCTTCAGATCTGTGCTCTTCATCTGTTGTAACCATCGGCTGAAAAGATCATGACTCTGCACACTCCACAGGGATCTATGGGCACTGCCGGTCAGGAGTACATACACACTGATTTTTAAATCGGACTAAAAATCTTGTTCAACGATGGAATGATATTGTTCCAATTCTGCAAAGGATATGATGATCTTTGGAGCTATAATCGGTAATCATTGCAGCGTATACACTAATACGATATCAGACCGAATGGTCGTTTATCATGTGATTAGCGCGATAATCTGCTGAAAACCCTTTCGTGTGTACCCAGCCTCTCTCAACAGACTGCCCAAAGGTTAAACACAAGAAGCATACACTAGATTCTGGACACTGTACCTGCACCAACCTTGTGTAAACTATACATCTTTGGTATCCCAATACTCAAGAAAATAAGCTAGTTACACTTAAGTGTATACTGTGGAAAAGCAATAAGCAACTGTTAACAAAAAATTGCAATATTTATAAACAAAAAATCATATTCAATTAAACAATGCAATCACTGTGCAGTTTAATACTTTACATAGAAATCAACAAAACATCAAGAATCTATACTGCCAAGAAGTTTGCTTGAGAATCACAGTCCTGGTAGCAAAAAACTTGCTTATCAGGGCTGTTAGGAGAAAGATTTATGCATTGTGAAGAGAAACCAGAAGCCATAGACTTTAATCATTATCAGGACAACCTATCGTAGGTAGGACGACATTGAACTTGATTTAACGGGCACAAAGCAGACAAGGTCAGTAAATAGTTCTTCTTTTCCATCTCCTCTCTCAGCTTTCCAAGGCTAGCACTTTATATACAGTACTGACAACAGAGGTGCTGCACGAGTATGACTCATAGCATTAACCAAGGAGAAAAATATTTCACAATATTGCCATCGTTAGACTGTGGCTACCTAATCACTTGCTGTCAAAGGGGATTGCTGGATTCTCATCTCGCTTTATGCAGTACTGAATGGTCAATGTGCACATTTACAAATATGTTGCTTTAGTTTTCTGGAGAAGGGAAAACTCTATACTTCCAAATATGGAGGTGTAATTAGGTGCATCTACTTTGTTACTACACAGTGCATGTTGAAGCAGCAAAAAAATAGTCATTGTCTCTGAGCGTTTTAAAATGATGGCCATAATTTATTAAACACAAATTTTGTGTTAATATTTAAAAGGAGTGGCAGATTAAACTCTAAAACACAACAAGGGTGTTAAGAAAACCATATTGTGTGTTTGTTGACTGGGTTATCGCCCAATAAAAAAATAATAAAATTAAATTAAAAAAATTGAAATGCCTGGTTTCATTGTCATTAATATGTACATAAATCTAGGTCTACTCTAGATACTGAGTAGCACACACGTATGTGTTTATTCAAATTAGTGCATGATAACTACTGGGCCAGTCTAATAAATGCCTGATACAAACTATGTCAGGTAAACACTGGTCAAGGTGCAAGTGGTAATATCAAGATTTGGCAAAGTGTCATCTAGAATCATTGCTCTTTTAGAAGAGAATATGATTCAATAATCAGAAGTCTGAATCTATTTCCACTTACAACAAAAGCAGCATCCCTCCACAGTGCTTTTCCTGGCAGCAAGAATCCTGAATAGCAGATTTTTAATAGAGGGTCACTTTAAATGTCAAAATATTCTACACTTTAAAAGTATTGGTCATCAGTGTTTATTCCCTACATTTCTGTAAAGTGTATACACAGACACCCTACCCCCCAGGAGGAAGCCATGTCAATGCAGTCCCTGGGGGTAACCTCTAATCCACTGTCAAACATGTCAAATTAGCATTTACTATGGTGCCATGGACCTCACCAGTCTCCCACGGCTGTCTTAGCAGTGTCACCTAGTCCCATCTCTCGATTCTGTCCGGTCCCCATCAGGACCCTGCACTTAGGAGATTGTGCGTCGTTAACCCGATTGCATCCCCATAGTATTACTATTGCCTTCTACTAGCGATTGGTCTTGCACCGACCTAGGACGAATACAGAGATCTGTAGGTCCCAGGACAAGTTGCTATGTAAATCCTGAGGCTAGCAGCTGTCGTGGAGCTACAAGCCTTAGCATGTCCCGCCAGCGGCTGGCAGGACATGCTGTGTCTTGTAGTTCCACAACTGCATGAGAGCCACAGGTCGTCTTCCTATGTCCTAAACTATTTAGAGAAGGAATTCAGTACCACTTACAATTATCAGATAAATCACTGTAGTTCCCCGCCCTGAAACTGACCCAGCTCTTGTTCTCATCTTACCTGCCGACTGCAGGGTGACAGTGGCTAGAAGGAGCCCCGTGATGAGGCTAGCCGGCCCGGGGTAGACCATGCTTCCTCACCGCCTATCCATCCTCCTGTGGGGTTCACCGTGTCCGGCAAGGGCTGTGCATACAGCAGCGATTCCAGGCACCGATCCAGCTAAACAGTCTCCCGATAAATCACTGCAGCAAAGATCACCTAACCCCTTGGTCTCCTGGACGAGCTGCTTCCCATTCACTTCTCCCGCTGATCAATGAGTGACAGCTCCCACTAACCACCATGTAACGCGGTCGTGCAGCCAGTGGTCGCCACTCGTAACCTCCTTGACACAGAGATGGTCTATGGCAGAATCCAGATCAACAGATGATGATGCTGCGCCTGGTACTGCATGTATGACAGTCAATACACCCAGCTACCAGCACCCCACGTTTTACAGAGTGCATGGGCTCCATATCACCCTCACTTTACCTCCTATAAACAGGGATAAATCTGTACTAGTCACCTTCCCAGGAAATAAATATACACCCGCTATAACAATCCTCAATAGTCCACGTTGGGAGGGAAAAAAGACGACTGGTTTGTTCCACAGATCTCTGTATCCAGGTCCACATGAAAGCAACCATACAAGGCTACAGACACCGACCCCGCTCCGGAGAACCCCGATGTCTCCTCCTTTTCCTGAGCAATACAAAGTGCTATCTATACAAGGAGGACTGAGCGCTTGGAGTGCAGCAGGAAGAGGCGTGCAATCCCCGGCTGGCTCCTCTGCGCCTATGCTCTACTATGCTCCCTCTGCTGGTAGACTTGTAGCATCACCGGTAAATTCTGGAGTATGAGGGTAGGGATTCTCTTGTGACAAATTACAATATTATGTTTAGGTCAGACTACATGATTAATCAGGGAGACCCAAACACAATGGGTTGTCTTAATTGCATTCAAGCACACCGTTTTTTTACACAGCCATTGTGATTTGTTTTATATAAATACAAAGTATTCCGCGCTATACCTAAATAATGGATATGCCGGGAGCTATAAACAAAATGGTTTTATCAGATATTACAACAATTAGTCATGTGTTAAAATGCACAAACATATACAGTAAAATACATAATTCCATATGCAGGTTAAAACATGTATGGATAATGGTCACAGACCTAGGTGTATTCAGTAGAGAACTGATAAGTACAAGGAAAATGTCCAACAAACAATCTTAATAAACAGACAGATAAAATAAGTACAATATAATGGCTGGGTTATAGTCCTGGAGGATATCGCGGTCCGTTGAAACTTGACTAAATGTCCAAGTTGTAAAAGAATTGGTCACAATACTTGCGCTTAGTAGTGGTCCAGATACCCAGAGATTGTCCTGTAAATCCAGTAGATGGAGTTGGTAGTGTGCAGGCAGTCCGAGCGGCGGTGGGTAAATATTGTCCAGTGTTTAGTAAACCAATTTCTGAGTAAACACAATAGCGGTAATACAGATGCCACGGGCGGCGTGTGTCCTAGCCTTGAACACACGCCTGGCCGGATGTGACGTATCGGGTGTGAGTAATCCGGAAGTGAATGCTGATTGGCCGACGCGTTTCGTCACCTAGGTGACTTTCTCAAGGCAGTAGTTTGGTATGTGAAGGAGACGAGGTATTTATACATAGTACAGTGTTGAGTGGCAGTTAGTTCCTGAATTCAGAAATGTTCCAGTGTGTTGCGAATCTACATCCGTTGTACATAGCGACTTGGGGTATCATCAATTCCCCATTTGTGGATACAGACATCATTCATAAGGAACAGACATAGCATAAAAAAGGGGGGGGGGATAGGAAACACATAGTGGCAACAAAGCGGAGTATATACATGAATTATTAGATGGGTGAACAAGACATCTGTAGACTTGGTTGGTGATAGCAATTGTATTAATGGAGAGATGGAGATAGTGGATTTGTGCATGTGTATACACATGACAGTAAGTGTGGTTCATTAAACGTTATTTGCGTCATGTGCATAGTAAATAAATAAATACCCATCAGATTCCTATGTGTATCAAATGGATTATACTGAGAATGTTAAGTAAAATGAAATAAGAAAAAATAAGAAAAAATAATAATAATAAATAAAAAAATATATAAATAAATAAATGTAAATATAATAATAAACATAAAAGAGGGGGGAATAGAAAATGAAAATAATGATAAATATGAATATACCAATAGAAATAAAGATAAAAATAAAAATAAAAATAAAAATAAATATAAAAATAAAAATAAAAATAAAAATAAAAAATAATGAAGATAAAATCGAAATAGAGTGAAAATATGGAATATAGTAGAGGTAGATAAATAAATTTGGCGTACTGAATATTGACGCCCTATCATGCTGTGGTACATATTTTCGTATACGTAGGTAATTATGTACGTGGGTCATAGATGGGAATTAATGAAAATAAGTCCCTGATATTGTTAGCGACATAGTAGGATTCCGTTGTTCTACTAGGATAATAGTAGTCAGTGCTATTCATGCGATACTTGCAGAATTATGCGGTGGTTAGGTCTGGTCGTCAGTATGAGTCCGTACTACACCACTGGGTAGGGAGGTCAACTCTCCAGATACCACACTGTGCTGGACCCGATCTTCCCCAACGTTCGCACGTTGGATACTGATCGGGCCCACCCAGTATCGCTTCCGAGTTCGGGATGGGATCGGGCATGGACTGGGTGGTATGCCAGCACGGTGTGGATCTGACCTTGCCGTACGTGGTGTAGATTTACAGACAACTACATACATCAAACTCTATGTTAAGACCTTTTGGAGTCTGTGTGTCCAACTCGAATATCCATCTATGTTCTTCTTTGTTTATATTTTTGGTGAGGTTTCCACCTCGCCAGTTCCTCTTGATCTTAGAGATAGCTGTGAATTTGAGGGAGGATGGATCACTATTATGTTTGAGGTGAAAGTGCTGTGAAACGCTGTGGGTATGTAAGCTACGTTTGATGTTCCGTACATGCTCTGCTAACCTGGTTTTCAACGGTCGAATTGTCCGTCCTACATATTGTAGTGGGCACGGACATTGGAGGAGGTATACTACTTCTTTAGTTTCACAGGTGATGAAGTCCTTGACTGTGTAGGTTTGTTTGGTAGTGATGGATTGGAAAGTATTAGTAGGCTTAGTACTTCTCACACCACATGTCCTGCACGCTATACAGTTGCCACAACTGTAGAAGCCAGTCTGTTGTTGGTGTGGGGTCAATGTGGTTTGTATGGTGGTTTTTGGTAGGAAGTGGTTCTGAACCAACTTCTTTTTGAGATCAGGTGCTTTACGGAAAATGATGCTTGGTTTTGGGGGGAGAATGTGACATAAATCAGGGTCCTGTTTAAGTATATTCCAGTGTGAATTAATAATTTTCTGAATTTTGAATGCTTTATTGTTGTAATCGGTGATGAATAGTATTTTATCTTGTTGTATTGAATTGGTATGTGGATCTTTAGGTTGCAACAGGGACTTCCTATCTCTTGTTTCGGCTTTAATGTATGCCGAATTAATGTTTTCTATAGGGTAATCTTTATCCAAGAATTGTTGTTTCAATTGTTGTCCTTGTTCTGCAAAATGGTCTAGTTGGGAACAATTCCTACGGATTCTTGTAAATTGGCCGTACGGTATATTGTTTAGCCATTGAGGGTGATGGTTACTGGTGGCAAGGATGTAACTGTTGACATCTACTGGTTTTTGATATGTTTTGGTTTCCAAATGATTAGCTTGGATGAAAATGAGTAGATCTAAGAATTCTACTTCCTCACGACTATACTTGGTGGTGAATGTCAGGTTATATGGATTGTTGTTGAGTTCTTGCAGGAAATTAGTAAGGGACGTCTCGTCACCTCTCCAGATAGCAAATATATCGTCAATATATCTGTGCCATAGGACCAGGCCTGACCCATGTTGGTGGTTGGACCATATGTATTGGTCCTCCCACCTGCTCATGAAGATATTAGCGTAACTTGGGGCAAACCTGGTCCCCATTGCTGTACCTCTGGTCTGTAGATAGAATGTGTTTTGGAACCAAAAATAGTTGTGATTGAGTATGAAGCGAATGCTGTCCAGAATGAATTGGACCTGTAGTGGTTGTATACTGGGATCTGTTGAAAGGAGGTGTTCGATACTTTGGAGTCCCTGATGGTGGGCAATGACCGTATAGAGTGAGGTGACGTCGCTTGTGACAAAGCCAGAGATCGTCACTCCACTCCACGTTGGTCAAGATATTGAGGATGTGGGTAGTGTCTCTAATGTAGGACTTCTGAGCTTTCACGTATGGTTGCAGGAAATGGTCAATATACTGTGATAAGTTGGATGTGATGGAATTTATACCGGAAATGATAGGTCTTCCTGGAGGTTGAATAGCATTTTTATGTATTTTTGGCAAATAGTAGAATACTGGGATAGTGGGGTGTGTGACAGATATGAAGTCAAATTCTTTCTTAGTGAGAATCCCTTGTTCTAAACCTGTGTTAAGCAGTTTGGTTAATGATTGCTGAAATGGGACGGTTGGATCTGCATTTAACTTGGTATATGTAGTTGAGTCATTCAGAATGTTAGTGGCTACCGTGATATAGTCTTGTTTGTTCAGCAGCACAATACCTCCACCCTTGTCGGCAGGCTTAATGACTATGTTGGTGTTCTGTTGTAGTTCCTTTAAAGCAATGATTTCCGCTGGGGTAAGATTAATACGATTTGGCCTGTCATGGGTGGTCATCTTTTGGAAATCATCCATAACCAGATGTTCAAAGGTTTGAATGAGGGGACCTTTGAGGAACGTGGGGTTAAACTTTGATGTTGGTCTGAGTACGCTATGTTTATAAGTGGATGTGGTAGCTTCCCTAATTTGTGGTGGGTGTTTAAGGAAATATTTTTTGAGAGTAAGTTTCCTAGTGAACCTATGTAAGTCAAGATACATTTCAAATTTGTTTGGTTTATTTGAAGGGGCAAATTTCAAACCCTTATGTAACAGTGATGCATGTGGCATTTGTAGTGGAAAATCACTAAGGTTGAAAATTCCTTGTTGTAGCTCCTCCTTTGAGAGTGTCTTTAGGTTACTTTTACTTTTTTTGCCCCCTCTTCGACCTCTGTGTCGTTTTGGTGGAGTTTTCTTTTTATTTGGGGAGTTTGGGAAATTGATTGATGTGTGGGAACTGATATTGGATCTGGTATTGGGTCGTACGGGGTACTCCTAAAAAAGAGGGAGTTGGTGTTGGACTGATGTTGGTAGATCTTATATTGTCTAGTTCTTGATTTGTGCTCATATGGATGGAGGCTTCACTTTGTATAGTGTCTGTTAAATTAAGATCAAGCCAACCTTGTCCGAATGATTCTCGCACTAATTTATCATATTGAGGGTCATGATCGATTTCATAGATAGAGAAGGATAGATCCTCTTCTGATGAGGATGTTACAGTTTCCCGTCTGGGATTTGGTTGTTTGTATTCTGGGGGATTCTGTCTGGAATGTAATCTTGTCATATATTGTTGATAAGTAAGATTGAGTTGTTTGTATATGGGATTCTTGCTTGGTAATCTGGGGCTGTTACGTCCTAATGTTTTATTTGGTGATTGCTGTGTCCGATTTGTGTATTTGTTCTGATGTATGTCTCGTGAATTGCTGGTAGTCTTAATAAGTGGTCGTTTATGTTTTTTATATGTCGGGCCTTTAATCCCAAATTTATCTCTCAAAAGTTTCCTCTTTTTAGTTTGTATCAGTAAGGTTTCTTTTTTATTTAGCCTGGTTTTTATCAGTTTTTCAAGTGTAGCGTATTCGTGCTGAGCTTTAAATGGGTGGAGGATACTATCAAGCTGATTGATATCTGAGTCTAATTGAATTAGTTCACTAGTCCTTACTTCTAGAATCAGTTCAATAAGGCTTCTGGAACATGTGTCCAGAATTTCTTGCCATTTAGTAAGAAATGCAGGGTCTTGTAGATGGTGGGTAGGATTCTTTTTAATGCGTAGTCCTTTAGGTATGATGCTCTCTTGTTTATACCACAGTAAGGTGTGTTTGTCCCACCATAGTTTATTCTCTTGTTCTAATAGTTTTTCAAGCTGTAAGAAGTGTTGGCAGAAAGTGCCTCCATTGGTACCTATATCTACAGTATTTTGTAAATTGAGGAATGATTCTGCAGCCCTAGTGGATCTGGTATTTCTAAATTCAGAAATCCCCATGAGGGAATGTGTTGTTAGTGTTACCTGTGTGCAGCGACCTAATGGATTAGATTAGTGAATCGATAATAAGGAAGGAAGCGCACTACAGGGTCTTATAAGTAAGCAGCAGAATAGCAGGGAAATCCAACCTGATATAATACATAAATACAAAGTATTCCGCGCTATACCTAAATAATGGATATGCCGGGAGCTATAAACAAAATGGTTTTATCAGATATTACAACAATTAGTCATGTGTTAAAATGCACAAACATATACAGTAAAATACATAATTCCATATGCAGGTTAAAACATGTATGGATAATGGTCACAGACCTAGGTGTATTCAGTAGAGAACTGATAAGTACAAGGAAAATGTCCAACAAACAATCTTAATAAACAGACAGATAAAATAAGTACAATATAGTGGCTGGGTTATAGTCCTGGAGGATATCGCGGTCCGTTGAAACTTGACTAAATG
This sequence comes from Mixophyes fleayi, assembly GCF_038048845.1. Taxonomy (NCBI): domain Eukaryota; kingdom Metazoa; phylum Chordata; class Amphibia; order Anura; family Limnodynastidae; genus Mixophyes; species Mixophyes fleayi. The sequence continues at coordinate 33,693,941 of NC_134413.1, read as the reverse complement.
TCCAAGTTGTAAAAGAATTGGTCACAATACTTGCGCTTAGTAGTGGTCCAGATACCCAGAGATTGTCCTGTAAATCCAGTAGATGGAGTTGGTAGTGTGCAGGCAGTCCGAGCGGCGATGGGTAAATATTGTCCAGTGTTTAGTAAACCAATTTCTGAGTAAACACAATAGCGGTAATACAGATGCCACGGGCGGCGTGTGTCCTAGCCTTGAACACACGCCTGGCCGGATGTGACGTATCGGGTGTGAGTAATCCGGAAGTGAATGCTGATTGGCCGACGCGTTTCGTCACCTAGGTGACTTTCTCAAGGCAGTAGTTTGGTATGTGAAGGAGACGAGGTATTTATACATAGTACAGTGTTGAGTGGCAGTTAGTTCCTGAATTCAGAAATGTTCCAGTGTGTTGCGAATCTACATCCGTTGTACATAGCGACTTGGGGTATCATCAATTCCCCATTTGTGGATACAGACATCATTCATAAGGAACAGACATAGCATAAAAAAGGGGGGGGGGATAGGAAACACATAGTGGCAACAAAGCGGAGTATATACATGAATTATTAGATGGGTGAACAAGACATCTGTAGACTTGGTTGGTGATAGCAATTGTATTAATGGAGAGATGGAGATAGTGGATTTGTGCATGTGTATACACATGACAGTAAGTGTGGTTCATTAAACGTTATTTGCGTCATGTGCATAGTAAATAATGGTGTAGTACGGACTCATACTGACGACCAGACCTAACCACCGCATAATTCTGCAAGTATCGCATGAATAGCACTGACTACTATTATCCTAGTAGAACAACGGAATCCTACTATGTCGCTAACAATATCAGGGACTTATTTTCATTAATTCCCATCTATGACCCACGTACATAATTACCTACGTATACGAAAATATGTACCACAGCATGATAGGGCGTCAATATTCAGTACGCCAAATTTATTTATCTACCTCTACTATATTCCATATTTTCACTCTATTTCGATTTTATCTTCATTATTTTTTATTTTTATTTTTATTTTTATTTTTATATTTATTTTTATTTTTATTTTTATTTTTATCTTTATTTCTATTGGTATATTCATATTTATCATTATTTTCATTTTCTATTCCCCCCTCTTTTATGTTTATTATTATATTTACATTTATTTATTTATATATTTTTTTATTTATTATTATTATTTTTTCTTATTTTTTCTTATTTCATTTTACTTAACATTCTCAGTATAATCCATTTGATACACATAGGAATCTGATGGGTATTTATTTATTTACTATGCACATGACGCAAATAACGTTTAATGAACCACACTTACTGTCATGTGTATACACATGCACAAATCCACTATCTCCATCTCTCCATTAATACAATTGCTATCACCAACCAAGTCTACAGATGTCTTGTTCACCCATCTAATAATTCATGTATATACTCCGCTTTGTTGCCACTATGTGTTTCCTATCCCCCCCCCTTTTTTATGCTATGTCTGTTCCTTATGAATGATGTCTGTATCCACAAATGGGGAATTGATGATACCCCAAGTCGCTATGTACAACGGATGTAGATTCGCAACACACTGGAACAGTTCTGAATTCAGGAACTAACTGCCACTCAACACTGTACTATGTATAAATACCTCGTCTCCTTCACATACCAAACTACTGCCTTGAGAAAGTCACCTAGGTGACGAAACGCGTCGGCCAATCAGCATTCACTTCCGGATTACTCACACCCGATACGCCACATCCGGCCAGGCGTGTGTTCAAGGCTAGGACACACGCCGCCCGTGGCATCTGTATTACCGCTATTGTGTTTACTCAGAAATTGGTTTACTAAACACTGGACAATATTTACCCACCGCCGCTCGGACCGCCTGCACACTACCAACTCCATCTACTGGATTTACAGGACAATCTCTGGGTATCTGGACCACTACTAAGCGCAAGTATTGTGACCAATTCTTTTACAACTTGGACATTTAGTCAAGTTTCAACGGACCGCGATATCCTCCAGGACTATAACCCAGCCATTATATTGTACTTATTTTATCTGTCTGTTTATTAAGATTGTTTGTTGGACATTTTCCTTGTACTTATCAGTTCTCTACTGAATACACCTAGGTCTGTGACCATTATCCATACATGTTTTAACCTGCATATGGAATTATGTATTTTACTGTATATGTTTGTGCATTTTAACACATGACTAATTGTTGTAATATCTGATAAAACCATTTTGTTTATAGCTCCCGGCATATCCATTATTTAGGTATAGCGCGGAATACTTTGTATTTATGTATTATATCAGGTTGGATTTCCCTGCTATTCTGCTGCTTACTTATAAGACCCTGTAGTGCGCTTCCTTCCTTATTGTGATTTGTTTTGACCTGTGTCTCCATTAATCAGGTGATCTGGTAACCTTTGTGTTATCTGTAATGTCAAAATTTTTTCAACATGTCTGTTAGGAACCCCTCTAGCCGGTACAGCACAACATGGAGTCTGCTCTGCCAGTCAGGTGTTCACTGGAGCCCCTAGTGGTGGGGACAGTTTTGGCCGCAGACTAGCAGAGGGTCGTGAAGTGCGTACCGGCTAGGGAGAACCCAGGAAAGTGGAGTGAAGTCCAGGCAAGGGTCGAGGGCCGGCAGCAAACAGGGAATCCAATACACAAGCCGGGGTCAAGGGTCACAGTCACGGTAGCTAGGTCCAGATACAGGCAAGAATGTCAGGGTCACAAGAAACACAGGCAAGGTCCAAATCCAGGCAAGGGGTCATACACAGGCAATCCAATCGTAATATCCACAGGACAGAACTAGGAACACAGCAGGTCAGCAAACTGGCAACAGGAAGGCTGCAGACCTCACTGCCTTAAATATACAAGTGGACCAATCAGAGCCTTGCTCTGCAAACACACCCAGGGGCTGGCTGATTAACATATAATAGCTTAATAGCCATCAGGCTATTAGAGGTCTCTGCACACGCGCCCGGCTGCCCCCTTGTTGCCGGGACGCGGCGCTGCCTTGCAGAGCGTCCGGCCGTTGCCTTGGCACACAGGAAGCGAGCCGCGGCGGCTGTGAGTACCGCCGCGGCTTGTGACAATGTCCCAAGTTATCCAATTACACAATGGTGTACCCTGTCCAGGGGCAGGCAGAGATGGGGGGCACCTGCCCCCCTCAATCTAGTCACATAGGCACGGTCACTGGGCAACCTGCATTTTTTCCTTTAAAATGTTCTTAATAGGCTGTTGAGTTAGTCTTGCTCCCAGAGCTGGATTAAGGCTCTAGGGGGCCGGGGGCACTTAAGCTGGGGGGCCCCTGATGTTATATGTTTATCATTTTAGACAAATACACAGGCAATACTATGTGCACTTCTGTTAGATGCATGCAGTTCTGCCTTCATGAGCAGTACGATGTAAAGCAGGACATACCTCCCAACTGTCCAGTTGGACAAAATCCTGACTAAGTGAGATAGTCACCCAAATTCGGGACTGCCCCACCAGATTCAGGACAGTTGGCAGAATGTCCTGCTCTCTCCTACCTGTTCTTGTCTCTTTCACCACCTGTGGCTGCTGGTGTCTTTAGTTGCTGCTTGTCTGGGTCCTGGAATGTTGGGGGCCCTATTTGGAAAAAAAAATATGTAGATGTAATTTAGAAAACTCCAACCCAGTGTTAAATCAATAGCACCCACATTTAATAATGAGGCCCCAACATTAAAATATTTTAAAGTATTTGCATTTGATAAATAGATCTTTTCTCTCCAACCAGCCCTGATATTAAATTAATAGCACACACAATTAAGTAATACACCTATTTCACTCCACCTAGCCCCAGCATTAAATTAATAGTTCTCCCAATTAATAAATTAACCTATTTCCCTCCCTCCAAACAGCCCCAGTGATAAATTATTAACAATTATGTTAATAAATGTAACCATTTCCCACAACCATACCCAGCATTAAATAATTCATATTCACATTTAATAAATAGCCCTTCTTCTCCTCATACCCACCCACAGTCCACCATTAAATTAATAGATCACATCTTATTACATTGAGAAAAACCCCACTCCCCTTCCCTCATTACATCAAGAAACCCCCCCTTCCCTTATTACTTTAAAACAACCCCTTCTTCCCTCATTACAGTAAGACAAATCCCCCTCCCCTCCTTAGATTCATACACATACCCCCCCCCCCTTCCCTAATTACATAAAAAAAACTTCCCTCATTACTTTAAAAAATACCCCCTTCATCCTCCATTACTGTAAGGAAAATCCCCTCACTTCATTATATTAATACAAATCCAGCACTCCTCCCTTATTACATTAAGAAAATACCCCCCCCCCCCTTTCCCCCCTTCTCTCACACTTATCTTCATTCAGCAGAGCTGTGTAGGAGACTCCTCTGTCTCTCTGGAAGCTGCAAGCAGGGGATGGCAGCTGGTCATGTGACTTGTCAGAGGGAGGGAGGCCAGAGAGAACGATCCCAGAGACGTAGAAGGAAGGCAGGGAGGGAGGACTGACACAGACACACACACATGTAGAGCAGGGAAGAGATAGACACAAACACACATAAGGTAAGATAGGGAGGGGGGGACGGATCAGCTACAGGTCTTCTTTTTATTTTTAAAATGCAAAAAACTGCATCTGTTATCAATCGGGGGGGTATGTGCTACGTGCCCCCTGTGCCCTCCCTTAATCCGGCTCTACTTGCCCGCCAGACTAAAATTTGCCAGCCCTCCCCTGACCCTGTCCTTTATACTTATTGTAAACTTACAGTCCTACTCTGCATTCCTCTGCTAGCTTACTGCTCTACATTTTTCAAACAGGCCAAATTGGTGTCAGTGCCAGGCAATTTGTTTCTACAACATATTTGAAGACAGGAAATCCCATATTAATTAAGCATTTGGTCTGATAGGGACCAACATATTCCTTTATCTTGCAAGCACAACTGGAGTTCGTCATCCTTTACATCCTGCTTGTTCTATATGTTAGAGCAGGGGCGGACCTAGTCTGTACTTTTAAGGAGGGTGATTTAGCATAATCATGCCCCCCTTCATTCTGATTGGCCAGCCCCGATTGGCACTGCCCCCTCCCGTGATTGGCCCCGCCCCTCCCGTTTTGATCAGCGGCATCTTGGAGCAATTTAAAGTTAGGTTTGTGCTGCTAGGAGGGGGGGGGGGGGGGGTGATTGCCCCGATCGCAAACAACCCCCCCCCATCCCCTGGATCCGCCACCGTTTAGAGATATAGGGAATCTAACTGAATAATGAAACAGAAAGTAGTTTGGGAAATCACAGATTGATGTAAATTGTGTTCCGTTTAAATTGTGTTACCTTTATATTGTGTTAAATCCAATTTTGGAGAATATATCGCGTCCTGATGCTAAACATGAAATGTGCTATCTCAGAAATCCTCATGTTATATATATGACGCTAAGAGCTTTATTTCCACCGAGAGCTCTTAGGAGCTAGTATTGCGTCATGTATGAGCGTTTTTTATTTTGCCGTTCCAAGGATCCCTGGATTTATTACAGATAAAAAGCCTGGATCTAGGTGAGCATAAAGAGGGTGGATGAGGGTAGTGTAGGGGTGTTTTTATTTAAATTAAAAATATTATTTTGTCTATGTTTTATTTACATTTTTCCTGGGTACCAGGACATACTGGCACTTGTGGTTCCCTAAGTGCCAGCATTCCCTGACAGCCATGGGTATGCTGGTGCTTGTAGTACTACAAGTGCCAGTTGGCCAAGCATTTAATGTGAGGCACTGTGGGAGATGTAGTTCTTTATCCACACACTGTACTACAGTGTCTTTTGACATGGTAGGAACAGGATTAATGGCTACCATGTTTCTTTTAAAACATGCCACAATGATTTATGAAGCAATATGAAGTCTTTTGCAGACAATTAAATTTTTTGCTCAGGGTGACAGGCATGACTGGGCATAATGAGGCATGCCTTATTAGAGATAATTGCAACTATGCACCAGATTAGGAGCCAGAATCACTAAAACAAGATTTCATTGACCTACATAGGCTGTCTCTTTCTTATTCTTCCTGTCTCCTTCTCACCCCTTCCCTTTCCCCGTCCACTTCCCAGGTGAATTGATGCTCATATTTTTCTTTTGCTTTCTGACATAATTCTCCTTATGATACCATATAGGACTTTCCTGCCTTTCTTCAACCATGGCACTCAAAGTACTCTCGATTAACGTCAATGGCCTGAATTCGCCTACTAAACGGACGGTGGTCCTGGAAGCCTGCAGGAGAGAGAGAGCCGATATAGCTTTTCTCCAGGAGACTCATCTTACGGGCCACCATACTCTGCGGATTGCAATAAATGTGGTGTTGCAAAATTAATACACAACAGGGTTCCCTTTTCCTTAACTAAATCATATTCTGACCCAGATGGCTGTTATTTGATTCTTATTGGCACTCTTTGCTCTGAACAAATCACACTCATCTCTCTTTATGCACCTAATCAGGGTCAGAGCTCCTTCTTTTCGGAGGTGTTTAAACGTATTGGGCGCCTTGCAAAGGGTTATCCAACATTAGATAGATCCTCTGGCTTTGCTACCCAGAGAGCTCCAATGACGAAATGTAGTAAATCTAATGACTGATTGTTATTTTCTGTTGAATTTATGTATAACACTGTGAATATTTTATGTAACCTTTCAAAGTTGTTTTTGTTAACTGACCTAAAGCTAGGTACACACTACATGAAACTTCAAACGATGCGATAGCTTTACCAACTTTCTCCACGACAGAGAAAAAAAACAGCACCAATCAGCATGACGATAACTGTGTACACAATAGAACGATTTACCTTCAGATCTGTGTGTGTCTCATACATGTGACAGGATCCCTGGCTGAAGCAAGATGCTGGCAGCACCAGCACTCTGTGCTGTCCCCTGTGTGTCTCTGTAATAAATCTCCTCCTGTCATGCACTTTGAAGTCATGTGCTCTCAGGGGTGAAAGGTCTGCACTGAAGTCCTGGCTTTCTGCAGTTTGTCACGCTGTCAAGCAACTTTCTAGTTCCATCGGGGTTAGCTGCAGCAGTGAAGGACAAGTAGAGAGGGGGGCAGCTGGGAAAACTGCATGCATCCGAACGGAGTGACTGGTAGCTGTGACAGCTGATCGGTAGGTGATTGGAACGATAATATTAAACATGCTGACCAACTAAATGAAACGACGATCGGATACATGGGACGACTGTCGTTCAGCATGTAGGCATACACACTGAAGCGATATCTGGCCGAACAGTCGTTTATCGGCTGATTGACCCGATAATTGACTGAAAAAACACCAGTGTGTACCCAGCTTAAGTCTGACCTAGGCAAGTGTCAATGGTCTTTTGAAAGTAGCCAGGCCCAGAGACAGATAAGATCTCTGAATAGTTTGTGTATGCAGAGGAATTAGACTTAGCCAGGCCAAACGAACAGAGGTGAGAAATCAGGTCTTGTGAAATGCCAGGTCTCAGGACATCCATAATTTATTTCGAAAGCCCTGTGTCATTTTAGGAATCCATCTAACTTAGGGGAAAATAAAATTCCAAAGCTGGGGGATGAGGAGCCATCAAGAAATGGTTTAAAAATCCCTTGCATCAGTAGTACAGTGTTCATTTCTTTGAGGGAGTCTATCAAGACTGAAATGTCCCATCCTTCTCAACTGTGTTCCCTCACACATCAAGGGGTAAATGTATCAAGGTGCGATTTTGCAAATCCAGCGATTTTCTCAGGTGAGTTGAAACTCGCTGATATATGAAGCTGAGATTTCATGTAAAATCGCCAGAGATGTGTTTCTGTCAAAATCGCTATTTCCAAAATCGACAGTCACAATAATAAAGTCTCAAATGTATGAAGCTGCAATTAAGCAAACTCTCCTGAGTTTTCTGTAAAAATTGCATGATGCTTGCTAGTAGCGTGATTACTAAGCACATCACTGTTACACTGGCCCTGTCTATAGAGCCGCTGGTGCGGCAGCTGTCAAATGTGTGAAAATAGATAAAAGTTTTTAAAAAAAACCGTAGGGTCCCCCCACCCAGCCACTATTAACCCTAGTGCTGCCAGCCTACTACTGGTTACGTGAAAATCGGTGAAAAATTTGCGCGTGGTCCCCCAGATTTTCACATAACCAGCACTAGGCAAAACAGCCGGGGTGGGTGGCACTATAGCAGGGGGATACGCGGCAGGGGTCCCCTTGCCAACATGACAAACTAACCCCAGGCTTTTAAGTGCTGGGCTGGATTCCCTAGGGAGTGGGGTCCACCGAAAACAATGAGCGGGCCCCCCTCTAGGGACACCCAGCCCAGTCCTGAAAGCAGTAGGGCTCTTCCTACACCTCTGGGTGGTGGGTGTAGGGTAATAACGGCAGAAGTTAATGTAAAAAAATAAATGGACACCATTTTGTTTTGTGGAACTACAAGTCCCAACCAGCCCGGGCTGCCATAAACAGTGTGGGCATGCTGATGCCTGTATAACTACAAGCACCAGCATACCCATGGCAGCCAGGGCATGCTGGCACTTGGAGAACCACAAGTGCCAACATGCCCTGACACCCATGGCTGTCTGAGACCTGCAGTTCCACAATTTTTTTTTTTTTAAAAAAAACCACCACTCCCTGTTTTAAACCACCAAATTTTAATAAAAATAATAAAACTCCAATCAAAACAATACACACCCTCATTAATACCACATATATTTATTACAAATAAGAAAACCCCAAAATACTTACCAATCAGAATTCTTCTTCTTTTGACAGCAGCTTTTAAACCATGTCCCAAATAAATTTTGCATCCATATCACTAAGCAGCACAGCCAACTTTTTCAAGCTAATTATCCTAAGCTGCTCTCCCAAGTCAAATCTGACCTAGAAATCTGGAATCAACATCTCATCTCCTGAATAGGACACATAAATTTGATTAAAATGAACATTTTACCCAGATGCCTATATATTTTTCAAGCTTCGCCTATATGTATCCCTCCCTATGTGTTTTAATTTTTACAACACTACACGTCACATTTCATATGGGGTTGTCCCAGAATTCGTCTCCTCGTCCTACAGAGGTCGGCACAAGGTGGCTGTTTAGAGGTTCCCAATTTTAAACACTATTTTCTAGCGGCACAACTTGCCCAATGTGTTCTGTGGAACACCCCTGGCTCCTCCAGAGTTTGGGTCTTGATCGAAGCTGAAAGCGCGGGCATCTCCTCATCTCCTCTGTGGCTCCTTCGTCCTAGCCGTCCACAGTCTGCTACTCACTACCCATTTATAGCTCACTCGTTATTCCTCTGTGACCAAGCGAATAAAAGATTCAAGCTGGCTCCGGCTCCTAGTCCAATCTTCCACTCTTCGACAATCCTAATTTCCCACCAGAATGTATATTGTCATCTTTTGAATCTTGGAAACCGAAAGGTGTCCATTATCTTAATGACATCACCTTCATTCCATGACCTAAAAACAAATTTTGATATTCCTAACACATGCTTCTTTCAGTACTTACAACTTAGGAATTGTCATGCAACTAATAAACAAAGACTGGGAATCAGGCCATTGACCTTTTTTGAGTCACTTTCCCTTCGCAGGTTCTCTACCAAAGGCCTCATATCCCTTTTTAATTGGGAGCTTAGGGTTCCTCACGTAGGCGACCGAGATTCGCATGAGCAGGCTTGGAAGGAAGATCTAGAGGAGCCCCTGAATAACGATGACTGGGAAGAAATTAGAACAAACACCGCCTTTAGTTCAATCTGTGTAAAATTTAAAGAAAACCCATATAAACTCTTGTATCGTTGGTATTTGGTTCCAACCAAGCTCCATAAAATCTTCACTGCCTTGTCCAGTGCCTGCTGGAGAGGATGTGTGATGGATGGCTCCTTCCTCCATATATGGTGACAGTGCCCCGAGCTTGCCCCGTCCTGGATGGAACTTCGGAACTTTGCATACGATTATTGCAAATTGACATTGCCTTCTCTCCCACATTCTTTCTCCTCCCACTTGGGATTCCATCTACCACTATCCATCAATTGAAGATGTTTAGACACATAGGGGTATATTTACTAAACTGCGGGTTTCAAAAAGGGGAGATGTTGCCTATAGCAACCAATCAGATTCTAGCTATCATTTATTTAGTGCATTCTACTAATTGACAGCTAGAATCTGATTGGTTGTTAAAGGCAACATCTTCACTTTTTCAAACCCGCAGTTTAGTAAATATACCCCATAGTCTCTGCTGCTTTATGTCAAATTGTCTTTGACTGGAAACAACCACTTGCTCCAACACTGCAAACGATTATTAGCAGGATCTGGTACACATATAAAATGGAATATATGACGAGTATCATCCACAATACATCTAAATCGTTTAACAAAGTGTGGGCACCATGGGCGTCCTACTTTCAAATTCAGACTCCCTTTTAAACATGATTTTTAAGTTCTCAGCTCTGTTCCACCTGTTCTTCACCCTCTATCCTGCCCTTTCTCTCCCTTTCTTCTTGAGTCAGTTTTCTGCTTTGTTATTTCTCTCTCTCCTCTTTTTGGCGGCTCGCCACACCGCCTCCCTCTTCTCTGACGATACTATCTAACCCCATTTCTTCCAATTTCTTTATTTTCTTCTTTTGGAAAAATGGCTCAGGGCTAGATTTACTAAGCTGCGGTTTGAAAAAGTGGGGATGTTGCCTATAGCAACCAATCAGATTCTAGCTTTCATTTATTAAGTACCTTCTACAAAATGATAGCTAGAATCTGATTGGTTGCTATTGGCAACATCCCCACTTTTGCAAACCCGCAGCTTAGTAAATCTAGCCCTCAGTGTCTAAACTTTTCAGTTTTCTAGAAGGATATTTATTCTGTTATGGGTACACACTCCTATCTACCTATGCAGACTGGTTTTTTTTCTTCTCAACCACTTTTCAACCACCACTGTGCCCTAGTATTGTTTATATGTTCATATGCTTTTTGCTTCGTCACTGATTGTTGCTTACCGTTGACCTCTGCAAAAATAAAGTCTTCAAAAAAACCCAAAAACAAACAAGATTTAATTTTGTAGATTGGATATTAAAACGGACTATATGGACTGTAGATGGAGTATATTTTAAGTGTTACGCTAGAGATTTTTCTTTATGTCAGTAGATTATATCAGTAAAATTGTCAGCTGTAAATATATTCCCAGAGACATCCATTAAATGTTATTGCAAGATGTCCCACAAGTTATTTTCCTCTAGCATTTCACTTTCAATCTCCGCTGACACCGTTTTAGTTGTAATGAAATAGATGATAAATGTTATCTGACAATTACCTGACTCATTACATTGAGTTATAGCATCTAACTATAATTATATAGTATATCGACTGCTACAAAGCAATGACTTGTAGTTGCTTTTCTTCTTTGTAAGTCAAACCTTAAAATCAGTATTTAGAGTATCAATTTTCAGGAGCGATTGGAGGCAACAGGAAATTGCAGCAGGCAAGTCACTGAACAATCGCTCATGAAAATATACTCAGCGATTTTCCAGTGTCAAAACTACACTCTGAAAAATCACCACAGTGCCAGGACCCTAAAGTTAGTGGTGCGCTGTCAATTTTTCTGCAGAAATTATGTTGGTAAAAGTGTCAGTGGTTATTGGAGGATGACCTGTGATTTTCCTCTAGTGATTAGCTGTCAATCATTGCTGATAGTGTTTTGCCCCAGCAAATAAAACTGTACATGAAAATGCAGCTCTATTAAAATCAATATTATATGACAATTCTATTTTGCAACCAATGTTTATTTGACTTATCGCTCAGTTGTAAAGCACTCCAGAGTATGTTGGTGTTTTTTAAAAAATAAATAAATAATAATATTATGTGCTTTCCTCCCATGGTGTTTCCTTGACGTATGCATCTTCAGGAAATATTTTGTTGCAGGAGAATTATCGTCAGGAAATTGAAAGGGTCAGTAGAGGGCATCTCACTAGAGTACTGAATAGATCCTGGCATAATGTAACATCATTATTATCACGCTCTGCAAGTCTTCAGTAGTAGTTATTTACTATGCCACCTATTGAATGGAAAAATAAACCCCTTTAAAAATCATTTAAAACAGCTGCATACCAGTAGCCCTTTCCCCATTCTCTCATGGTTACATTTCGTATATCTTATCACCAAGCAAGAAGGTAGTAATGTTGAAAAAAATAAACATGTCTATCAACATTGCAGACATTCTGATTGATCCAGAGGAAGGCAAGAACAAAACCTACACTATGACTATTGTCAATTTAACTTCACAGGGTAAAAGAAAATCTTTCATGACCCCAATAATTATGATGACAGTCAAATCATTTTGTGAATCAATCATATAATATACTCTCTTAGTTATAAGGGGGGGGGGGGGGCACCCCTCTGTGCTTCCTTATGCTTATAGGTTGGCATTGGTTAGCTTTACAGTACTGGACGGAGAGTGGGTTAGCAAAAGTAGCCTAGGGGTGCAAAAAATGTAAATCTGGGGCTGTGGATGCTGAACTAACACTGCACATGCCATGCTTATGTGCCTCTCCCTCCCTATCTTCCCTGCATTATGGTAAACTGCTAATGATGGCACCTGGAAAATCAATCCCTGATTGAATAAGTGATTCCTGTGCTCTGGGGAAATTAGTTCTGTGTTTGCTTTAAGTACATATAATTAACTGTAAATACATATGATTTTATTGGTGGTATAATGAAGGTGTGATATGGCCTATGTCTGTTCTAGATGGTACTTGTAGTCAGAAAAGGCAGCTGCATTGGGTCACATGAGCTTATATTGACCACACATGGCTGATCTTGGCATGATTTTGGTCATTTGGTATTGCTGTTTAACTTGCATTTGAGAAATGGAATTTCATGTTTATGTAATCAATGTGTTAAGTTAAAGCAATTGTTTCCTGGAATCATTCATACAAGTATTCTGAAGTATAGATCCAAATTATTGGCCCAAAGTGGATAGCAGCCGTAGAGATGTACAATATGACCTCACATTAAACAAAGATCTAGAAATTTAATGCTAAGTCCAGAGTCTTACGATACACAATAAGTAATGCTGGACACACACAGTCATTTAAACTGACCTAATTAGCTGTAGGGTGTACAGATGATAGCCATATGTTTGGCGCCACCATGTGGTACAAATATATTTTTATTATGTTTTGCCTGTACCTTTGACTCTCATGTCATTAGTATTACTCTGATTATCATGGCTACTATTAACTAGCATTCTGTGTCTGTCCATATTACAAGCATCTGAAACAATGTGTCAGAAGTTACTTAGCCCACAAATGCTGCTGCTTTTTAGATGCACAACTTTACGGGTTGTGATAAGCTCTGTGACGGCAAGAAATGGACAATGATTGCCTGGATATTACAGACACCCTCCCAGTGAGATTAAGTGTAAAGCCATTCTGAAGACAGAGCACATTATTATCAGGACTGTGAGAATGTCAGAGCTGAGTTTGAAAATTTTGCTGTAGCTACAGCATACATGCCAACTTATGAGGTCTTCCTTCCGGGAGGGGAGATCTTGCTGGCGATTTTTTTTTTTTTTTGGGGGGGGGGGGGGGGGGGGGGGCGTGGCCAAGTGGGACGCATCATGTGGCCTTACCCCCTAGGCTGTCTGAACCATTCTACTTTATTACAGTATTTATTCTATGTTTGAAGTGAGTGTAGCAATTTGTTAAGCACCTCACTACATCTCTCACAGCTATAGAACATTTATCTATGGTTATATTCAAAAGCATAATGTGACAGCGCAAACAGTCTACAACAACAGTCTATAAACAACTAGAATCCCGTGTGCTGCTATAGGTAAAGACTCCCGAAGGTAAATGTATGAAGCTCTGATCTCTGCAAGCTACTGGAAATCGGCGACTTTGCAGGGAAAATTTAAAGCGGTGAAGGCTTGTAAAGGCAAGTTTGTCGGATTCCGGCAGCTTGCAGAAATCAGAGTTTCATGCATTTACCCCCCCCCCCCCCCGATCTCTTATTGAAGTAATAAAAGGAAAAGACCTTCAGCGACAGTAGGGACTACTGTTGTTCAATAAAAAATTGCTCTGTACAAAGAAATGTATAAATGTCCAAACTGCTACAGTATGATAGTCCAAATGTAAAATGTCCTGATCTCCACAGATTCTGTATGTGTCTTTACCATGAAATACCAATGCACAGATGGATCTTGTTATCTTGGATCTTGGGATGCATCTCCACACCAATATGTAAACAGATTATTGACAGATGATTAGAGGGATCAGTTCATAAGGATACCAAGATAAGAATAACAGGCACTTACAGTTTAGTTGCATGTGTGTTGAGAGTTGGGCACACAATCTATTCAGTTCACGATGATCCTTGGAACGTCTTGAGTGTGGATTGAGCCCAGCTCACATGTATGTCATCAGCACCATATGTAGGAATAGGAATCCATGTTATAAAAATAAAAACATTTATTAAACAAACAAAATATCCACTCACATGTGAAAGCTCCGTGGCAATGGAAGGTTTGAAATGAACATTAATAGCATGTGCAGCAAAGCTGAGTAGCTCAACGCATTTCGTTGGTAAACAAGTTTTTCTTGAGGACCCCTTTTGATCACATACACATCTCCAGTATATACACGGACCTGTTGACAATCAGGAAGGAGATCTACAGTGATCTAACTGTAAGTGATTACTTTTTACTAGCCCTATTGTGTCACAACTACACTAATGTCCCTGCACTTGTTTGTGCTTTAATTAGATATGGCAAGAGATACAGACTCTGTATAGACTCTGCACAATAAACAGGAAAAGACACTTGGCCCTTTTGGATACATACAACACGTATTATATAAGAACATTAAAAATAAAGACTTTGCTATTGGATGACACTTTTGAAAATTCCAAGGACACTATTAGAGTATAGGTGTTTGATATGTAATTTATGCAATATAAGTACTAGATATAGATATGTATATATATATAGATAGATAACACAATCAGTGATTGAGCGCTATTAGCATTTTTCAAATAACAAGATTGTTGCTTTGTATCATTTTTATTTTATGTAATTAATTTTTTCCTTTTTTATTTCTATTCCTATGAATATGTCCATGATTGGATTTCATGTATATATTTATTTATATTCACGTAGAAATTAGTATAATCCCTACTGTGCGCTGAAGCTCTTTTCCTTTTATCTATGGTTACATAAACTTTGAGAAAGACTCACCAGTAGTTGAAACGCATTGGTGGAAGGGAGTTATATGACATTTATTTGGTGTACGCTGCCAAGATTGGTTCCATCTGAATAAGAGGTATCCCTTTGCGTTTTCACCACCTTGGGGAGACTACAAACAAGATTGATAACACACTGCATGTTTGCTTCTGATTCTGGTAGTTGTTCCTACAGATACAAACCTTTTTTATATGAATTTTTTGATAATTATTGTAATGTGGTTCTAACTTTTTTTAACATGTTCAAATATTTGTGAGTTTAAAACAATATTGCACCAGATATTTTTACTTTTTCTGCATATCTCCTATACATCTATGATGAGGATCTAAGACATGTACATCACATGCGGGGAAGATTGCTGTATCATAAAGACATTTACTGAAGGCTACATATAAAGAACAAGTTAACCCGTGCATGATACTCATGCATTCTAGTCAAATCAAGATACTTAAGGTCTTAAAAAGGTTCTTGTCATGCATTTGGGTCTAGCCCAGGCCTCCTCAGGGGAAGATCTTTACTTCCCGACGCAAGCGCCCTTTTTAATGTGTGTTCATGAGGTAAAATTACCTCACGAAAATGAGTTTGACCCCTCAACTCGTAAATTTAGCCTTTACTACCCCTCCCACGGGGGGAAGGGGGGATGATGGAAGTTAACTGACTTGACTATTCAAATTTTTTTGTCAAATAATGTCAGTATACCAAATTTCAGGTCAATTGGATGAGCCCTTTCTGAGAAAATAGTTTTTTCCACACACACACACACACACTAACGCACGCCTCTACACATGTGTGTTCATGAGGTAAAATTACCTCACGAAAATGAGTTTGAGCCCTACCAAATTTCAGCCCTTTTTGATTTTTTTTCCCCACACACACTAAGAATTTAGTAGGTCAGTGTATAACTCTGCCCAGCAGGTGGCGCTGCAACTTGTTTTTTTTTTTTTTTCACACACAGACGCCACTAAGCATTTATATATTAGATTGTTCCTGTAAGTTTATTACCACTAGGTGGATTCATGTTTGTAAGATAGGGTGCACTGTGTATCAATATGAAGATTGAATAACACTTAAAAAAAATATTTTGTGAGCTGATTACCATTGGAGGTGCTTATTTGGAGCACTCGAGAACACAAATCCTTAGGAGCATACTTTATATTTTATAAATATGTATGTACAGAATTTTCTTTTCTATGTACCATATGTTTATTGAGTTGGATTAAATATATGGAAATTAAGACGATATAGAGATCTTGTCACCGCGTTTGAAATAAGTATACCATATATATTTCTCATATTTTGGGCACTAAGAATTTAGACAGAAACTTGGCTGACTTTATTTATTTCTATTATTTATGTATAGCATTCAGTCATAGTTAAATCATATAGTTCAAATATGTTGATTTATAGACTCTTCTCTGTCTGAAGAGAGTGTAGGAAGTTGTTAAGCACTTGTAATATGTATATATAATTGATAAAAAAAAAAGTAAAAATCATATATATTTACGGCATACTAATAGGACCATAGTAGAAAATACTTGTTGTACCATTTGTACAGGATGAGCGCTTGAAATGGTTATGTATGTCTAAATCATTATATTGAGATGACATATAACTATATCTGGTTGCTGTATAGATTTGATTATTGATTTGATCTTTGTTGTGAGCAGTTCAGTGATCGAAGTGGGGCACAGTGTGATGGAGAGGGCACCTTGGGATGGAAGGACAAATTGTAATGGATGGGCACGGTGTGATGAAGGTAGGCATAGTGTGATGAAGGAGCGCACAGTGTGATGGAGAGGGCACAGTGTGATATGAAGGGGGCACAGTGTGATATGAAGGGGGCACAGTGTGATGATCGAGGGGCCAAAGTGAGAATTCACTAGTGAGAGGGAATAATAGGAGCAGGAGGAGGGATAGAAAGAGAGGATCAAGGAGTAAGGCAGAAGCGAGAGAAGGGGGATGTGAGGCATAGGGAGAGCAGGTAGGAAGGAAGAGAGGGGGATACCTGCAATAAAGATAGGGACAAATAGGAAAAGAGAAGGGAAATAAGGGAAAGATAAAGGGTAAAATGGAAGATATAAGGAAAGTTGTATTATACTATTATGAAGATATGAGGGAAAATGTAAGTACACAAAGGAGACAGGAGGGAAAGGTGGAGGGACACAGAGGAAAGATAATTAGACACAGGAAAGGTGGGGGACACAGGCTGGATAGCCTTGCATCATTTAATATGTTTTAGATTATACTATATATGTTAAAATGCATCTAAAATTAATTCCACTCTATCAAAATCCGTTATCCCTAGGTGGCCCCCAGGATCCCTACTGTTCATTTCAAAGTGAAAGTTCCATACCAGCAATTCTAAATTTCCACTTCGTCCATTGGAGCAATTCAAATATGTATATCTTGTTATGTATCAATCATTGAATGCTGTATTCAGTAGAAGTTTTATAGTCCATTTAAATATGGTCTCTGTTGGAAAATAAAAGTATTTTGAAAGAAAATTCTGGTTTAATTGCTACTATTCCTTGATAAGACTTACATAAAGGCCTATACAGTTGACAAGTGCTGTGGTACAGATGCAGGTTCTGCAAAGGTGTAATGAGCCTATGGACTTGTCCATATATTTTATACTGGCCATAACAGGTTAATGAGACTTTATTTTGGATATATATCTGTACATATGTTTATAACTAATGTTGTATACACTTGCATACAGGAACAAATAGATGACATAAATAGCATATAAAGAACGTCTAGTATTGATTTGCTCTGTAAAAATTACTGTATTTCCTAGTGCTTACATTGTACATTTATAAAACAGAGAACATAGGATGCAACATTATAGATCTAAATATGAACACAAACAAAGACGTGGCTTTCTGCAGAATTGTTGGACAGATGGTCGCGAGTATGTACATACTTCCACATTTGCACAACATCATTCCATCGTTGATTGTGATTTTTAGAAAGTTTAGAAAGCCAAATCAAACGATGCTATGATACATGATTAAAACATGATCTTGGGAGCTCACTTTAGCAATATCTGATCAAACGGTCGTTTATCGTGTTATTTGCACAATAATTGCATAAGTGTGTACCCTGCTGTAGACTATCATAAGGGCAAGCCCTGATTTTGAAGTAGTCAGTATTTGGAGTCAAATCCCTACATTGTGCTTTATGCTATTTTCTGTCATTGATTTTTACTTTTTTTAAATTGCAAAGTATGTAGCACCATCTACAGGCAGTTACTTTGATCTGCATGGTAAATACATAATTGTCAAAAGCTGTAATACTTTATTAAAACAAGAACCACATGTGGGGAGGCATCAATATTTTTACCCGGATACTGTAAAAATCTGGGAGACTCAGGACACAAGGATAAAAAAATATTACAGGAAGAATGTGTCAATTTGTTGCTATGGACTTGAGATGGTGGAGCGGCATTGCCAGGCCTTTGTGACATGATCACACCCACTCTATGGGGTGGCCACACCATCTCTCATGACCACCCATGGGGAGTTTTTGACCATGTTGACAGGTGTGACATAACTACATAGAGATTCTTCCTTTCCATGTTCTACATATTTTAGATGATTAAACAACTTAAGCTTTACTACATCAAACTAGGGATGAGCGCACTCGGATTTATGAAATCCGAGCCCACCCGAACGTTGCGGATCCGAGTCGGATCCGAGACAGATCCGGGTATTGGCGCCAAATTCAAAAGTGAAACTGAGGCTCTGACTCATAATCCCGTTGTCGGATCTCGCGATACTCGGATCCTATAAATTCCCCGCTAGTCGCCGCCATCTTCACTCGGGCATTGATCAGGGTAGAGGGAGGGTGTGTTAGGTGGTCCTCTGTGCTGTTTAGTTCTGTGCTGTTTAGTTCTGCGCTGTGCTGTGCTGTGCTGTGCTGTGCTGTGTTCTGCAGTATCAGTCCAGTGGTGCTGTGTGCTGTGCTCTGTCCTTCTGAGGTCAGTGGTGCTGCTGGGTCCTGTGCTGTGTCCTGTTCAGTCCAGTGGTGCTGTGTCCTGTGCTCTGTGCTTCTAAGGGCATAGTTATTTCCCCAATATTCCCCTGTGTTTAAAAAAATAAAAAAAAGTTTTTTTAAAAAATACCAAAAACTACTTTAATTTTTTTTAATTACCACAAAATTTGCACAACCAATCCTGCAGTATAAGCCCATTGGTACTGCAATATTACCAAGTTCACACATTCAGCAGTAAAAGTCCAGTGGTACTGCAATATTACAAAGTTTACACATTCTGCAGTATCAGTCCAGTGGTGCTGTGTCCTGTGCTCTGTCCTGCTGAGTTCCGTAGTGCTGCTGGGTCCTGTGCCGTGTCCTGTTCAGTCCAGTGGTGCTGTGTCCTGTGCTCTGTGCTTCTAAGGGCATAGTTATTTCCCCACTATTCCCAAGTTTTTTAAAAATAAAAAAAAAGTAAAAAAAAATAAAAATTTAAAAAAAAATAAATATATAATAATTATAACCAAATTTGCAAAACCAATCCAGCAGTATAAGTCCATTGGTACTGCAATATTACCAAGTTCACACATTCTGCAGTATCTTGTGCTACATATAATGGAGACCAAAAATTTGGAGGATAAAGTAGGGAAAGATCAAGACCCACTTCCTCCTAATGCTGAAGCTGCTGCCACTAGTCATGACATAGACGATGAAATGCCATCAACGTCGTCTTCCAAGCCCGATGCCCAATCTCGTAGTACCGGGCATGTAAAATCCAAAAAGCCCAAGTTAAGAAAAAGTAGCAAAAAGAGAAACTTTAAATCATCTGAGGAGAAACGTAAAGTTGCCAATATGCCATTTACGACACGGAGTGGCAAGGAACGGCTTAGGCCCTGGCCCGTGTTCATGACTAGTGGTTCAGCTTCACCCACGGATCTTAGCCCTCCTCCTCCTCCCCCCCCCTACAAAAAATTGAAGAGAGTTATGCTGTCAGCAACAAAACAGCAAACAACTCTGCCTTCTAAAGAGAAATTATCACAAATCCACAAGGCGAGTCCAAGGATGTTGGTGGTTGTCAAGCCTGACCTTCCCATCACTGTACGGGAAGAGGTGGCTCGGGAGGAGGCTATTGATGATGTAGCTGGCGCTGTGGAGGAACTTGATGATGAGGATGGTGATGTGGTTATTGTAAATGAGGCACCAGGGGGGGAAACAGCTGATGTCCATGGATGAAAAAGCCCATCGTCATGCCTGGTCAGAAGACCAAAAAATGCACCTCTTCGGTCTGGAGTTATTTTTATCCAAATCCAGACAACCAATGTATGGCCATATGTAGCTTATGTAAAGCTCAAATAAGCAGGGGTAAGGATCTTGCCCACCTAGGAACATCCTCCCTTATACGTCACCTGAATAACCTTCATAGTTCAGTGGTTAGTTCAGGAACTGGGGCTAGGACCCTCATCGGTACAGGGACACCTAAATCCCGTGGTCCAGTTGGATACACACCAGCAACACCCTCCTCGTCAACTTCCTCCACAATCTCCATCAGATTCAGTCCTGCAGCCCAAGTCAGCAGCCAGACTGAGTCCTCCTCAATACGGGATTCATCCGAGGAATCCTGCAGCGGTACGCCTACTACTGCCACTGCTGCTGTTGCTGCTGTTAGTCGGTCATCTTCCCAGAGGGGAAGTCGTAAGACCGCTAAGTCTTTCACAAAACAATTGACCGTCCAACAGTCGTTTGCCATGACCACAAAATACGATAGTAGTCACCCTATTGCAAAGCGTATAACTGCGGCTGTAACTGCAATGTTGGTGTTAGACGTGCGCCCGGTGTCCGCCATCAGTGGAGTGGGATTTAGAGGGTTGATGGAGGTATTGTGTCCCCGGTACCAAATCCCCTCGAGATTCCACTTCACTAGGCAGGCGATACCAAAAATGTACAGAGAAGTACGATCAAGTGTCCTCAGTGCTCTTAAAAATGCGGTTGTACCCACTGTCCACTTAACCACGGACATGTGGACAAGTGGTTCTGGGCAAACGAAGGACTATATGACTGTGACAGCCCACTGGGTAGATGCATCCCCTTCCGCAGCAACAGCAACAGCTGCATCAGTAGCAGCATCTACAAAATGGCTGCTCATGCAAAGGCAGGCAACATTGTGCATTACAGGCTTTAATAAGAGGCACAACGCTGACAACATATTAGAGAAAATGAGGGAAATTATCTCCCAGTGGCTTACCCCACTTAGACTCTCATGGGGATTTGTGGTGTCAGACAATGCCAGTAACATTGTGCGGGCATTAAATATGGGCAATTTCCAGCACGTCCCATGTTTTGCCCACACCATTAATTTGGTGGTGCAGCATTACCTCAAGAGTGACAGGGGTGTGCAGGAGATGCTTGCGGTGGCGCGCAAAATTGCTGGACACTTTCGGCATTCAGCCAGTGCCTACCGCAGACTAGAGGCACATCAAAAAAGCATGAACCTGCCCTGCCATCACCTCAAACAAGAGGTTGTGACGCGCTGGAACTCCACCCTCTATATGCTGCAGAGGATGGAGGAGCAGCAAAAGGCCATTCAGGCCTACACAGCCACCTACGACATAGGCAAAGGAGTGGGGATGCGCCTCAGTCAAGCGCAGTGGAGACTGATTTCCGTGTTGTGCAAGGTTCTGCAGCCATTTGAACTTGCCACACGAGAAGTCAGTTCCGACACTGCCAGCTTGAGTCAGGTCATTCCCCTGATCAGGCTGTTGCAGAAGCAGCTGGAGAAAGTGAGGGAGGAGCTGGTAAGCCATTGCGATTACACCAAGCATGTAGCTCTTGTGGATGTAGCCCTTCGTACGCTTTGCCAGGATCCGAGGGTGGTCACTCTTTTAAAGTCAGAGGAATACATTCTGGCCACCGTGCTCGATCCTCGGTTTAAAGCGTATGTTGTGTCTCTGTTTCCGGCGGACACAAGTCTACAGCGGTGCAAAGACCTGCTGGTCAGGAGATTGTCCTCTGAAGAGGACCGTGACATGCCAACAGCTCCACCCTCATTTTCTTCCACATCTATGGCTGCGAGGAAAAAGCTCAGTTTTCCCAAAAGAGGCACTGGCGGGGATGCTGATAACATCTGGTCCGGACTGAAGGACCTGCCAACCATTGCAGACATGTCTACTCTCGCTGCATTGGATGCTGTCACAATAGAAAAAATTATGTGGATGATTACTTTGCTGACACCATCCAAGTAGACATGTCAGACAGTCCATATTGTTACTGGCAGGAAAAAAAGGCAGTTTGGAAGCCCCTGTATAAACTGGCTCTATTTTACCTGAGTTGTCCCCCTCCAGTGTGTACTCGGAAAGAGTTTTTAGTGCAGCGGGGAACCTGGTCAGTGAGCGGCGAAGGAGGTTGCTTCCTCACAACGTTGAAAAAATGATGTTTATAAAAATGAATAATCAATTCCTCAATGAAGTACAGCACTGCCCTCCAGATACTACAGAGGGACCTGTGGTTGTGGAGTCCAGCGGGGACGAATTGATAATGTGTGATGAGGAGGAAGTACACACTGTAGGGGGAGAGGAATCAGAGGTTGAGGATGAGGACGACATCTTGCCTCAGTAGAGCCTGTTTAGTCTGTACAGGGAGAGATGAATAGCTTTTTTGGTGTGGGGGCCCAAACAAACCAATCATTTCAGCCAAAGTTGTTTGGTAGGCCCTGTCGCTGAAATGATTGGTTTGTTAAAGTGTGCATGTCCTATTTCAACAACATAAGGGTGGGTGTGAGGGCCCCAAGGACAATTCCATCTTGGACCTTTTTTTTTTGCATTATATGACCAATCAACAGTCGTTTGCCATGTTCAAAAAGTAAAACCAAATTTAAAAAAATAAAAAAAATACAAGAAATTAAACCAAAAGTAAAATGCAGTGTCATAATTTAAAACAAGAGGTATTGACGTGCTCTAAAACTACTGTATTGTTGTTTATATTTTATAAACACTACACTTGAAAGCTTGAGTCTTTCAATAAAAAAGTAACTGTCCATTGCACGAATATTTGCAACAGGGACAATTTTAGGGTTAAGAAAGTCAACTGATAACACTTCGACGCTGTCTGTCTTTATAAACACTACACTTGGAAGTTGGAGGAGGTATTGTGGCCCCGGCACCAAATTTACTACCGGGGCCACTCCACTGTGCAGTCCATATTTAGGTGTATCAGATATTAAACAACGGTGACAGTTGATGCCCAATTTTTTAATTATATTGTGGCCTCGGTACCAAATTGTGTACCGGGGCCACCACACTACGCAGTCCAGATACTTGTTTGGTGGAATTCAGACCAGTTGAGGGTTTTATTATTATTATATTGTGTGGACCACTCTATCTATACCACACTACAACTCTATATACCACTCTATTTCATACTTTAATTCTATTTAATACTTTAATTCTATTTCATACTTTAATTCTATTTCATACTTTAATTCTATTTCATACTTTAATTCTATTACTAATTACCATAAAGAGGAACAAAATAAACCAATTTTACCAAAAGTATAATATGACTTAGACTTACAAACACTACACTTGAAAGATCGTGCCTTTAAATGAAAAAGTCAGTCTTCATTGCACGACTATGTGCAACAGGGACAGTTTTTTGGGTTTACAAAGTCAAACAATAACACTTTGACCCTGTCTGTCTGGGATCTCAATGACGAATTGTCTGTACCATGTTTGGAGGAGGTATTGTGGCCCCGGTATCAAATTGGGTACCGGGGCCACCCCACTATGCAGTCCAGATACTTGTTTGGTGGAATTCTGACACGTGGAGGGTTTTTTAATTATATTGTGGCCTCGGTACCAAATTGTGTACCGGGGCCACCACACTACGCAGTCAAGATAGATAGATGCGTATCATAGATAAAGTACATTCAGTGGTGTGGGGCAAATTGAAAAATATTCAAAATGCACTGACATTATCAAAAACAAGAGGTTGTCACACGCTAAAACTCCAACATGTATATGATGGAGAGGATGGAGGAGCAGCCGTATGTGTAGTGTAATGCAGATCTGTTGAAGGTTTTTTATATATTTTATTGTGGTGCCCAGTGCCCACTCCTCTACGCAGTCCAGGTACATTTATTGGTGCGATTCATAAAAGTTTAGGGTTTTTAAGATATTGTGGTGACCCACTCCTCTACGCAGTCCAGGTACATTTATTGGTGCGATTCATAAAAGTTCAGGGTTTTTAATATATATTGTGGTGACCCACTCCTCTACGCAGTCCAGGTACAATTATTGGTGCGAATCATAAAAGTTCAGGGTTTTTAATATATTGTGGTGACCCACTCCTCTACGCAGTCCAGGTACATTTATTGGTGCGATTCATAAAAGTTCTGGGTTTTTAAGATATTGTGGTGACCCACTCCTCTACGCAGTCCAGGTACATTTATTGGTGCGAATCATAAAAGTTCAGGGTTTTTAATATATATTGTGGTGACCCACTCCTCTACGCAGTCCAGGTACATTTATTGGTGCGATTCATAAAAGTTCAGGGTTTTTAATATATATTGTGGTGACCCACTCCTCTACGCAGTCCAGGTACATTTATTGGTGCGATTCATAAAAGTTCTGGGTTTTTAAGATATTGTGGTGACCCACTCCTCTACGCAGTCCAGGTACATTTATTGGTGCGAATCATAAAAGTTCAGGGTTTTTAATATATATTGTGGTGACCCACTCCTCTACGCAGTCCAGGTACATTTATTGGTGCGATTCATAAAAGTTCAGGGTTTTTAATATATATTGTGGTGACCCACTCCTCTACGCAGTCCAGGTACAATTATTGGTGCGAATCATAAAAGTTCAGGGTTTTTAATATATTGTGGTGACCCACTCCTCTACGCAGTCCAGGTACATTTATTGGTGCGATTCATAAAAGTTCTGGGTTTTTAAGATATTGTGGTGACCCACTCCTCTACGCAGTCCAGGTACATTTATTGGTGCGAATCATAAAAGTTCAGGGTTTTTAATATATATTGTGGTGACCCACTCCTCTACGCAGTCCAGGTACATTTATTGGTGCGATTCATAAAAGTTCAGGGTTTTTAATATATATTGTGGTGACCCACTCCTCTACGCAGTCCAGGTACAATTATTGGTGCGAATCATAAAAGTTCAGGGTTTTTAATATATTGTGGTGACCCACTCCTCTACGCAGTCCAGGTACATTTATTGGTGCGATTCATAAAAGTTCTGGGTTTTTAAGATATTGTGGTGACCCACTCCTCTACGCAGTCCAGGTACATTTATTGGTGCGAATCATAAAAGTTCAGGGTTTTTAATATATATTGTGGTGACCCACTCCTCTACGCAGTCCAGGTACATTTATTGGTGCGAATCATAAAAGTTCAGGGTTTTTAATATATATTGTGGTGACCCACTCCTCTAGGCAGTCCAGGTACATTTATTGGTGCGAATCATAAAAGTTCAGGGTTTTTAATATATATTGTGGTGACCCACTCCTCTACGCAGTCCAGGTACATTTATTGGTGCGATTCATAAAAGTTCAGGGTTTTTAATATATATTGTGGTGACCCACTCCTCTACGCAGTCCAGGTACATTTATTGGTGCGAATCATAAAAGTTCAGGGTTTTTAATATATATTGTGGTGACCCACTCCTCTACGCAGTCCAGAAAGATACCTTGTTGCAACGTTTTGGACTAATAACTATATTGTGAGGTGTTCAGAATACACTGTAAATTAGTGGAAATGCTCGTTATTGAATGTTATTGAGGTTAATAATAGCCTAGGAGTGAAAATAAGCCCAAAAACTTGATTTTTAAACTTTTTATGTTTTTTTGCAAAAAAATCCGAATCCAAAACCTTAAATCCGAACCGAGACCTTTCGTCAAGTGTTTTGCGAGACAAATCCGAACCTCAAAAATAACGAAAATCCGGACCAAAAACACAAAACACGAGACCTCAAAAGTCGCCGGTGCACATCCCTACATCAAACGAGTATATTTTGGCCAATGTGACCCTCAGACAAAAAGGTTGTGCACACCTGCTTTAATACATTTGGAAAGATGCATAGACAAGAGTAGAAAAATAAATTAATAAGAAAATTGAGTTTGTAACACTACCTGAGCACTTCCATTGACTCCATTTTGCAGGGCAATATGATTTATAGGGCAGGAGTGAGCGTGATATACCGCCCAACTTTCCCGCTAGTAGGAAAAATTGTCCTGGCTTTTGGGACAGTTGGGAGGTATGTGCACAATATGCACAACAAAATAATTTGGCATGCAGACAGAACTAATGTTAGTTTTCATGTTTGGTAGAGGACTGCAGAACCACTGCTATTGTGGTCGCTGTTATTGTTGGATGAAATGACAGATAATGTTCTGTTTCTGGAAAGGAGAAAATAGCTACGAGGATGGACCAGCTCGACGAGGTGGCAGGACAAAATGATTATAGGAAAGGGTCCAGTATCCAGGGCCAACATGTTTGTGGGAGTCTAATCTGTATAATGGCCATTCATCTATAACAATAGGCTTCTGGACCAAACAACTTCCAGGAGCCCAGAGGATCTGCACACCCCTAGAAAACTGGCTGCTCATCATCATCATCATCATCATTTATTTATATAGCGCCAGCAGACAATAAACAGTAATAAAACAATACTTGGTAATACATACATACGTAGAGGTAAGAAGGCCCCGATCACAAGCTTACAATCTATGGGACAATGGTTTGATACACAAGTGTAAGTGCTATATCATATTGAATATTTGTCCAGCTAGAATGGAAAGGTTACAAAGTATTTAGTGGGCTGTGTGATCAGTCACACAACTATGTTGGTCAGAGGGTTGTTGCCTTGTGTTAGCTGTGTACAGGGTGGTAATAGGGTAACCTAGTGAGATTAAGAGGGTGGTAGAGGAATACTATAAGCTTCTCTGAAGAGGTGGGTTTTCAGAGAACGCTTGAAGGTTTGAAGACTAGAGGAAAGTCTTGTGGTGCGAGGCAGTGAATTCCATAAAGTGGGTGCCGTCCAAAAAAAGTACTGTAACCAAGAATGGGAGGAAGTGAGAAGAAAGGAAGAGAGATGCAGATCTTGTGCAGAATGGAGGTGTCGAGTTGGGAGATATTTTGAGACAAGTGAGGAGATGTATGTTGGTGCGATTTTGTTGATCGCCTTGTATGTTAGTAGACAAATTTTATATTGGATTCCTTGAAAAACAGGCAACCAATGTAGAGACTGACAGAGTGGCTCAGCAGATGTAAAACGATTCGCAAGAAAAATCAATCTAGCCACTGCGTGCAAAATAGTTTGTAGGGGCTCGAGTCTGATTTTGGGAAGACCAGTAAGGAGGGAATTACAATAGTCGATGCGGGAGATGACGAGTGCCTGAATTATAGTTTTTGCAGTGTCTTGTGTGAGATATGTACATATTCAGGAAATGTTTTTTAGATGTATGCAACATGATGTAAATATAGATTTTATGTGGGGATCAAAGGATAGTTGCAAGTCAAGGATTACACTTAGGCAGCGAGCTTGCAGGGTGGGATTTATGGTCATGTTGTTAACAAAAATAGAAATGTCAGGCAGTAAGCTTCTATTGTTGGGTGGAAATATTAATCAATTCTGTTTTTGAAAGATTGAGAATTAGTCAGACAGTCAGTAACGCGAGACAACATAGATGGTGAGAGATCAGAAGAGGATAGATAAATTTGTGTATCATCCACATAGAGTTGATTCCCATAGATTGTAAGCTTGCGAGCAGGGCCTTCTCACCTCTTTGTCTGTTTTACCCAGTTTGTTTATTAGTTTATTATGTTTGTCCCCAATTGTAAAGCGCTACGGAATATGTTGGCGCTATATAAATAAATGATGATGATGATGATGATGATGATACTGAAATCCAAAGGAGTTTATTAGTTTTCCTAGGGTAGTGGTGTAGATAGAAAATAGCAGAGGACCTAGGACTGAGCCTTGTGATACTCCAACTGATAAAGGAAGAAGAGTGGAGGTTGCTCCAGAGAAATTAACACTGAAAGAGCGATTAGATAGGTAGGATGAGATCCAGGAAATTACAGTGTCTTGAAGACCTAGGGATTGCAGCGTCTGTATGAGGAGACAGTAGTCAAGAGTGTCAAATGCAGCAGAGAGATCCAGGAGAATTAGAACAGAGTAATCAACTTTAGTTTTAGCTGTGATCAGATCATTGACAAGCTTGGTCAGCGCAGTCTCTGTGGAGTGTTGAGAGCGAAAGCCTTTTTGAAGAGGATCCAATAGGTTGTTTGCAGAAAGGAAACGTGTGAGGCAAGTGTAGGCAATTCTCTTGAGAAGTTTGGAGGGGCATGGGAGCTGAGAGATGGGGCAGTAATTTGAGAGAGAGTTTGGGTCAGAATTTTGTTTTTTTAGAATAGGAGTAATCACTGTGTGCTTGAATAGTGATGGAAAGATACCAGTAGAGAGAAATATTTTACAGATTTTAGTTAGAGGTGGAATAAGCACATTAGACAGGGATCTACCAATTTGTGAGGGTATGGGATCAAAAGGACAGGAGGTAGAGTAGGAAAATAAGAAGAGAGTAGAAACTTCCTCTTCATTTGTGGGATCAAATGAAGAGAAAGTGTCAGAGGATGCTGGGTAGGAATTGAGCGGATTGCTAGTCGAGGGAGATGATAGCATTTCAAGTTTGATCTTATCAATCTTGTCCTTGAAATAGGAAGCAAGATCCTGGGCACTGATGGTAGTCGGAGAATTTGGGGTGGGAGGATTGAGAATAGATTTAAATGTGTTAAAAAAGCGTTTGGGGTTAGAAGCCTGAGCATAGATGAGAGATTGGAAGTAAACTTGTTTAGCAGTATCCAGAGCACTTGGATAGGAGTGGTAGATAGCTTTTACAGCTTTACAGCAAGTGAAGACCACCATGGGAGGGCTGGCAAATTTTAGCCCGAGGGGCAAGACTCGACTCAGCAGTCTGTTAGGAACATTTTAAAGGAATAAAAAAAGGAAGGTGGCCCAGTGACCCAGCCCAAGGTAGCCCACTATGGGACCGGCCAGGTGGGCAGATGCTCCCTGCCCCTGGAGACCACCCACCACATAAAAAATTAGAGATGGGCGGGTCCGGTTCTCCGAGAACCAAACCCACCCGAACTTTGGGTATCCGAGTACCGAGCTGAGCAGCTCGGTACTCTCCCGCCCATTTCGAATCCAAATCGAGGCCGAACGTCATTGTGACGTCGTTGGATCTCGGGGCTCGGTTCTCGCGATACTTCAACTTTATAAATACACGCCTCCACAGCAATCCATCGCCATTTGACAGAGGGAGAGAGCAGGGTGTAGTCATAGGCTAATTAGAGCAGGGACAGAGAATACAATATTGTTCTTCCAATTGCTCTAACCAAAATCGCTAGTGCAGAGAGGAGGATAGAGGTTTATTATTTTTTCTTCATATTTGGCACTCCCCAGCGCTTTTGGGGTGTCCCCCATAATTGTGCATAAATATTTCTGGCTGTCAAAAGTCATATCTGTCAGCAGTATCTACTAAATAATTTTTAGCACTCCTCAGTGCTTTTGGGGTGTCCTCCCTAATTGTGCATTAATATTTCTGGCTGTCAAAAGTCATATCTGTCAGCAGTATCTACTAAATAATTTTTAGCACTCCTCAGTGCTTTTGGGGTGTCCTCCCTAATTGTGCATTAATATTTCTGGCTGTCAAAAGTCATAACTGTCAGCAGTATCTACTAAATAATTTTTAGCACTCCTCAGTGCTTTTGGGGTGTCCTCCCTAATTGTGCATTAATATTTCTGGCTGTCAAAAGTCATATCTGTCAGCAGTATCTACTAAATAATTTTTAGCACTCCTCAGTGCTTTTGGGGTGTCCTCCCTAACTGTGCATTAATATTTCTGGCTGTCAAAAGTCATATCTGTCAGCAGTATCTACTAAATAATTTTTAGCACTCCTCAGTGCTTTTGGGGTGTCCTCCCTAATTGTGCATTAATATTTCTGGCTGTCAAAAGTCATAACTGTCAGCAGTATCCACTAAATAATTTTTAGCACTCCTCAGTGCTTTTGGGGTGTCTTCCCTAATTGTGCATTAATATTTCTGGCTGTCAAAAGTCATATCTGTCAGCAGTATCTACTAAATAATTTTTAGCACTCCTCAGTGCTTTTGGGGTGTCCTCCCTAATTGTGCATTAATATTTCTGGCTGTCAAAAGTCATATCTGTCAGCAGTATCTACTAAATAATTTTTAGCACTCCTCAGTGCTTTTGGGGTGTCCTCCCTAATTGTGCATTAATATTTCTGGCTGTCAAAAGTCATATCTGTCAGCAGTATCTACCAAATAATTTTTAGCACTCCCCAGTGGTTTGCGCTCAGAATGGATTCAAAGCAGTCCACATATGATCTGAATGAGCAACCAGGTTCTGTCACCAGTCCTGATGTTAGTGTTCCCAGTATGTCATCTGGCCAAGGCGATGTCAAACAACAGAGTGTTTCCAAATTAGTGCAAAAAACAAAAACAAAAAAAAAATTTACTGTATTGAAGCGAAAAAGAAGTGTAACTGAGCAAAAGTTAAGTGACGATAAAAAAAAATTGCAAACATGCCATTCTAAACACGCAGTGGCAAAGAGAGAATGAGGCCTTCACCTTTGGGTATTAGTGGCAGATCCCAAAAAGTTACCCAGCCTACAATTGGTGCACAACTACTGTTACGCGTCAAAGCCGAGCTGCAAGATAACAGGGAGGCATTACAGGAGAATATTTGCTCTGATTCACAAATGACAACAATCCCTGTGGAGAGTCCATCCAACAGTGGGATGTCTAATCGTGAGCATTCTGCTGATGTGTGCCTTAAGAGCCTGAGTGTAGCCGGTGATACCCAAATTGAGGATGCCACTTTGGAATTAGAAGAGGATGAGGGGGAGATTTGTGTAGGCGACGAGGGCGCTAATGATGATGTTGATGATTATGATGCAGACAGATACCAAATTGCCTTTCTCAATTTCTATTTATATTCTAGATTATATAACGGCTGAATAGTTTTCTATTTTACTCCTAGTGGAGAGAGGATCTGATGCAGACAGATACCAAACTGCCTTTGTCCATTTCAATTTATATTATACAGTATATAACGGCTGAATTTATTAGTATTTTATACAAGTGGAGGGGGGCCTAGAGAGACAGAAACCAAACTGGCTTTCTCCATGTCAATTAATATTGTACATTCTATAACGGCTGGATTTTTTGGTATTTTATACAAGTGGAGGGGGGCCTAGAGAGACAGAAACCAAACTGGCTTTCTCCATGTCAATTAATATTGTACAGTCTATAATGGCTGAATTTTTTGTTTTTTTAAAAAAGTGGAGGGGGGCCTATAGAGACAGAAAGCAAACTGTCTTTTTTTATTTCTTTACATATTTAACTATAAGTGTAGGGTGTAATATACATCCAAAGACGATGGCTGCATTGCCAATATGCATAGATGGAGAGGAAGACAATCTGTTTTGTGTGTAGAATAAATGAAGGCCTACCAACGAAGAATTAAACAGTTTTTTTGGATGATTTATTACCTCAACAATTAGATTTCTTATCTCTAAAACAGTTGTAGCACTAAATTGGGTTATTTTAGGCACAAAAACATGTATTTTCCAACAAAATAGCAAAACAAAACCAAAACCAAAACCAAAACACGCAATGACGGTTTTGCAAAACCAAAACCAAAACCAAAACACGACGGTAATCCAGATCCAAAACCGAATCCAAAACCAAAACACGGGGGTCAGTGACCATCTCTATAAAAAATACCACTCACAGTTCACACTGATTTACTTATTGCTGGGTGGGTAACAAATGAAGAAACTACAATGGCTAAAAGTCAGACTTTACTAAACGAAAGTGATGCTTTGAAGACAAGTAGACACATTTCTACATTTGAAATCCGAGACATTTCTAATCAATTAGCTGAACTGGTCACTTTCACTTCTGATCAAAAAAAGCGGTCACATACCAACTCCAGCCCTCCCCAGTGAAGGAGGTTCCACTTTTCAAACAATGATGAGAAACAAAAAGTGTAGTGTACATGAGCCTGTAAAGGTGGTGCAGAAAATATACTAAACTATAGGCTGTAATGATGGTTCTTTGAGAAGCACAAGGGTACTCCACTTACTTTTATACAGATAATTGGGATGTGTCACAATCTTGCCTTCCAGAGACTAAGGGCTAGATTTACTAAGCTGCGGGTTTGAAAAAGTGGGGATGTTGCCTATAGCAACCAATCAGATTCTAGCTGTCATTTTGTAGAAGGTACTAAATAAATGAAAGCTAGAATCTGATTGGTTGCCATAGGCAACATCCCCACTTTTTCAAACTCGCAGCTTAGTAAATCTAGCCCTAAGTCTAAGTCTACGCTCAGTAGGTATTCCTGGCTTTTAGTTCTCCAACTGTGCCTGATGAGTCGTGATTACTACCCTTTAAGTAAGCAACTTTGCTAGGTTTATTACTTTACTGCAATCTTTGAGTCCTTCTGCTGAACCCTCTGACTGATATTCCAGATACCTGAACTTTGGCTAAACCTCTGATGTAATGGGTTTCCATTATCCCTGACCTTGGTTTGTTATTTGGACTATGCTTTTGTGTGCAGTTCAGTTACACTAGCCTTGTTTCCTACTCAACATATTTACAAGTATTTCCAGTGTTTTCTGTATACAGTATTTAAGCTCCCGTGGCTACAGTGTGTCTCCAGCCCTGCTATTGCTCAGCCTGGTTACTTGCATTGCTTACTCCAGCCTTGATTCCTACTCAGTATATTACCAGTGTGTTCCTGTATGCCATCTATAAGCTCCTGTGACTACTTTGGGTGTCCAATCCTGCTATTGCTTAGGCTGGTCACGTGAATCAGCTATTCCTGTCTTGTTTTCTGTTAAGTGTATCTGCAAGTATTACTAGTGGGCTTCTGTATGCAATCCTCAACTTCTGTGACACCTGAACCAGTATCTTCAGCCCTGCTATTGTTCAGCCTGGAATCCTGCATTACTCCTGCCACCTTGTCCAGCTGGTCCATCCTCTGAACTCATTTATCATTATTTATGTAGCTGTTTATACTGCAGACCGGATTCATGTCTACCATGTGATAAAGAGCTCTGATTTTATAAAAACATCTGCCGTATGGTCTTCAGTTCTGGGACTTCACAGTTTTGTGACAGTTTGACCTAGTTCTCCATCATGTACCTCGCTTGGGACCCATCTGACTCTGACCTTATTGCCTGATCTGATAAGAGGTCTTTCAGTTCCTGCCCTGACCAGCCCAACATCATTAAAGTACCCTGCTAATAAGTCACTGGGATGAAGTGCCAGCTGGTGAAGAATTCAGGCCTATTGGTGATCCACATTCATGTCTTATAGAAAAGCACAAGGTAGCAGTTCCACCAGGTATGAGCCACAGATGCTGAGAATGATAAACAGTACAGTCTATGCCAGTGGTTCCCAAACATTTTTAGTTTGCGGCACCCTTAGAGTCTCCATAATTTTTTCAAGACACCCCTCCAAAATAATTACCGAGCAGTCCCGTTTTATAAGTAGTTGGGTCAAAAAAACGTAATAAGTATTTAGGTCAGGACAGAAATACTTATTTAGTTGTATGCAAAAATAATACACATAAATCCAAGGGAAAATAATATATTTATATTTTTTTTTCAATTATATTTCTGTCAAAGAATAATTTACAGCTAACTCACACTGTGCCCTCCTTCATCTCCACACACTCTGTGACCACCTTCATCTCCACACACTCTGTGACCGCCTTCATCTCCACACACTCTGTGCCTCCCTTCATCTCCACTCACTCTGTGCCTCCCTTCATCTCCACTCACTCTGCTCCCTCTGCATCCTCCTCTCACTCGGCCCCCTCTGCATCATCCACTCACTCTGCCCCCTCTGCATCATCCACTCACTCTGCCCCCTCTACATCCTCACTCTGCCCCCTCTGCATCTCGGGGGCCAGGTAGAGAAAAAAACAAAAAAACAAAAGCCAATCCGGCGGCTGTCAGGACCAAGCATCCTCCTCTCTCCTGCCGCTTGTCACTGAATGTCGGGCGTGATGACATCATGCCCGACATTCAGTGAGAAACGAGGAGGGTGGATGCTGGGTCCCGGGCGCTGCCGGATTGGTAAGGTTTTTTTTGTTTTGTTTTTCTCTACCTGGCCGCGGCACCCCTGTGACCCACGGCACACACTTTGGGAACCTAGGGTCTATGCAACAAGTTTAATAATGTAATGCCAGTAGTGACCTGTATGGAGATGGCACTGGAGAGCAGCAAAGTGCATGGAATGGAGCAGAAGCCAGATCGAGCTCTAAATCAGGACGATGAAACACAGTAAACACAGGTGAGTCCTATGGAGCAGACAGCGGGCACCACCTGGGGCTCTTTATCATCATCAGCTATTTATTTAGTGTCACTATTTCAGCAGTGCTGTAAAGTGAATCCACTCACATCAGTCCCTACCCCATTGGAACTTACAGTCTAAATTCCCTAATACATACACATACACACACACACACACACACACATACACACACAGACACAGACACACACAGACTAAGGTACATTTTTTTATAGCAGATAATTAACTGACTTGTATGTTTTTGGAGTATGGGAGGAAACAGGAGCACCCGGAGGAAACCCACGCAAACACAGGGAGAACATACAATTAGGCTGAATTAGAATTGAACTAATGACCCCAGTGCTGTGAAGCAGAAGTGCTAACCACTAAGCCACGGTGCTGCCCACTCTTGGAGAAATGGCTACACATAGCTGCTCCTGGGCTCCGCGAGACAAAAAAGCTATAATGCTCTGTTACCTCCCTACATGGTAGTGCAGATTTAAGAAACATGTCTGGCTAACTGAAGCATGGTCAAAGTCCTCCATATGACAATCAGCATAAAAAAAAATATTCTAATAGAATGCATTCATTTATGCAGACGAGATGTAGTGAATGTTCGGGCTCCCACATCTTCAGACTTTTTACCCTCTACTATATTACAACATGCAGAAAGCAGATTTTACAATTTGCTAAGTCATTTTGATAGAGAAAGATTTCTCAGGATTTCTCAGTGATACCATCTCCCATATGACTGGTGTCCTTATTAAGTGTAAGCACATGTAATAAAGAGATGCTCTGAGTATATTGCCTGCACTGGAAAAATCAATAACAATTCTATAATTCTTAAAGTCTTTTATTACGATCTCTAGTAAAATAAAGAGCAGAAATATGAGCCAATTGAGTTCATATTTAGCAGCTGGCTGTCTCTCCTTTGTAGTACAGCAGCATCGATAAAACAACATGTTAATGCCATCTCCTCCATCTAAAATTATATGAATGTATGTTAGGGACTTTAGACTGTAAGCTCCAATGGGGCAGGGACTGATGTGAGTGAGTTCTCTGTACAGAGCTGCGGAATCAGTGGCGCTATATAAATAAATGGTGATGATGATGATGAAAATGACCAGTCATAGAAAAACAGTCATACATTGGGAGATGTAGCATTGTTTATATAGGAGGCTCAGGAGGGCATACTATAACCTAACCCTAAAATCCAATGCCTGTACAACAATAAGCTGGTTCCCGCAAAATTCAGTTTCATAAAAATTCAGTTATAATACTATGGACTGTAAAGCAATCTGATGCTTGAGACTCTGGAAATTCATAAGGACATGTTGAGTATTGTAAGACATAGATAGACAATTTGATACATAAGAGCATTTGCCCCCAGGCAACCCCTTTATTGAATGCAATCCACAGGGCACAGACACTGTTTAATATCTACCAGCATAGACCTAATTGCATTTATCATTTAAAAATAACTTGAAGGGAAACTTTGCTGATCAGTTGAATCTATATACATGGTTTGAGGATCTATTCATATAGACATTTACATGTATTTACAAAACATAATCATTTTGAAATTAAAAAAACAGGATGCTCATATAACCTGATGTTTGCTCAGGCCATAAAATCAACACCACACAAATTTTTGGATCCCAGATAAGGTATAACAGCTATAGAAACATGTCTTCACTTATTCATCTGAGTCTAAATTGTGGAAAAGACACCATTGAGAGTTAAAGTTTATGGGTAGAAATAAAGGACCTATAGTTTTAACAGAAAACAGATTTGATAAACAGTGTGTCTAACATCCTCGTTGGAGGACAATTTGTCATTCTCAACTGTACCTGATTTGTCCATCATCCTGTGAGATATTCCCGTGCCTTAAAGTCCAAAGAAGTTCTAGCTGTTGGCAGCATGCAGTGTGTATCACTCAGCTCATGGTGGAATTTCAAGCAGTAGACTACTTTCCAGAAAGTATTTTGAGTCTTGTAGGTCTCTGGCTGGCGCTCTTAATTTTGGGTTCCCATCATTTGAAAGACTAGGACACTCATGTGATCTAATGTTTTCTTATACCATAAAAGCCACCATAGACTTCCTGCTGGTCAGCAAATAAGATAGCAAGTATAGAAATCCCCGCTCATTCTGTAAACTAGGGTGCACCACGATTACGATTCACTGAATGATTCACTGTAAAGTAGGCATTCTAAGGTGAATAATCGATAAGAACAAGGGTCTACAACCTTATGATCTCCAGCTTTTACCAGATGTTACGCTATCAGATATCCAAATGGCTCCAAAGCACATTTATAACCAATCTCTAGTGGTGATGATATGCATAGGAGTGCACTTCTGCCATATTTTTTAAACCTTAAACTAAGAATACTACAATTTTGGATACATGAAAATAGGATCAGATGCATGGGGTGCAAATGAACTATAGATCACTAGTCTAACCACATTTTGAATATGGGGAACAGGTTTGAGGTCCTGTCTAAAAGGGGGCTCAAAGGTGAACAACTTTATTCATTGAGGGAATGACAGGGTTACAGTAATGGAAAGAATAGACAAATTTGAATTTACATTGCAAATGTGTGCCTTAGAGGTAGCCTAATTACTATAAGTATATCCAATGGCAATAAAAGATCTGTCTAATGAGCTATTTTAACTAGGACTGTGTTGATGACAAGGAGCATTCGCTTCAGCTGGAGGAAAGATGTTTTCACCATCATCATCAGTTCAGAAAGATTGGATGACTTTGGTATCTTCAGTTATGATTATTAGAATGCATTATTATAGTGGTTGATCTAGGGCAGGGGTAGGCAACCTGCGGCTCTCCAGGTGTTGTGAAACTACAAATCCCAGCATGCTTTGCCAGTAGATAACCAGCAGATAAGTGGCAAGACATGCTGGGATTTGTAGTTTCACAACACCTGGAGAGCCGCAGGTTGCCTACCCCTGATCTAGGGAGTTAATTTGATTGTCATTTAAGCGTTCAGGAAGAAATTTTGCTTGGTTTTGTTTTGCTCTCTTCTGGATCAACAAATCTAGTCCATGTAAGAAATTGTTGAAATTCATGGTCAGATGTCTTTTTTCAACTTTGCTAACTTTTGGTTCTATTTATTAAGATCTGGTGATAGGTAATTTTCCATCTCTGCTTATCGTAGCTATGTAATACAATGAAATACAATTGTTCAAAAAGTAAAACTTTCAAAAGCAATGCACCTCATCTAAATCTGTACTAATAATTAATTGATTTTATAAGACGTAATTTCAACAACAGTGTATGCAAGCCCTTAGAGTACTGGAAGATGAAGCTCATTTAGTGCTGTCTAAAATAGCTTGCTCTCAGCAACAAACCATTTCAGAATGTTGTAGAGATAGATGCTAGTGATACAAGTTCTAATATTCAGTTACATGGAGTATAAATACAAGTACACAGGAAAGGATCGATGTCTAAAAGGAGAACTGGAAACAATTATTGTAACATGAGACACAGGAGGCAACAGACGTAAAGGTATTATCTTCTCCACAGGCACACAAAAATAGTATCTTAATCACAAGGAGGGCACTGTTTTATCCTACTGTAACATCAAATTCTTTTCAGCTATTAATACCACTTTCTCTAATTCCCTTTTTTCTAATTATCTACTTACCTATTGTCTTATTATACCACTTCCAACATCCCTTCCACTATGGGTAGAACATGGTATTGCTGGGCCCCATAGCACAATTTGTGAGTGGGCATAGAAATTCCGGCCCACCCCTCCAGATGCCCCCAATCTGCTCTTCTGAGCATGTGTTGGAGCGGGTGTGCATATGTATGTGTGTGTACGTGTGTGTGAGCCTGCGCGCGCGTGTGTGTGTCTGTGTGTGTGTACTTGCATTCATATGCTTTTGGGGACATTGTCCTGTTTACACACCAACACTGTATGGACCTGAGTCGTGGTGGGGACAACAATTGAGGTCCCCACCAAGCTTCTCAAGGCTAATCAATGCAGGGGACCTTGCTGATATACTCAGCATAAAAATCTGGCAATTCCCCGCGAGTCACATTTGTCGAAACAAAAGTGTGCGTGTGTCCAATGTGGAGGGGAGAGTGTGTGAGCATCCCACCACTAGAGACCAGTATACCGTCCAAATGCATAGCAGGAGCAGGAAAAGGAAATGACTGCATCCTGCCGGCGCTATGTACACCAAGTGAGTAAAGATACAGTCAAATCTGTCTGCTGCTAAAGGTAAAGTGGGGACAGTAAAGCATGATAGAGCCCACCGGTAGCTCTGACTACAGCCCAGAGAGCAGTGGAGATGAGTATGACCCTGACACTTCGGAGGAGAGTGGTGATGCCCCGTTGCCCACCAGAGCAGCAAAGTGCAGGTACTGAGAGACAGGTTCTATGTATGACCATTCTCGACCTTTTGGTCAGAGAGACGACACGGTGTTTGTTCAAACACTATCCAGAAACAGTGATGGCTCCAGGGCATATAACAAAAAGCAGTACTGCCTGTACTGTGAGAAGGTCCTCTTAAAAATTGCCCAGCATATGGAGCATGTTCACTACAATGAGACTGAAGTAGCCTGGGCTCTGAAATTCCCCAAGCACTCGAAAGAAAGGTGCACGCAAATGGCACATCTTCGCACTAGGGGCAACTTTGCACACAATGATGAGGCAATGAGGGCAAGCCATGGCGTTCTGTTCCAGTGCAAACTTCCACACAAAGAGATGGATGCTAAAGACTTCATGCACTGTGTAGCCTGACAGGGCTTGCTTGCAAGTAAATACCTATGGCGACACATGAAGAGATGTAAGCTAAACCGAAGGAGCAACAAGCTCACACCTGGCAAGAATAAAGTCAGCCTGTTCCACCTGACATCAATGGTGGCTTTTGGGAGCTCTTGAGTGACATGACCCAGGATGAAGTCTTGGGGGTAAATGTATTAACCTCCGGATTCTTGAACTCCCGCGAGTTTGGTGTCTTCAGCGCTTAAATTTAAAGTGGCACTGCCTTGTAAAGGGAAACTTTCCTTTACAAGGCTGCGCCTCTTTAAATTTAAGCGCTGAAGACGCCGAACTCGCGGGAGTTCAAGAATCCGGAGGTTAATACATTTACCCCTTAGTCACAATCAAAAATGATCGATGCATCATGCAAATGGGACAGCATGTGTTCAACTGGGTCAGATCGGATGTTGGCAGGCACGAGTACATCCGTCAGAAGCTTAGAGAAATGGACAGGATATTGCTACAGGCCAGAAGAGCTACCCCTTTGGAGAGGATGGGAGATTTTATTGTCCCATCAAATTTTCTGCACGTAGTAGATGCTGTGAAGTGGGTAGGCACTCAAGATTGGCAACAGCCTGTAAAAGATAGCGAGCATTGTGAAGTGCTGAGCCATGATGGAGGGCTGCATTGCTGTGGTTGAAAACACACAAAATTTCAGGAAGCTATATGAGGCAAGATGAAACGAGTTGATCTCATCGGCTGCCTTGAAAACTCTTAAGGAGTCCAAGTGGAACATGGCTCAGCTCTTACCTTTCACGGAAGATGTGAAAAAGATGCACTTGTACCTCGATGAGAAGCAGCAAGTCTACCGAAGTGGTCTATCCACCGAGCCTACGATTAACCATTGGGCACTCCTTGCAAAAGTCACCCTGGCACAGGTGATCTTGTTCAATCGAAGAAGGGAAAGGGAAGTTTAAAAAATGTTGGTGACTACCTTCTTCTCAAGAGATACCTTGGATCTACACGAAGATGTTTCCCTAGCGCTTTCCGAAGTTGAGATAAATCTCTGCTGGCACTTCACTCGCATTGAAATCCGAGGAAAACAAGGGAGAAAAGTTCCCACCCTGCTGACACCACCCATGAAAGCTGCAATGGAACTTCTCGCAGAAAAGCGTGACAAATGTGGAGTGGATAGCCAAAATGTCTACATGTTTGCCAGACCAGCTGCCTTATCACACTTCAGAGGCTCCGATTGCATACGACTGCCCGAGAGTGTGGGGCCAAGTGTCCCCACACACTGTCTTCCACGAAACTTCGAAAGCACATTGCCACTCTATCGAAGGTCTTCAACCTAAACAACACAGACTTCCAGTTGGTAGATTTCCTTGGGCATGACATCTGGCTGCACCGGAAGTATTACCGCCTCCCAGAAGGTACGCTCCAACCTTGCCAAATTAGCTAACTGTTAATGGCTCTTGAGAGTGGCAGAGTGGCCGAATTAAAAGGAAAGAATTTGGATGAGATGCACATTGATCCGGATGGTAAGTAGAAAATCTGGGGGTAAATGTATTAAGCTCCGGGTTCTTCAACACCCGCGAGTTCGGCGTCTTCAGCGCTTAAATTTAAAGCGGCGCTGCCTTGTAAAGGGAAACTTCCCTTTACAAGGCAGCGCCGCTTTAAATTTGCCCATGTGGGCAACCCCCTCTTGCACCCCAGTCTGTACATGGTGAGTGCAGAGGATCTATGTCTGTTTTTGTTTATACAATGTAAGTCCCATGACTCTTGCACCCCATTCTTTACATTAATTAATTCCAACTTGTGTCAGGTGAGTCCCAGGTCTCCCATGGCTGCTAGTGCTAGGGAAAGACTTGCCTTTAAAAGCTGTGTGCAGGTAAGCCTTAAGCCCAGATAAATAGCATAGCATTTGATCATGTTAGGACTGACCAGAATGGGAAGACTTTGGCGTAAGTTGTTCAGCTTAACATATATTGCAATATGTGGAACTAACATTCCCTGTTTTTAATATAGAACAGTACTTGGTCCAGCATTAATTAGGTGTTTGGAGAGTGCAGAGTATCCCTGTTTTCATATATATATATATATATATATATATATATATATACTTACCAATGTGCATCCTTGCCACTGCAGCTCCCATAGCTCTAATATATAACAACGGCACCATATACTTTAACATTGTTATATAAAAATAATCAGTTATTGTTGTCCACAATATATCTCAGTACATAGTGATAATGAGCTCAAACTGGACCAGGTGTAACAAGGTTGTCTGCATAACTAATGTGTACAGGATGTATGAGAACTCTTTTTACAGATCCTGCATCATTTTTGATACAAGTATTCCTGAAAACTTTAGAGTGCAAGTTGTCTTTGTATTATAGTTCATCAACTTTATGTGTAGATATCAGATGTGTTAAACTGTATTACAATCCATCTACCAGTAACTTCTCTGGCAGTCTGCAGCCTCATGCTGCAGACAGGGTTAAGTTTCCACACTTCTCCACACACAGAGCACAGAATCACAGGTGGAGCACATGGGTGTGACTAATTAATTAAAAGTTCAGCTAGTTAATGCTTGGGAGGAAGCTTAAATAGCTGGACTTGTGTTGTGGGATGGGCGACTGACACCAGTCTATTAAAGTAATTCTATCGTTTTCAAATAAGCATTGCATAGGCGATTGTATTGTGTTTCTAACGCACAAAGTGATTTATTTTAGCAGATGTAAATAGTCAACAATTCAATACATTATTATATTATGATACAGTACAGTACAGCCAATACCAAAAGATACATACATACCGCTGTTATCGCATGCGCTCGCTGCGCTAACCACGGGCACCCCTGGACAGTGATTCACCTTTGAATACTGTGATCAGTGAAGACTGAGGGCCGTGGGGGTGCAGCTATGATTATATACAGTACAGTGTTACACAGTAAACAATAGAGATGACATAGCTTGCTTCTATAGGTCCAGACAAGGGTGGTTCCAGGTAAACAGGTCATAGGCTGATTCAATCTAAGGAATCCAAAGGTGGGGGTCGCCTCTCCAGGGGATGTGCTCCAGTTACAATGAATTCATTGGCATTTCACATTCTGATATCACTCTGGCTATTTATTCCCTAACATCAATAACTAGAGTATGCAATATGCGATCTCTTCGGCGATGGAACCGGACAGCTGCTGATGAATAGGGGATTAGCATGATATCAGACATGAAACATTTCCCATAACCTGAACCTTGGATAACACTAAAGTGTACATATAATCATAATATATAAACTAATAATAAACCAAATACTGTCTGCTCATAAATTACTGTGTAATGGATCCAATATGAATATGAATTACATAAATAACTAAATGTTGTCATGCGAGTGTGTGCGTGCGTATTTTACCGTGCGATCGCCGTATGCCACGTGTAGCATAGCATACTGAGTGCAATCGGCCAATAAAACAATATTAACCAATATACTTTCGTTCATCCAATTATACGACTTTGACAGTTCCACCCTTTGATAGTACAATAAACTATCACCTTAAAGATGTTATATGCAGGATCTCAGTACCACGTTTCATTGCTATGTAATGCAAATCCCCCTTGGGGTATGACCACGCTGTTTGTAGATCTAAACAAGTTATCATAAGAGAGAGTCTTAATCCTCAAAACGATTTCTTCTTTTACTATAGACCGTACATTTCTGGAGCTTGGAGATAACCTTTTGTATGCCCTTCAAGGGTGCAATAAAACACTTAATACATTATTTGGAAAGGTACAAAGTACAATAGAACATGTATTAGCTATACAGAATACTCTACTACAGTTCTTCAAGTTTAACAGGTTCATCTGTCCAACGCATATCTTTAAGCTCGGAATACATTTAAACACTTCATGTTGTCATGGGCACTAGGAGTCTTTGCCCAGGATATCACCAGATGATGTACTTACCAGAGTAATATAGCTGGTACTATGGTTCTCTGGTAGCAGGGTGACAACGGAACAGGAGAATCAGCAGATGGTGAGAGAATGCTCAAAGAAAGTCTATGACTAGCAGCAACTGGTAATGAGTAGATGAATGTACACGAGGAACCAGATGAACAAGTAAACGTGAGGAGAGTCAGTGGTCTGCGTACAGCAAGTTGTACCACTGCTATAGGGAGGAGGAATGTCCAGGAGTAGCGAGGAGGTAGTGAGAGTCAGTGGTCTGCGTATAGCAAGTTGTACCACTGTCTATAGTGAAGGAATGGATACCAGGTGCAAGTAGGTAACGGGGAAGTCAGTGGTCTGCGTATAGCAAGTCGTACCACTGCTTATGTGAGAGGATACTAGAAACTGGTGTCACAGGGAAACAGGAGTCAGTGGTCTGCGTCAGCAAGTTGTACCACTGCTATATATATGTGAGGAGGGGCACGAGGAGATGAATGTAATGCAGAGGATACACGGGGCACACGGAACTTGATTCCACGATGATATCCACAATACAATAATAACTGACAAGCGCTGCTTGAAGTATACAAAGTCACTAGAGCGATCCAGGTAATAGGACACAAAGTCAATAGTCACAATAGCTTCAGTAGATAGAAGACTCCGGAGATGAACACACCACAGTCCAGATGGATATGCAATACAAAAGCAAAGTCAATGGAAGGTATGCATACCGCGGTTCAGGAGAGCAGGCTGTCAGTGAGACGTGCAGGGATACGTGAACGGCTGAACGCCGGCAGGAGGAGAAACCACTGGAGGATGGAAGCGGTAATCAGGTTGGTGCAGCGCACGGCAGGTAACCAGTATCAACGGAGCAATACTCAGGAAGCAGTAGTTAGTAAAACTGGAAACATGATGA
The DNA here is from genome assembly GCF_038048845.1 of Mixophyes fleayi. Lineage (NCBI taxonomy): Eukaryota > Metazoa > Chordata > Amphibia > Anura > Limnodynastidae > Mixophyes > Mixophyes fleayi. The sequence goes on along the minus strand of NC_134413.1, from coordinate 33,649,779 downwards.
ACACGGGAGAGTTGAGGCTGTCTGGTATCCGGCAGTAGTAGCGGAGGCAGCGGAGGGAAGACACGCTGAACACGGGAGAGTAGAGGCGGTCTGGAATCCGGTAGTAGAAGCAGATAGGAATCAGTGGAGAGCTGACACGATGAACACAGGAGAGTTGAGGCGGACAGGAATCCGGCAGCAGTAGCAGATAGGAATCAGCTGAGTGCAGGCACGATGAACACAGGAGAGTTGAAGTGGTCTGGAAACCACAAACGTAGTAGACGGGAATCAGCTGGAGCTGAATACACGAGGAAACACAGGAACACCTTCAGAGGCTCATGGGGAATGAGACTCCAAGATCAGGCAACCAGGTAATGATCACAGGTGGTTTAAATAGGGAGGGTTGCCTGATCATCCAATCAATTAAAAGCAACAGGTACTGAAGGTTTAATAAGGGCTGCACATGCGCAGACCCTCAGGATGGCGAACGGCCACGGTTCCTGAACACAGGAGAAATGGCACTCACAGTCCGGTGAGTGACACATGTTCATCACTAGCATCATCCTATGTCTATCAATAATGTCATATACAACCTCCTTCAGCTTGCGTTAATATACACACATCTAATAATGTCATCAGTTCTTTTCATCAACACTTGTGGGCGGGCTATTGTCTGTTCGTTCTTCTCAGTCTCCCAATACTCAGATTTAACAGTGATTGACTTGCAAAGCATTGGGAGACTTCAGACTAAGGGACCTAGGTGTTGTACTTTTTTTCCCTAGTGACCTCCCACCCATAGTTCGGGTACCTCAAGAATATTTAGTGGGAAAAGAACTAGTCCTACTTGATATAATCACTGAGGTATGTGAGAGCACGCCCAGCACTTTGTTTGGTCTAAAACCTTACCCTCCCAAGAATGATAATCATTCTCAAGGATGCCTGCTCAAGTCCGAATATTACTGGACTGGCATCGCTGGGTGTACCTCCTTTTAAATATGGGGTCACCGCACTTACGGACGTAATGCTACTCAGACAATAGCCCCTCGCACTTTCTCCAAGCTCCAGGGTTTCCAAATTTTCCTTTACCCCTGAATTGAATAGAGTAATTGGCTGGACCGATTATGCTACTAACTTCTCCTTCATCCCCAATACCTCATTATCATTACCCGAACCAGCCTCTGTCACCTGCTAATTGACCGTCCTGAGAAGAGAATGAAATGAAAGAACACAAAACAGGAAAAACTACAACTTCATGCTGGACAACTGTCTTAGCCTTTGGCTCAGGTGCTACTAACTGCATTTGAGGCCTTCCAGAACAGACTCATGAGTGCCCTTTGACCCTTCTCTGAGTGTTGGCCCCTCTGCAGTGGGTGGAATGGGCACCAGTGTGTCTCTGCTACCCTTGAAGCCGTGCTGCTGGTAGCCTACACCTGGTATCTGTCTGTCAAATAACCTGAGCCTAAGAAATTACTGCTCCACAACTTACTCTCCCGATCCAACATCCTGACAATTAGTGTGACATTTCAGGAAACAGTGTTTTGGACGTTCTCGGTTGCTGTCTCACTATTTACCTTCTCTCAAGGTCTAACCTAGTTTTTTCAGTTACAATCTCATCCCAAGAGGGGTCAAGAACATCTCAAAAATCGTCAGGTTAAGAGGCTACTCAGGAGTGACCTTTTGGTAGCGGGGAAGGACTAGTGGCCGAACCTCTAAGTCACTTCAATCGAGTTCCAACTCTTATTCTATTCAATTCGTTCTACCTAGTACCATCACTTTATGTTCACACTGGTTTGTGGCTAATTAATAGTATTTGATTTGTTACCACTACTCATACATTATACCTCTATTATCAATAACATGAATACCCCTATCATCTATTATAACTCTAGGACTATCACATTAAATAACAAAAGCTTTGAGTATGACACAGTAATACATTAGACATATTTCAATACACCTTTACCCAGACATATTTCATTGGTACACCACTGTATACTTGAGAATCCTGCATGGTGGTAATTGGATGACGGTAATTGGATGACGTGGATTTGTTTCACCTGGAGAAATTCTTCAGGTAACCCAAATCTTCATATATTAACCAATATGTGTATGTGTGCATGAATGTGTGAGTGTGTGTTCTCATTTTAAAACTAAAACAATACAACGAAAAACAAAACAAAACATAGATTTTTTAGCTGTCACATAAAACCCTGCTGTCTATTTGACAGCTATGTTCGCCCTGGTGTGACAGCCATGTATGGTCGTGTGTGTAAGTGTGGACTTTACTAGCAGTTACTTCAGTTGGTAACTGTGTCACTGTATAAAGTCCTCTATGTAGTGTCCTACTCATGTGCTGGTACTGTTATAAAAAGATTTTTCAGTTTACTCAACATCGCCCCCTAGACTAGAAAAAAAGCTGAAGACCAATGTATATCAATCGATTTTTCCCTCTGCCAACTCACATGTCATTCTCAGTACCTCACATTCAGCTACTTGACTAGGTGAGAAAGACAAAGGGGTCTATTTCTATAATACTTTCTTCAAATATAACAGTATCCAGTACATGTCTGTCTAACTTTAAAAAAATATAAAACATGAAAATTCTACATTTTCTAGGGTTTCACATTATGTCGTATTTTGTGGTAAAAATCCTACTCCAATGTTCTATACAGAGATGCATATCTGTATGCCTATCCTCTAGCAATCTCCTGTCCCCACCCTTTGTGCATCCATATAAAGGCACATTTTGTACAGGAGGCACGAACCAAAACAAAAACAAAAAAAACAAAACAGATATGCAATCTATAAAACATGAATCGTATTTCCACAACAGAACCTTTCTGCTTAAAATCAGCAGTTTCTATACACATGAAAACAAAACCCCTGAATGTTTCTGTAACTCATGTCAATCTAGTGTGTGTTTCCCTGAATTTGTCTTATGTAAAAAATAAAAAAAAATATGTCTTAGCCCCATTGATGAGACTGTGTCTGTTTTTATATCTACCAGAGCAGAGAGAGAGAGAGAGAGAGAGAGAGAGAGAGAGAGAGAGAGAGAGAGAAAAGAAAGAGAGAGAGAGAAAGATAAAGAGAGAGAAAGATAGAGGGGTACTAGCATTTGTGTAAAGAATGAGAAATAAGAAAGCAATGAATAATGGGAATACAAAGATTTGAATATAAACATACATGCAGAAAGGGAGATTTTACAACACAAATGACAGCTGGATTGGACTCTATGGGAAAATGGCTGTATTCATTCCACTAATCCCCTTAGCTATTTGCTAACTATGACCCCTCCCCATACATGACTAGGGGGTCTTAACCGTGCAATCCAGTGTCGTCCGTCATTTGTTCAATAAGAACTCGGTATCACATTAACTACATACTTTTTCAACGGACTTTCCTAACTTATGATAGAGAAATGGAAAAATTAACTGTTGATGACTCATCTGAGATACATAAAACGATATTTTGGAGCAAAGTATGTAAATACTTCATTGTTGGATAATGATTCTCAGCCAAACAAATTATCATGAGACACTGCAGCTTAAAACAAAGAGTGTTCCAATTGTCTATTGTTAATTTGTCTTTCAAGAGTGATTTTTTCTATTTCTCTATCCCACCCTTGTAAACACTAAGTCTATATTTCTTTCGTGTACCCTTTATCTGTAAGAGGGAAACAAGATAGTTATCTCAAAACAGCAAACATTTCCATTCTTTACCATCGGCCAGCGATTAGGAAAACAAGCATTTGACAACATAAAACAAACAAACAAAATCTATAAAGATTACCTTTTAAAGCAGTTTTTTTTCTTTCTAAACCTGCTCACCAATACTTACCACAGATTAACTCTAGGGTCGGCTATAGTTCTCCCCCAAAGTATTAGTTGCTATGGGGTGTGCAATCAATTGTTGGGGAACCTCTGAGACTTGTGTACGCCTCCTTTGTGGGTGTCTATATGATTTCCAACCCAGGTATCCCTTTTTCTCTCTACACAGTTCCTACTCCTGTGTCCCTTCTTAAGGCAGTAAAAAAACACGTCCTTGTCATGTCTGCACAATCTTTTGCTAGGTGTCCTATTTTATTGCATTGAAAACACTTCCTCAACTCATGTTGTTTCTTTTCCTTAACCCAGGTGTTATTACACTGTGGTCGTGTGTGCAATCCCTCTAGTGCTGGGATACTTACCATCATTACCCTATCAGTTATTGTCTCTTTCTGTTTATTTATACTTTTATCATGTCCTATAACTGACTCCCTGAGAGCACTTACAGTGATTCCTCTCCAGTATGGTAATGAAGTTTGCACCCTTCTTTTCAAGTTTTCCCTGAGGCCATCTATTAGAACTTTAACAGCAACCTCTCTGTAGTGTATATTATCCTTTATGTCTGATAACCCAGTGTATTTGGCCATCGCTATCAGAGCTCTAGAAAAATAGTCCACTGCATTTTCACTATCCTGTTGTTTGATAGTGAAAATTTTACTCCAGTCCACTATCACTGGAAAATATATGGCCAACTGAGAGATTATGCGTTTAATATTTTCCTGATTATCATCATCTGTTAAGGACTTCTCTTCCTTCAACATACAATCCTTAATAAACTTTTGTATATCAGTACCGGGAGGAAGACAGGTCTTCAATAATATTCGCCAATCGTTATTAGTTGGCTCATACACATTACCATAATATCTAATAAACTTCTGACATTTGGTCAAATCTTTCCTAGGATCAGGGAAATCAGACAAAATTGAAAACATTTCAGACCTAGTCCATGGATCATGCTTTGCTACATGTTTTAAGGGAACGTCACCATCTCCGTCCGCTTTCCCATTGGGAACTGCTGTTGTGCAGACAGGATGTAAGTCTACTGTCACGGGCACTAGGAGTCTTTACCCAGGGATCACCAGGTGATAGGCTTACCAGAGCAGTATAGGTGGTAATATGGTACTCTGGTAGCAGGGTGATCACGGAACAGGAAATAGCAGATGATGAGATGCTCAGGAAAGTCTATGACTAGCAGCACTGGCAATATGGAGGTAGTAATACACGAGGAACTGTATGGACAAAGGACACGTGAAGGTAGTCAGTGGTCTGCGGTAGCAAGTTGTACCACTGCTATAGTGAGGAGGAATGTCCAACAGAAACGAGGAGGTGATGAGAGTCAGCGGTCTGCGGATAGCAAGTTGTACCGCTGTCTGAGTGAAGGAATGGAATCCAAGTGGAGGTATCCGGGGAGTCAGTGGTCTGCGTTAGCAAGTTGTACCACTGCTATGTGAGAGGATACTGGAACAGGTGAAACTGAAAACAGGAGTCAGTGGTCTGCCACTAGCAAGTTGTACTACTGAATATATATGTGAGGAGGTGCACGGGGAGAGACTGCAACACAATATATACACGGGCACCTTGACTTTGATCCACAGTAATATGCACAATATAAATGTATAAATGACTGAACAACACTGCCAATATAGAAAGTCTCTTGAAGTAGTCCAGCATAAGATAACACAGTCAATGATGGCAATAGACTCAGCGGATAGCACACTCCAGAGGAGAACCAACACAGTCCAGCAAGGTATGCAATACACAGCACAGTCAATGAGAAGTATGCATACCGTGGTTCAGGAGGCAGTCAGACAGGAGTGCAGAGATACCTGAACGGCAGGAGGCCGGCAGGATGCGAAGTCCCTGGATGGGTGAAGCGGTGGTCTAGTAGGTGCAGCGCACGGGTAGGTAGACCAGCAGGGAACACAGGAAAGCGTGGAGAGCGGATCAGCAGTAGATGGATGAGTAGTGCTGAGGAGTAGCAGCAGCGGGTCTCTGCGGGAACACGGAGGTAGCCAATAGCAACCAGCAGGTGCAGTAACGATGGGACACGGGAGAGCAGAGTTGAACAGGCACTGTTGATCACGGAGAATAGCGGGTAGCAATAGTGGAGGCAGACTCAAGGAAACACGGGAGCGTTGACAAGGACTGAAGACTGAAGCGCACAGAGGCAGCGGATAGGAATCAGCCAAACAGTCACGATGAAACACAGACGGGTTGCAGGTTGAAGACTGTAGTGCACGGAGGCAGCGGGTAGGAATCAGCTAGCAGTCACGATGATGAAACACAGATGAGTTGCAGGTTGAAGACTGTAGTGCACGGAGGCAGCGGATAGGAATCAGCCAAACAGTCACGATGATGAAACACAGACGAGTTGCAGGTTGAAGCCTGTAGTGCACGGAGGCAGCGGATAGGAATCAGCCGGCAGTCACAATCATGAACAGGTGAGTGGATGTGGTTGAAGCCTGTAATGCACGGAGGCAGCGGATAGGCATCAGCTAACAGTCCCAATGATACATGGTAGAGTTGAAGTGATTAGAAGACTGTAGTGCACGGAGGCAGCGGATAGGAATCAGCTCACAGTCACGATGATACAGTAGATGGTAGAAGTGGTATGGGAACCACAGTAGCAGAAGTGGTTTGGAAACCACAGAGGTAGAAGTGGTTTGGAAACCACAGGAATCAGCAGGGCTGAATAAACAAGGAAACACAGGAACACCTTCAGAGACTCATGGGGAATGAGACTCCAAGATCAGGCAACGTGGTGTTGACCACAGGTGCTTAATATAGGGAGGTTGCCTGATCTGCCAATTAAGTTAAAGGAACATACACTGGAGGTATAGAAAGGGCTGCGCATGCGCAGTCCCTCAGGATGGAGGACGGCCACGGTTCCTAAATGTCCGGGAAGAAGCACTCACAGTCCGGTGAGTGACAGTACCCCCCCTTTTAAAGGTGGGCACAGAACGCCTGGAACCGGGCTTGTCCGGATTTTTGGAATAAAACTTCTTCAGAAGGGCAGGAGCATTAAGATCTTCAGCTTTGATCCATGAACGCTCTTCAGGACCAAAGCCCTTCCAATGAACGAGGAAACGGAGGACTCCTCGCGAAATTTTTGCATCCAATACCTCAGTAATCTCGAAATCCTCCTCCTGATGAACTTGAACTGGCTGCGGTGCTGAGGAAGGAGTCGAGAAACGGTTGATGATGAGAGGTTTGAGCAAGGACACATGGAAGGCATTGGAGATCCGAAGATTCTTAGGAAGAAGAAGTTTAACACATACTGGATTGATAACTTGAATGATCCTATATGGACCAATAAAACGAGGGGCGAATTTCATAGATGGAACCTTCAAACGAATATTTTTGGTAGATAACCAGACACGATCTCCAATTTTTAGTGGTGGAATAGCCCGCCTCTTCTTATCTGCGAAAGACTTATATTTGTTAGATGTCTTCTTTAAACAGGTTTTGACCTGAGACCAGATATTTTTGAAGGTCTGACAAGCAGTCTCCACAGCAGGAACTTGGGTGGGCGGGAGGGCAGGAAATTCCGGAAAAGACGGATGGTGACCGTAGACCACAAAGAATGGAGTTTTGGATGATGACTCATGGTACATGTTGTTATGGGCGAATTCAGCCCAAGGGAGCAATTCTACCCAGTTGTCTTGGTTGGCTGAAGAGAACATCCTAATAAAAGTCTCAAGATCTTGATTGACTCGTTCCGTTTGTCCGTTAGATTGCGGATGGTAAGACGATGAGAGTGCTAATCGTATGCCCAAGGTTTTACAAAGGGCCCGCCAGAATCTGGAAACGAATTGTACTCCTCTATCTGACACAATCTCAGACGGACATCCATGGATGCGGAAGATTTCTTTAATGAAATGTTCAGCCAGAGTAGACGAGGAAGGTAAACCGGACAGAGGGACGAAATGAGCCATCTTCGAAAATCTGTCTACCACTACCCAAATAGTATTGTGATTCTTACTTGGTGGCAAATCAGTAACGAAATCCATACTAATATGGGTCCAAGGCTTGGACGGAATGGGTAGTGGTCGCAGCAACCCTGCTGGAGTTCTGCGGGAGGATTTGAACTGAGAACATAAATCACAGGAAGCAATAAACTCTTTGACGTCTCTCCTCATTGAAGGCCACCAGTAACTACGAGAGAGAATCTCAAAGGTCTTATGTTCACCGGCGTGTCCAGAAAAACGAGAGGCATGGAACCACGAAAGGATTTTCCTCCTCAGAGTAGGAGGCACGAGGGTCTTCCCAAATGGTAGCATTTTGGTGGATGAAGCAGCCAGAGAAATACATTTGGGGTCTAGAATAGCATGGTTGGGAACCTCTTCTACATCAGAGGACGTCACAAAAGCTCGAGATAGAGCGTCAGCTTTCTTGTTCTTAGCAGCTGGTTTGAAGGTTATAATTAATTCAAAACGGGAAAAGAAAAGAGACCATCTTGCTTGACGAGGGTTCAAGCATTGAGCAGATTGCAAATATGACAAGTTCTTATGATCCGTGAAGATCGTCACCGGATGGCGAGCTCCTTCCAACAAGTATCTCCATTCCTCTAATGCAGCTTTGATGGCCAGCAACTCCTTGTCCCCGATAGTATAGTTTTTCTCTGCGGGCAAAAGACCCCGAGAGTAGAAGGCACAAGGATGTAATTTTTGTTGCTCCGAGCGTTGGGAGAGAATAGCTCCTAAGCCCACATTAGAGGCATCTACTTCTAGGAAGAAGGGGAGTGTCACATCAGGTTGTCGCAGAATGGGAGCAGACGAGAAGGACTCTTTGAGGATTTGAAAGGCTTGGAGAGCCTCAGATGACCATTGCTTAGTATTAGCCCCTTTCCGAGTTAAGGCCACAATGGGAGATGCAATGGATGAGAAGTCTTGAATGAAGCGTCTATAGTAATTGGCAAAACCTAAAAAACGCTGGATGGCACGAAGAGTAGTTGGCTGAGGCCAATGTAGTACAGCATTTACTTTGTCTGGATCCATCTTCAGGCCAACTCCGGAAACTATATACCCCAAGAATGGAATCTGGGGTAACTCGAATGAACATTTTTCCAATTTACAGAACAACGAGTTTTTCCGTAGTCTGGAGAGGACCTCTGCCACATGTTGGTGATGAGAAGGCAGGTCCTGTGAGAAGATCAATATGTCGTCCAGGTAGACAACGACACATACATATAATAAGTCCCGAAAGATCTCATTGATGAAACCCTGGAAAACCGCGGGGGCATTACACAGCCCGAAGGGCATTACTAAATATTCGTAATGCCCATCTCTGGTGTTAAACGCGGTCTTCCATTCGTCACCGGAACGGATTCTAATTAAATTGTAGGCACCACGAAGATCCAACTTAGTAAATATCCGAGCTCCCTTGATGCGATCAAATAGCTCAGTGATCAGCGGAATGGGATACCGATTCTTGATAGTAATGGCGTTGAGTCCACGAAAATCTATACAAGGGCGTAATGATCCATCCTTCTTTTTGACGAAGAAGAACCCAGCTCCAGCGGGAGAGGTGGAAGGTCGAATGAACCCACGCTGGAGATTCTCCTGTATGTACTCAGATGTGGCTTGAGTTTCAGGTAACGAGAGAGGATAGACCCGACCCCTGGGAGGAGTCTTGCCAGGTAGAAGGTCGATCGGACAATCCCAAGAACGATGAGGAGGAAGACGTTCAGACTGAGCTTTATCAAACACATCGGCAAATGAAGCATACTGAGGAGGGAGTCCCGGGGAGGAAGATGAGATGGAAGATTGCTGTACTTTAAGAGGAATAACTTGAGAGAGACAACGATGGTGACATTCAGGCCCCCAAGACGTAACTTGAGGGGTGCGCCAGTCAATCTGGGGAGAGTGACATTGAAGCCATGGAAGGCCTAAGACAATCGGACTTGTCGTAACAGGAAGAATTAAAAACGAGATTTCTTCATGGTGTAGTACACCAATCTGAAGGGTTACTGGAGACGTACTCTGGGTGATGAGACCATTGATGAGACGTGATCCATCTATAGCCGTCACAGTAATGGGTGTTTTTAAAGTGATCACTGGTAGGGACCATTGATTCACTAGTGATTTAGAAATGAAATTTCCTGCTGCTCCGGAATCAATCAATGCCTGTGACTCAAAGGATTTGGTAGCAAAGGAAATCGTAACATCGAAAGCGCAGACTTTAGATTTCATAGACAATGGAGAGGACTCCAGGGACCCTAACTTCACCTCTCCAGAACTAGTTAGGGCCTGGCATTTCCCGATTTCTTAGGGCAAGAACTGAGCATATGTGTGGAATCAGCACAATAGATACAGAGTCTATTCTTTACTCTTCGTTTCCTCTCTTCTAAAGATAATTTGGAACGTCCTATCTCCATGGGAATCACAGAAGGTGAAACTGGACGAAATTGAGGGTTTAAACGAAGAGGTGCTTTAGCAGAAGTTGTTTTCTCAGATTCTCTTTCACGAAATCTCATGTCTACACGATGGCAAAGAGAGATCAAATCTTCTAGTGACGAAGGAAGCTCTTGGGTAGTCAGTGCATCTTTAATTTTATCGGAGAGCCCCTGCCAGAAGGCGGCAACTAATGCTTCAGTGTTCCACTGAAGTTCAGAGGCTAAGATCCTAAATTGAATGACATACTGTCCTACTGTATGGGAGCCTTGTCGCAAACGAAGAATGCTGGAAGCAGCGGAGGTCACACGACCTGGTTCATCGAACACACTTCGGAACGTGGAAATGAATTTGGCACTATCTTGTAGAATTGGATCGTTTCTTTCCCACAGAGGGGAGGCCCAAGCCAGGGCTTGTCCAGAAAACAATGAGATAAGATAGGCCACTCTGGAACGATGGGTAGAAAAATTTTGAGGTTGGAGTTCAAAATGGACTGAACATTGGTTAAGGAAACCTCTACAAGTTTTGGGGTCCCCGTCATATTTTGACGGAGTAGGCAGGTGAAGCGTAGGAGCTGTAGACACCTGGGATGGCACTGGGGAAACGGAGGAAAGCACAGGAGCTTCAATACTAGCTGTAACAGTCTGTCCAGATGTTCCTTGGGAGGTTAACGATTGGTAACATTGAAGTAACAGCTGTTGGCGAGCATCCTGTTGCTCCACACGGCTGACCAGATGCTGCAGCATCTCTTTAGCAGTAGGTTCCGTATCTGGGTCTGTCATGGCCTGATCTTACTGTCACGGGCACTAGGAGTCTTTACCCAGGGATCACCAGGTGATAGGCTTACCAGAGCAGTATAGGTGGTAATATGGTACTCTGGTAGCAGGGTGATCACGGAACAGGAAATAGCAGATGATGAGATGCTCAGGAAAGTCTATGACTAGCAGCACTGGCAATATGGAGGTAGTAATACACGAGGAACTGTATGGACAAAGGACACGTGAAGGTAGTCAGTGGTCTGCGGTAGCAAGTTGTACCACTGCTATAGTGAGGAGGAATGTCCAACAGAAACGAGGAGGTGATGAGAGTCAGCGGTCTGCGGATAGCAAGTTGTACCGCTGTCTGAGTGAAGGAATGGAATCCAAGTGGAGGTATCCGGGGAGTCAGTGGTCTGCGTTAGCAAGTTGTACCACTGCTATGTGAGAGGATACTGGAACAGGTGAAACTGAAAACAGGAGTCAGTGGTCTGCCACTAGCAAGTTGTACTACTGAATATATATGTGAGGAGGTGCACGGGGAGAGACTGCAACACAATATATACACGGGCACCTTGACTTTGATCCACAGTAATATGCACAATATAAATGTATAAATGACTGAACAACACTGCCAATATAGAAAGTCTCTTGAAGTAGTCCAGCATAAGATAACACAGTCAATGATGGCAATAGACTCAGCGGATAGCACACTCCAGAGGAGAACCAACACAGTCCAGCAAGGTATGCAATACACAGCACAGTCAATGAGAAGTATGCATACCGTGGTTCAGGAGGCAGTCAGACAGGAGTGCAGAGATACCTGAACGGCAGGAGGCCGGCAGGATGCGAAGTCCCTGGATGGGTGAAGCGGTGGTCTAGTAGGTGCAGCGCACGGGTAGGTAGACCAGCAGGGAACACAGGAAAGCGTGGAGAGCGGATCAGCAGTAGATGGATGAGTAGTGCTGAGGAGTAGCAGCAGCGGGTCTCTGCGGGAACACGGAGGTAGCCAATAGCAACCAGCAGGTGCAGTAACGATGGGACACGGGAGAGCAGAGTTGAACAGGCACTGTTGATCACGGAGAATAGCGGGTAGCAATAGTGGAGGCAGACTCAAGGAAACACGGGAGCGTTGACAAGGACTGAAGACTGAAGCGCACAGAGGCAGCGGATAGGAATCAGCCAAACAGTCACGATGAAACACAGACGGGTTGCAGGTTGAAGACTGTAGTGCACGGAGGCAGCGGGTAGGAATCAGCTAGCAGTCACGATGATGAAACACAGATGAGTTGCAGGTTGAAGACTGTAGTGCACGGAGGCAGCGGATAGGAATCAGCCAAACAGTCACGATGATGAAACACAGACGAGTTGCAGGTTGAAGCCTGTAGTGCACGGAGGCAGCGGATAGGAATCAGCCGGCAGTCACAATCATGAACAGGTGAGTGGATGTGGTTGAAGCCTGTAATGCACGGAGGCAGCGGATAGGCATCAGCTAACAGTCCCAATGATACATGGTAGAGTTGAAGTGATTAGAAGACTGTAGTGCACGGAGGCAGCGGATAGGAATCAGCTCACAGTCACGATGATACAGTAGATGGTAGAAGTGGTATGGGAACCACAGTAGCAGAAGTGGTTTGGAAACCACAGAGGTAGAAGTGGTTTGGAAACCACAGGAATCAGCAGGGCTGAATAAACAAGGAAACACAGGAACACCTTCAGAGACTCATGGGGAATGAGACTCCAAGATCAGGCAACGTGGTGTTGACCACAGGTGCTTAATATAGGGAGGTTGCCTGATCTGCCAATTAAGTTAAAGGAACATACACTGGAGGTATAGAAAGGGCTGCGCATGCGCAGTCCCTCAGGATGGAGGACGGCCACGGTTCCTAAATGTCCGGGAAGAAGCACTCACAGTCCGGTGAGTGACATCTACCAAATTACTATGTTCTGAACTAGTTGCTGAAATTGCTGTTGCAGTACAATGAATGTCTCCCCCTGTGTTAACCTTTACATTATTCTCACCACTTTCAGCCGCTGCCCCTGCTGGTGGGATCGTTCCTTTTCTTTGTCCTGAAACACTACTTTTAACATTACTTAAAACAACATACAAGTTACTAGTTACAGTTTTTACATTTTTGGTATTGCTGTACTTTCCGTCCCGACTGAATTTGTCGGAGACGTTTGCGCTCAGTTCGCCACGCTTTGCAATGCACACTTCCGGAATGCTTGTGTATATGTATAAACGCCTGTAAATAATATTTGCATAAACGGCAAGTTCTGATGTCATCTTTTCAATGATCACTAAGCAAATTTTTGCACTATAAGAAATAATGTAACTCTTACTCTAAAGTATTGCTGCCATTAGATATCACCTCTGTGATTTATAGAGAAGCTCTCAGCCCAGTTTTGTGCTATCTATATGATCACAAGATTCATTGTTGGCTTCTAATATCCAAAAGCAAGTGTATTATGCCATATTGCATATAAACATGTATGAATAGAAAACATATATATGAAGTTTAATGGTCTGTCATCTTACTACATTGTGTGGAAAAATTATGCATAAAACAAGGTCATAGTTGTTAAATTAAATTGACATAAACTTTGCAGAAAATTATTAGTAAAGTTTAACTCTAGCACCTATTTGTTGCATTACTGATTGTGCGTGTTAGAGGTATGATATTGCCTCTTCAGATCTTTGAAATATGTCCAGAACAGCTTGCGTATAGTGTACCATTGAGGCAATTTCATTAAGACACGTTATGTGAAAAGCTTCGAATATATGCCAATATCAGAAAAGAAAACATACTAGGGAAAGAGGAACAGACCAGGGGGCTTTTTCTATAAAGAATAAAGGTGGAAGACTCCTGGAAATATTACCATATCAAACCATGTCTTTCAGAAATGTGTTGTTTTGTTTTGTTTTTTTGTTTTTTTTTTAAATCTCACTTTGGAATTTTTTGCAAAGGAGGAGGAAGATCCAGCAGGCATTCTAGCAGGTACAGAAGGCAGAACTAGAGCATTTGGAAGGATAAAGAAATAATGGATGTCAGATACTGCACCAGATTTTAGAGCTGGCAGGGCTGGGAAATGATAAGGGTGGAATACATGTGTCTCATTTTACCTAGGGTCTGATGTGCCACCTCCTGGACATCATAGTCCAGATGGGATGTGACCTTTTAAATAAATAATTTTTTCAATTTTGTGACTCAGACACACATAGAGCAACTTGTCATGTGTTTAGAGCAGTAATTGGCCACTGATAAGTATCTGCCAAGTGCCTGGGAAACTGTAGGAAGGCTTATTATTAAAATATGTGTTTGGCTGGGTGGACATATTATAATAAATAATAATGAAAATGCTTGATATTGTGACAGGTTACTTTTAATGTTAAAGGTCAATATATTTAACCTCACTTATTTAATTCAGTATAAATTGTTGCAATGTGATCAAATATACCTACTGGCATTCAAGGAAGAAAACACTGGGACAAAGCTGACAATCTGCCTAAAGTGAATCTCATATTCACTGACACACCGACTATTACCAGTGCCACACCCTAATTAATTAATCTCAGTCCCTTCAACCCACACAATCAGAAATGTTGGGGCTATAATAAAAATAAGGAAAACCGGAATACACCATTTCTCCTAGAGAAATAAATGCCTTAAGTCTGAAGGTATGTATTTTTGGAACAAAGGGTTATGTCCAGTATTACAATAGTTATTAATAACTGACTTTTCTTTGATGAATATGGGAGATTTTGCTGTTGTATTGTATGTATGTATGTATGTATGTATGTATGTATGTATGTATGTATGTATGTATGTATGGCCTAAACAAGGCTTAAAGCTTCAATTAACAAAAAGGTAATGATTGGATAAACTTAGAGGCTTTCCTGTCATCTATATGGGATGCAGGCCTTTTCCAAACAGACTGGGATTTAATGCCTACAGACAGGTGGTGTCAGGCACAGAAGAGCTTGATGTACATACATGCTCCAAGGATAGAGCTGTAGTAAAAATGTTAAAACTGAGAAATATTAAATATTCATGAGACATAAACTCTTATTCTCTGGAGATAAAATGAGCATAAAATATTTAAAGAGCAATACTTTGGAATATCTGCTTTAATTAAGAGGTTAAGCCATCAGAATGCAGAAAGGCATTGCTTAGACTAAATTTGTACCTGTAGAGTATGGGCAGTACACAGACAGGGCTAACAACACTCTCCAACTAAATTTCAGCATTATAAATATCTTTTATGGGATGTGTCCAACTGTCCCCATATATTGTGTCCTAGAGTTAAATGACTTATTAGTCAAAGGGATATTAAGTCCTGGTAACTGTCAACTTTTCAAAACGAAAAATCACGTTAAGATAGGGCATGTCCTCAATCCACCGTACAATGCTGCCCTTTATCCTGACCATGCAGTAAGTCCAGCTGCCCACAGACCTTCTATACACTGCAGAACGGGGCTGTCTCATAATAATTGGACATATTGGGGGGTAATGGTCTGGCTCTGCGGACTAGATTGTTCTCTTTCTACCCATCCACCACTTCAACCACACTGTTGTCTTCTAAATGCGGGTGTCTGCTTTTTATTGGTCAACATTGCAAAGACTGTTAGCATACAATCATTGTTACAGTCTTCAAACAATGCCGCACAGAGAAACAGCCAATCAAACTTCAATGGGGAACTCAATGATTAACATAATACGTTACAATATCCCCATCCTTGGCAAGACAGAAGCAACTTGTTTGCTTTGACTTTGGCAACATGGATAAATATTGTTTATGTGGCTTGGTTGTTGGCATTATTTTGTCCGCATTTTTATTTACATAGGCTGCGAGCTATGAAAACACAAAGTCCTATTGTGAAGTTACACAAGATCATAGCAGGAAGTAGAGTGTAGCTTCTTCTGAATGATTGCTTACATAAGGCTATCTTACAAGAACATTTTGAATTCATAGTCATATTTTTTAAACTTTTTCCAAATACTCATGTAAATGTTATGTTTAGTGGTCTTTATAGTACGGGGCAAACAACAACTTTAAAACTAAACCAACACTACACTCTACTTTTTTTTTGTGTTTTTTGGTGGGGGGGTATTTCTGCCCTACACCCTGCTGGCCATGATCACCCCTTTCCTCTGGATTCACCACTGACTACACTTTGTATACAACATTCTAATGAGCTTAGGTGTGAACAATCACTTATTTAGTCCTGACTTGGGATATCTGTCAGTCATCCAGTGAAAGCAAGTTCTGCAGTTTTAAGAAGTGAGTTATCACTGGATGTAGCTCCTGGCGGCAGCTAGTAGAATGCACTTGGCTGAATAAAACCTGGCTCCTTGACAAGACTCATGTAACTGTACATTTATCCATGTATCTCCCTGTTTTGCCATAAAGGTTTTAGTCCAACAATTGCTGTACAATGTCGGGATACTGCATTTAAAATTGATATAGAATTTGGATATAAACTAATTATGCTTATTTAATATACAAGATTACTTTATATCCACATAATATCATCTTCACATTTGATACTATATAGCCATAGAGCATTTTCTGTAGACTAAGTGGAGTAGCCTATCCCAATACAAGATTTAATTGTGGCATTAATATGCGGTACCCAATTGAATGTGTTTATGATTTGCTCTATTTGCAATATATAAAAAAATCTTATACATACATCAGGTGCTTCCTTCATACAATAGGGTGAAATACGGTATCTTCAACAATCTCCACAACTGTCCAATATAGAAACTGCTGATTCCGATAATGCCCAGATGAAATCTGCAGAAAGTACATTCATAACAGAGTGTACTACTGTTGAATCATATGAAATAGTACATCTCTTTTACACCTCTTCCACCTTGCACAATACAAGTGTAATTCCCACGTAACACCCGTGATCTTTACACTCGTGGCCCATAAGGGTATATGCTTACAGGATGGATGAGATGCTCAAGCCTTCATATATGCTGTTCCTTATACAGATCGAACCTAAAATAGTTATTCAATCCAGACCGTATACCCTTTTCCTACCATTTATGCCTGTGGACAGTAAAGAGTTAAACCCATTTCTTTTCTTCTATGCAGGTAGAATGAAAAAGGAAATCTGTTATCTAATACCACACGTTATCTGTGATGGAGTGCTTCAATTTTAAATCAGTAGATAGTGACGCCAGATAGCTCTTGATCTGACACCTGCAGCAAAGCCTCAGAGTGAACTGTCAAAGGCGCATAATCACTGAATTCCCTGGAGCAATCGGTTACCCGGCTAGAGAACTTGAGAGAGAGAGAGAGAGAGGGGCACAAATAGAAGACTGTGGTGAAGCACATAGTGGATCAGACATTTAAAGCAGGCTGATGCATTGCAGGAGATCCCTGCAAGAACACGTACAGTAGAAATGATCATTCCCCGGCGCCCTTGACAGTTCACTCTGAGGCTTTGCTGCAGGTGTCAGATCAGGCTGGTTTAAGCATTTTCCTCTGCTGCATCACTATCTACTGATTTCAAATTGAAGCACTCCATCACAGATTACGTGTGGTATTAGATAACGGATTTCCTTTTTTCTTCTACCTGCATAGAAGAAAAGAAATGGGTTTAACTCTTTACTGTCCACAGACATAAACGGTAGGAAAAGGGTATATGGTCTGGATTGAATAACTATTTGAGGATCGATCTATATAAGGAACAGCATATATGAAGGCTTGAGCATCTCATCCATCCTGTAAGCATATACCCTTATGGGCCACGACTGTGAAGATCACGGGTGTTACGTGGGAATTATACTTGTATTGTGCAAGGTGGAAGAGGTGTAAAAGAGATGTACTTTTTCATATGATTCAACAGTAGTACACTCTGGTATGAATGTACTTTCTGCAGATTTCATCTGGGCATTATCGGAATCAGCAGTTTCTATATTGGACAGTTGTGGAGATTGTTGAAGATACCGTATTTCACCCTATTGTATGAAGGGAGCGCTTGATGTATGTATAAGATTTTTTTATATATGAAGGTTAACATAGAGAAGGTTGTGGTTTCTCTACATATACTTACTCGGCTGCATACCATAGTAGAGCGCTACAGATAGGTCAATTTTATAGGCTCTATGTGCAATACATTTACACTAGTTTATGACTTTATGTATTTGATTGTAATCAGCAAGTATATTCTGTTTTGTTCCACTCATTAGAAGGTTGTATAGAAATCGTAGTGCTGGTTTAGTTTTACATTATATTTGTAACTGGCGAGCCAGCCAGGTCTGAATTTATGAAAGGGTTAAATAGGTCTTGGCCTTATTTCTTTACTATGATGTATTTCAAGTTTTCTAAAGTTTGTAATTTTACATCTATTCTAACACATGACAGCAAAAAAATCATGATTTTTTTTACATTTATTTTTTTAAAGTACATTTATTTCATTTTTACATATGTGTTTTGGTGAAAGTTTGGGCCATGGAACTCTGTAGTAACACAAAAGAGCAGCCTAGGAAGTCTACACATTTCATTCTAGACCTGGTGGGAACCATTTTCAATGTGTGGGCATTTTACTCATGATATACAATAATAAGATAAACAAAGGATTTATAACATTTTGATCCCCATTAATAACCATCTCTGCCTATCCTGTAATCTTTGTGATTTTGCCTTTTCATACAAAACGATTTATACTGGTCCATGGCCCGCCAATGCTTGTATAGTGTGATATCATGGGATATATTATGTCACAGTTTATGCCACTGAAAATCTATAATTTGGAATACCTATTTTCCTGAAATTCAAGTTTCTAAATCAGTTAGATTTGCAGATTAGTAGGCATAGGATCTTGGAACTCTTTAACTGTATTTAGGACCCACAAGGAAGCATGTGACATATTGACAGTTCATGTCAAATGGGTGTTGCAGTTTTATGTCTTAAAATATGGCAGCTCTAGATTAAAATGCTCTTTTACTAGGACTATTACATCAATTAATCCTTAAAAATATTTATTGCATTTTATTATTTTAGAGGTTAAACATGTATGAAGCAAACCAATGTTGTATAGTGCATTATGTTCTTTTTACACATAAAACATTTTAAGATATCCATGACATTCATTTGTCAGCATCTGAAAACTTTGGTGAGGTGCAGACTTGTGTCTTACTTTCTTGCTTTATTTTTCTTGCAATTAATATTGTTGTTTCCTCGTTTTTTTTGGTTTTTTTTACCATTGCTTCACATATTGTATGTAATTGAGAATGTTTTCTACCATACATTTTGAGCTCTCTCCAGTGACATTTAGTGAAACTGCACCACTAGCATCATGGAACATTCTATCACAAGTAAGTCTCCATGCAGGAGGAGCGGTGTATACAGAAGTTCCTGTTTCGGCATCCTTCCTGACGATGTACTATAAGCACAGGAAAAAAGCGAGCATCATGGTATGTGGGTGGGTTTTCATTAACAGCCAGCTGGCTAGAATAGGAACAGCATCGGTCTTCCTGGCACACACGCTCTGCCAGGCTACTGCTGCGGCTCCTCCAGAGACCTGTCCTGTGAGACCCATGCAGCTGACAGAGGGAGAAGCGGCTGGTGCTGAGGGAGAGGTGAGATGGTCCTCCACTGCAGCTGTGCATAGCATGGCGGGAGAAGATAGAAGAAGTGCTGGAAGCCCTGTTGCAGCCTTCACAGCCACGTAAAACACTGCTATACCCACAAGCGGAGTAGCCATTGCATAGTGATGCATCTGTTAAGTCCATAAGCACTGCCTCTGAATAGCTGGGAATCAGCTGGCGGTTGGTACAAATATGCCATTCCAGTTCTGTGCTGTCAAAGGTGCTGACACGTGGCATTCTGAATCGGTATATGGGTTCCTCTGCCACTTCTGAAGCCCTATACTCCATCCCCAGCAGTTTTTCAACATGATAATGAACATGGGCAGTCTGATATTCAATAAAAACCCTTAATGGCCATGACAGCATTAGCAAGGAAGCTGCCCAAAAAGCATAGTGTGAAACATACCAAGGTAGTCGTTCTAAGTTCACATAAGCAATTACTAACTCTTTGAAGTCCACATTTTTCAGCTGCATTCCTTCCCTTGCCTCCATATAGTCATCCAGGCCTTCAATCTCTGTGAAGAAGCGAGCACGCTGGGTGAGATAGGAGTTCTCCGACTCGAGATTAGCAAAGCTGAAGCACTTGGTGAACTTTAATTTGGTGGCAGGGTGGCGATCCAGGTCTAACAACTCTTTGGAAATGTCTTTTATGCCGCAATGAGAGTATTCAAACTCTGCTTCAGCCACATGAGTGTTAACTCTTTCATGGTAGACCTGAGTAGTTGTATAGGCATCACCATGACGATAGCGAGTGACTTGTCTAGTGCGCCTGACAAAGTGGTAACTAATGGCCTTCCACCAGATGCAAGGTGTAGCTTGGCGCATCCGCTGTATCTGATCATAAACACTGCTAGCATCGGCCTTATGCTGAAGTTCATTTTTAGCATGGCAGTGCCAACATTCCACCAGGTAGACCACATACAGCATTGCAAGAAAGGCCAAGGGAATGTAGACATAACCATCTGAGCAAGGACTACCATGGTATATCATGGACCTGCCTTTAAGAGAGCTGTCGAAACTGAGCTTGGTAACACTTGTAACCTGGCACCAGGTGACGGCACAAAGACATACAAACATGAGTATAGAGAGTAGAAGACATTTCCAGTGAGACTCCCGACACATGGAGGCACTCAAGGACTGCTTCTCTGGACGTTGCTAAGGGAAACCAAAAAGAGAAATAGCCAAGTGAGAGTAGGACTTGACTGCATACATAAAAAGTACAAACAATATATCAGAAACTACAAAACATTTCTACTGAGCAATAAAGAGTTTGAAAATGTTCTGCTATATTAAAGTAAACCATCAATCAATTAGATGTTACCGAATTAGCATAACCCCAGTATTTCTCTTACATGAAGAATTAAATTACTTAATGGGATTTACTACCTCTAGATAACTTTCATTTATTGGTTTGTACACATCCTCCTGAAATATTTAACATTACATGAAATACAATACTTTATCTTTTTGGCTTCCTTCTACAATTTTTGTCTTGCATATGTATCATCTGAAAAAATGTTTATTTTTTGTGTCCTTGGATATGAAACTAAACTGTTCTGTGAAAACAATTATATCAAGTGAATAGAGGAGTAACTAAGGGCAACAACAATAAACAACTTTGGCTGGTAGATATAAGAGTGTTAATGAAAACCCCAGAGGAATAATCATTTAGTAGAAACTAAAGGAAGCTGTAACAGAACTATAATGGGTGCAACCGATGTGTGCCCTGGAAGTAAGGGGGGCTCATGCATCAGACATGCACATGCTCAGCGT
Organism: Mixophyes fleayi; assembly: GCF_038048845.1. Lineage (NCBI taxonomy): Eukaryota > Metazoa > Chordata > Amphibia > Anura > Limnodynastidae > Mixophyes > Mixophyes fleayi. The sequence continues at coordinate 33,628,450 of NC_134413.1, read as the reverse complement.
GCATGAGAGCCTTAGGGGCCTGGACTGACATCACTGGGCCCTACCCAAAATTTTGAAATGCAGCTGGCGCTGGTGTGTTCCTGGCAGGGAGGAGTGTACAGACCAATTAATTAAATGTTGTCTGAAAATGAAAAACTTCTTTAAAACTATAGCTATGTGAATATAGTGAACTAATTGAGTAATAAAATGACTTTAAAAAGACCCGTCACTTACAGGCAATCAGTGTTTACATAGGTTCCAGTGCACTATTTTATGTAAGAAAATGCACTCGGTGAAGACCTAGGACCAAGTCCTTCCTGAGTAGAGATCTCCTTTAAAAGTTAAGTTTATACTTAAACCTCTCAAAATTGTGGAATTCTGTCTTAGATTTTTTTGTTAAAATACTCCCTTTTTTCACATGTTCATTTCAACTGGAGTGAATGGACTTTACCAACTTTTAGGAACAATGACAACATAGAAACAAATTTTCTGTCATCACATCCCCCCCCCCCCCCCCAATGGGCCATGCATTATACTGTTCACATAGGACAGTATATATATATATATATATATATATATATATATATATATATATATATACTCTCCCCAAAGTACTTTCCCCAGCTCGAATTAAACTGTGAATGAGATTTATGCTGATAATCAAAGTGTATTTGGTTTAGTAATTCTGACCTTGATTCAAGCTATCTCAGGTTGCTTAAATATTCATAACTTAATTCCCCTGGTATACTTATGTTAATTGTTGTTATACTAGAGAGCCTCCTTTTTTAAAAATGGATCATATTTTAATGTAATTGACTTTAACATAATAAAATCTAAATAACTCCAATATGCTTGGGTAGAGGAGAACATTCTATATCAATTAAAAAGAAAAATTGTAATTATATTTGTTATTATACAATAATTAAATTGTATTTATGTTGACATAATATTTTTTACTGCACATGTAGTCTTCACATAGTGCACACACCTAACAGTTCCGACTTCTGGCAGGCAGAAGATTGCCTCCCAGATCGGGGCGTGGTCACTTGTGGCCACTTGCGTCTGGAGAGGCAAGGCGGGGGAGGGAAGGGGCATTCTAACATTATCCAATTGCAGTATGGGATGTTTACGCAAATGCGGTTCATGCAGAAACACGTTTTTCTAGATGTGTATGACTCTATATATGGGCGGAAACATGCTATTTTTCTGTGCTTTTTAGGATAATTTACTCCCATTTTGCATCCAATTCTGCATCAGCTCCGCTTTGTGTAAGTAAACCAGGAGCTAAATGTATATTGATGTACCCTTTAGAGACTTGGTTCTTGTCATCTACTTGTTATACTTTTTGCAGTAGGATGTGAGTTTTCTCTTTCTGTTTTATTTTTGTTTGTTTGAAGCAATTGATTTGCAATTCTATTTCTGTATGTCATTTAATTATGCCAGCATTGCAACTTCATTTGCTATATTAAATTCTATTTAATAACATTTTCTCTTTGTATGCTTAAATAATTCATGTGTCAGTGAGGCTTGGTCAGAAAATTGTTGGGTTTACCATAATTCTGGTCAAATTAGGTTGATATTGTATTTTGAGATAAGTCAGAAAATAACTGGAGACTTCCTCAGAGTGTCAGCTGTTGAACAAATCTTAGTGGTGGCAGAATTGGGTGGTTACTAGCGAATGTGAGATATATTTTAGGTTTGTTTGTTTTTTTAAACAATTTTATATTAACCCTTTCATGTGCACAAGTCACACATGCCCAAGTGGGTCTTGTTGTGACAATGTGTTTTTTGCATATTTATATAATATATTGGAGGAAAAAATATTCTTCAGCATAACTGGCCCCCTTTAGAACCCAAACCCTGAGTAAATACCTGTATATTAGTCTAACTGTAGTATACAACCAGTGGGGAATTCAATTGGCCACGTTACTCGTGAAAGTAACGCGGCCCGCACACTATTACCATTACTAGGCTAATAGTGTACATTAATAGTGCACATTATTACCGTTAGTATGGTAATTTCAATGTTGAGTTTTGCACACAGCTCTGAGAACCGCAACCAGAAACCTGGGTTAAAATTACCGTACTATTGGTAATTGTGCGCGGGTCGCATTATTTTCACGAGTAACACGGTCAATTGAATCTGCCTCTCGGACTGAAGCATATCTCCTCCCTGCTCCTCTGAGGAAGAACTGGGTAGGGATTGGGTGAACAAGGTTAGGCATAGTACAGTAAGGCTGTGTTATTGCTCATGTCCCAACTCTACTGGTAACAAGAAACATGATACTGCCATCGATTACAACACTAAGTTTCCACTATATGCTTTAGTGAGTTCCAATTGGCTGGATCGTTGTAACCAATCACATAGCTAAGGTCAACAGCAATGCCTGTCTGCAATTATTATCCCACTGACCAGAGCTTGCCTTTTGTGGAATTCTGCTCACTGGTTAATTGTGCAACCTGATCTTGAACTGTGTCACACAGTGGGACTGTGTGAGTTGTTAGGGATGTTATCTGGGTGTGAGGAACTTACCTGCTCAATGCTCCTCATAACAGCACTCTCTTGTTTACTTTCTGCTTCCTGCTGCAATCATGTGACTTTGGGCGGGGAGTTTGAATCTCACTGCACTGTATAAGATCCACTCTGACACACTGTCTGTGTCAGAGCAACAGGTTGCTGACCCCTGCTTCTGGCTCCTAGTGAATTTCTCCTGACTTATCTGACTACGTTTCCTGGATTAACCCTTGTGCTGCTTTCGCAATTGTGTATCCGACCCTGCTTGTTCACTGAATTCGCTTTCTGGATTGTCCTCGGCTCCGTGTACCTCAGAGTGTATCCAACCCGGCTTGGTATATTGACCACGACCTCTTTACCTGCCTGTGTTTATCCAGTTGCATCCATCCATCTACCCTCTATCACATCAGGGGGCTACCCTGAGGGCCGCGACCTGCGGACTCTCAGCAGCAAAATCCATACTGCCTTGCGTGAAGACTGTGGGGTCCATTAGACTTTGC